>NC_054383.1:108856314-109192564 GCF_017654675.1 Xenopus laevis | reverse complement strand
TCAATAAAGTATGTTATGTTATCCAAACCTTGCTAAAGTCTTCTTGGGTGCGGTAGACACACTTTTCTTTTTCTTTTTTCATTATGTTTCTATTTATTTCTTCCTTTTTCAGGATATTTATATTTGTGGTCCCACTGTTAATTTTCTTTGGTACCTCCTTAAAAAAACAAAAGAAAGGATTTGTTGTTAAGTTGAACTAAAGCCTGAAGTTAAGTTGCTTAAAGGGACAGTATAGACCTTTTTAACATTATTTCAGTGAACAGCATTTCGCTGAACTATAATTTGTCTATAGTTTTAATTAAGACATATCTATAGTTCTTATTAATTCTTGAACAAAATAGAGCAAAAACTAACATTTAAAGTACTACACATTCTACTGCCTGCTTCATATCACCATAGTTAATACAAATCACAAGTTTACTTCTCCTGCTGAAGCATTAGGCTTTGTGATAAGAGCAGCTCATTATACAGAAGTATTTTAAAAAGGGGTATACTGCCCCTTTAAATTTATATTGATAAAAGGTTTAATTCTTTTTGTTCAAACCTCATTAAGGCACTCTTTCCTTCTCTGGTCCTTCACTTGCTCTTTTTCTGAGATTTCAGTTGGGAACTTCATTTCAAGTTTGTTTAGTAACACCTAGTTAAAAGAGATACAATTAGTTGTTAAAACGAACCCCTCTAGCTTAAGGAACAACTAAGTCTTTCAGACACATTAGGACCACTGCACAGCCTCCCACCTCCTTTCCAATCGCATCAGCCAAATTCCTATGCGTGCCCCCCCATAGATTAGGTTGGCTAGCAGACATGTGCTGGGGCCAAATATGTTTAAAATGGTTAAATTGTCATTTAACATTATATTGAGAAAAATTCAAACCTTAAAACCATCATCAAGGTCACTGCTCTGTTCCTCTTCTTCTGACCATTGATCCTGGCTAATGTCAATTTCAGTTTCTTTTGGAAACTCCTGATAAGTAAAGAGAAAATCTGTGAGCCATCTAGTCGAAAGCTTAAAAGCATTATAACATGTTCTATTTTATGGAGCTTAGTGTGATGCTGGACTAGAATTGTTAATATAATTGTATTCTTAAAATAAAATAAAATTAATTGCTGCTTACGTCAAAGGGCTCTTGGTGAAGCTGCCCAGATCCTTGTATGTTTCCCTTAGAAAACTTTATTTCGGATTCCACACAGGACTCTCCTTGAGGTTCTTCAGATTCATTTTCCTCAAACAACTCCAAGACATTTGCAGTTGCCTCATAGGGCTCTAGCTGAAGTTGTTCAGATTCTTCTATGTTGTCCTGTATTAGAGAGACAATATTATGTTATAAAATCAACTCAATTTAGCGACTATAATTTAAAAATCTTTATGATTTATTTGATTATAGAATTGCTGCTTACGTCAAAGGGCTCTTGGTGAAGCTGCCCAGATCCTTCTATGTTTTCCTTAGAAAACTTTATTTCGGATTCCACACAGGACTCTCCTTGAGGTTCTTTAGATTCATATCCCTTTTCCTCAAACAACTCCAAAATAATTTCAGTTTCCTCATAGGGCTCTAGCTGAAGTTGTTCAGATCCGTCTATGTTTTCCTTTATTTCAGATTCCACACAAGACTCTCCTTGAGGTTCTTCAGATCCATATCCATTTTCCTCAAACAACTCCTCATAGGGCTCTAGCTGAAGTTGTTCAGATCCGTCTATGTTTTCCTTTATTTCAGATTCCACACAGGACTCAACTTGAGGTTCTTCAGATCCATATCCATTTTCCTCAAACAACTCCTCATAGGGCTCTAGCTGAAGTTGTTCAGATGCTTCTATGTTGTCCTGTATTAGAGAGACAATATTATTTTATAAAATCAACTCAATTCAGCGACTATAATTTAAAAATCGTTATGATTTATTTGATTATAGTTTTTCATTCATTGGTTATTGTCTGCTTACCTGATAGTGGCAGGTGATGTTATCAGATCTCTCTTCCTGCTCACTAAGCTGTTCCTCCTGGTTTCTGCTAACCTCAAAGCTGATCTCCTCAGGTTCATGTTCAAATTCCTGGATGAAAAACAGGAAAATGGATTAAACTTGGCTATGTTAAAATAAAGCTCTTCAATTTTGGTTGCACATTACATAGAAACACAATGTAAAAGACATCTTTGGCCATATCTTTATCTGGTTGGTCCTGGGATAGAAGCAAACATATTTATACTATATCAGTTTAAAAAATATCCTTAAATAAACCTTGTATATCAGGGGACTGATGTATGACCTGTAGAATTTGCAGCTGCCATTTTATTTAAAGGGCACCTATTGGGTAAAAATGTTATCCCCAACCAAAGGTGTGGGCTAATAGAGACCGCATTCTGGTTGGGCATAACAGCAGTTTTTTTTTTAAACAAAAATGTCCCCACTAGCGTTATGCTACCTGCACCAGGAGGGAGCTCCCAGTATGTTTTTTGTAAAAAAAAAACTACTGTTATCCCCAACCAGAATGTGGGCTCTATTAGCCCACACCTTTGGTTGGGGATAACATTTTTACCCAACAGGTGCCCTTTAATGTTACAAGGAATCTCCTGGGCTGAATGAAAGTGCCCAGGCTTAAATGACATTATTGGTAGAAGAAGTGTATTGCTCTCTGCAGAGCATAAACCTTGTCAAGATTAGTCACATGGGTATGCCTAACATATTACCATCTCTAAGTGAATTTGGGTTTCATATTCCCTTAAAATATTTTTGTTATTTTGACTTTTTCTTACCTGGCACATCTCGGTGTTCTCATCGACTTCAGGATTATCTGAATTCTCCTGGTTAAGAAAGGGAAAGAGATGTTATGAGTGTTGTTATGTCTGTTATAAAGAAGCTAAAATATAACCCTGCATGAAATATAGGGCAATTTTTATGACAGCTATTCACCTCTTTTATGCTTTCCTGGCTGATTTCTATTTCATTTTCTGTTTCCTGCTCTGGCTCCTCCTAGTTAAGAGGAATACATTTAGTTATCAGATCAACTTACTACAGGTCTGAGACCTGTTATCCAGAATGCTTTGGGACATTGGGGTTTTCTGGATAGCGGATCTTTCCTTAATTCTGATCTCCAAACCTTAAATCTACTAGGAAATTGTGTAAATTAACCCAATAGACTGATTTTGCCTCCAATAAAGATTAATTATATCTTAGTTGGGATCAAGTACATGGTACTGGTATTATTACAGAGAAAAGGGAAATCATTTTTAAAAATGTTGATTATGTGGCTAAAATGGAGTCTATGGGAGATGGCCTTTCAGTCATTTGCAGCTTTTGGATAATGGGTTTCCGGATAAAGGATCCCATACCTTTATAATGTACTATATATAGAATTTACCTTGTATAAAGTAAATGGATGCAAATTCAAAAAATATACAATTAATCTACTTTACCTAGGCCCAATTAACAACTAAAATCAACAAAACTTCAAAAGGAAGCTGAAACTATAATGACTGTATGATACCAACTCCTTTCTTGCTTACCAGGCAGATTTCTTCAGTCGGCTTCTCTATTTGATCCTGGATAAGAGATAAAAAGGTGGCATTATTTTATGCAATTAAAGGTCTATTGTCCATAAAGATTATTACATGCAAAGTTATCTATAAAGGTCAGTGTATGTTTAGTCTCTGAAAAAAGTTTTAAGGAAATGCAATTAATGTATATAAATAAATTCAGGGTCAGTATAGGGATTTGTTCCAATAATAATGGAAATACCAAAGAACTATTCCTAGTAAACAGAGAAAATGTAATTTCATCATCAACAAAGAAAAGCGTTTTAATAATAAAGTCAATGATGTTATGAATGTGTCATCTAGGAAAGTGGTATTGTTGTTTCTATAGTTGAATTTCAATATTAGATACTTACCACAACTATTTCTTCAGCAGCTTCTTCTGGCTGATTCTAGTAAAGAAAAAACCATTTTCTCACAAAAAGAAACAAACAAATAGGAAAACTAGAATGTATTCAATGATATGAGAAACCTTCTAAATATATAGATAGCATTATATTTTTACAAGTAAAAGAATAATATTTTATTGTATTTTACCATATGTGGGCTTACCACAACAACGACTTCATCAGTTTCATTGGGTAGTATCTAGAGTAGAGAATAAAAAATGGTGTTATTGCAAAAATTGGACAAATTAATTTAATAATCTCAATCAAATTTTTATCTGTTATAAGAAAAATGTCTAACTATATAGATAGTTATATAGTTTTATTGTATTTTATTCTATTTCTTAACTTACCACTATGATTTCTTCATTAGATTGATCTTGTTTCTAAGAAAAATAAAACAAAAGGTTTTATCACTAAAAGAAATGAGGCAAATTCATGAGAATAAGTTATAAGAAAACTTCTATATATATACCGTATATACTCGAGTATAAGCCGAGTTTTTCAGCATCCAAAATGTGCTGAAAAAGTCTACCTCGGCTTATACTCGGGTCAGCGGGCAGTAGCTGAGATTGCAGTCACTTTTAATCATTCCTATACCAACAGTTCACTTGGGTATATGAAAGAATAACAGTGCGCCCTCTGTTGGTTATATGAAAGATTAACAGTGACTGCAATATCACACAGCACCCTCTGTTGGTTATATGAAAGAATAATAGTGACTGCAATATCACACAGCGCCCTCTGTTGGTTATATGAAAGAATAACAGTGCGCCCTCTGTTGGTTATATGAAAGAATAACAGTGCGCCCTCTGTTGGTTATATGAAAGATTAACAGTGACTGCAATATCACACAGCACCCTCTGTTGGTTATATGAAAGAATAACAGTGACTGCAATATCACACAGCACCCTCTGTTGGTTATATGAAAGAATAACAGTGCGCCCTCTGTTGGTTATATGAAAGAATAACAGTGACTGCAATATCACACAGCACCCTCTGTTGGTTATATGAAAGAATAACAGTGCGCCCTCTGTTGGTTATATGAAAGAATAACAGTGACTGCAATATCACACAGCGCCCTCTGTTGGTTATATTAAAGAATAACAGTGATGGCAATATCACACAGCACCCTCTGCACATGGTAGTGGGACAATGCACACAGTAATCCGTTTGGCAATTCTCTGTCACCATCAACTTTGCAAAGAAGTCCGGTTGATCGCTGGGGGGGTCGCTTTGGCAGAATGTGCGCTGCTGGGAGACAGGGCTGTAGTTGTGTCTAGGCTTATTCTAGAGTCAATAAGTTTTCCCAGTTTTCGTAAGTAAAATTAGGTACCTCGGCTATAACTCGGGTCGGCTTATACTTGAGTATATACGGTATATATAGATGGGACTATCCTTTTAAATGTAAAAAGGATCACAATCTATTGTATTTTATTATATTTTTCTACTTACCGTAATATTTTGATTTGTGGGTTTATCTGGTTGTTTCTAGTAAAAAGAAGAAAAAAAAAGTTTTATCACAAAAGGTTCTCCCTCCATTAAATTATTCACAAAATAATATGTGTGATATTACAATACAAGGAATTAAGTACTTACCTTGCGAAAGCAACGGAAACAATTACAGATAGAACGCCACATGTTTATTCTCTCTATGGAGACAAAGAGAAAGATCATTTGTATTAATATATATATATTCAAAAAATATTTGATGCACACCAGGAATTACGTGACGTGTATTATGTATTATGTGTATTATGTTTCTGATTTGCTCCCAGGGTAAGATTTATTTAAGTGTGTGCCTAAGCCTTCAACTGTATATTTATATATACTGTATGTGCTTTAGAAGAATCACTACTAGAAAGCACACTATTATATGTATAAATATCAGCATTGGTAAATTATTGTATGTAGGACCAAGTACAACACCCATTCTTTGGATTTTCACTTGCTCTTTTTCTGAGAGAAAAAATTCCATAGATTCAAACAGATTCACAACACCGCTAGCAGTTTTTAAGCCATAAATATTAGTACCAATATTTAGGGGCAGATTTATCAAAGGTAGAGGTTAATTTTATAATGAAAAAAATTTGAATTTCAAGCTATTTTTTTTCAAAAATTCAAATATTGAAGTTAATCATGTACTGTGTCTTTAAAAATTCGACTTTGACCATTCGCCATCTAAAACCTGCCGAATTGCTGTTTTAGCCTATGGGGGACCTCCTAGAACCTATTTTGAGTCAATTGGTGGACTTTGAAAAGTCAAAGGTTTTTTTTTTTTTGGGAAAAACTTTGAATCTAATTCGATGGAATGCACTATTCCTTCGATTCACATGATTCTAATTTGGCCGAATACGGACCTATTCGGTCGAAAACGGACCTAGTCCATAAAAAACACTTCAACTTCATTTCGGTTGGTCTTTTTGAATTAGAAGTCCGAAGAGTTTTCAATTCGAAATTCAAATTTTGATAAATATGCCCCTTAATATATTAGTTTTGATAATGTTTTCATCTGAATGTGCCAAGCTCCACTCACCTCAGTTGCCTGATCAAGAATGAACCAGTCTGAGCTTCTGTTAGACACTTTGATTCTGTCCATTATGACATCATAAGGACATCTCATAATACGCCCAAGTATGGACGGACTGCTGTTAGACAGTTTGTGTTCATTATGACATCATAAGGACATCCCATAATCCCATAACATATCTATAGTAATTGATATTATGCTTATCCAAGAAACGTGGTAATAACTGAGCTAGCATTTGCAAAACAGTTCTATAATAGTTCATATTGAAATGCTTTTTAATATCAGCAAATAAACATCTAAAATAATTATAGGGAATTAGCTATTATTCTGCAACATGTATGAACATTATATCAGTAAAGGAAATGCTGCCATTATAGTATGCATATTAAATTAGCATAGGGAATGCAAAGGGAATTCCACAATTATTTTAGGTTGGACCAAGTACAACATCCCCCTTCAAATCAGATTCTCTGTAATTCCACAGATTCAAACACATTCACAACACCGCTAGCAGTTATTAAGCCATACAGTACCAATAGTAAGGGGAAAGGTTATCAAAGGTCGAGGTGAATTTTTAAATGAAAAACATTTGAATTTCGAGCTATTTTTTGTGTACTCCGACTAGGGAATACTCCAAATTCGATTTCAATTGGAAAAAAATTAAAAAATGCAAATATTGAAATTAATCATGTACTGTGTCTTTAAAAATTCAACTTCGACCATTCACCATCTAAAACCTGCCGAATTGCTGTTTTAGCCTATGGGGGACCTCCTAGAACCTATTTGGAGTCAATTGGTGGACTTTGAAAAATCAAAGGTTTGTTTTTTGGGGAAAAACTTTGAATCTAACTCAATCGAATGCACTATTCCTTCGATTCACACGATTCGAATTTGGCTGAATACGGACCTATTCGATCGAAAACGGACCTATTCAACCAAAAAAACTTCGACTTCATTTCGGTTGGTTGTTTTGAATTAGAAGTCCGAAGTGTTTTCAATTCTAATTTCAACCCTTGATAAATATATGCCCCTTAATATATTAGTTTTGATAATGTTTTCATCTGAATGTGCCAAGCTCCACTCACCTCAGTTGCCTGATCAAGAATGAACCAGTCTGAGCTTCTGTTAGACACTTTGATTCTGTCCATTATGACATCATAAGGACATCCCATAATACGCCCAAGTATGGACAGACTGCTTTTAGACAGTTTGTGTCTATTATGACATCATCAGGACATCACATAATAAGCCCAAGTATGGACGGACTGCTGTTAGACAGTTTGTGTTCATTATGACATCATAAGGACATCCCATAATCCCATAACCAATCTATAGTAATTGATATTATGCTCATCCAAGAAACGTGGTAATAACCGAGCTAGCATTTGCAAATCAGTTCTATAATAGTTCATATTGAAATGCTTTTTAATATCAACAAATAAACATCTAAAATAATTATAGGGAATTAGCTATTATTCTGCAACATTTATGAACATTATATCAGTAAAGGAAATGCTGCCATTATAGTATGCATATTAAATTAGCATAGAGAATGCAAAGGCAATTCCACAATTATTTTAGGTTGGACCAAGTACAACATCCCCCTTCAAATCAAATTCTCTGTAATTCCACAGATTCAAACAGATTCACAACACCGCTAGTAGTTATTAAGCCATACAGTACCAATAGTAAGGGGAAGGGTTATCAAAGGTCGAGGTGAATTTTTGAATGTCAAGCTATTGTATTTCGACTAGGGAATAGTCCAAATTCGATTTGAATTCGAAAAAAATTAAAAAAATTCAAACTTCTTCAAATGGAAGTTTTTTTGGGAAAAACTTTGAATTGAATTCTATCGAATGCACTATTCCTTCGATTCGTACGATTCGAATTCGGCCGAATACGGACCTATTCGATCGAAAACAGACCTATTCAACCAAAAAAAGCTTCTACTTTATTTTGGTTGGTCTTTTTGAATTAGAATTCCGAAGTGTTTTTATTTCGAAATTTGACCTTTGATAAATATGCCCCTTAATATATTAGTTTTGATAATGTTTTCATCTGAATGTGCCAAGCTCCACTCACCTCAGTTGCCTGATCAAGAATGAACCAGTCTGAGCTTCTGTTAGACACTTTGATTCTGTCCATTATGACATCATAATGACATCCCATAATACGCCCAAGTATGGATGTGCTGCTGTTAGACAGTTTGTGTCTATTATGACATCATCAGGACATCCCATAATACGCCCAAGACCCATGAAAATGATATATATTTTAAACATTGGGAGATTCACAGCATTGTGACATGACATTTGCAACCCAAGGTGGGAAATTAAATAATATCGCTCTCTGCACTAGAAGAGCCGAACCGGAAATTCAAATCTTAGTTACCAGGAGCTGCATTTTTGCCGGCCCTGGTAACCTGAGGTGAGTGTCTCAACTCGCCTCACTGGTGGAGCGGCACAACAACCCTTGAATTCTGGTGAAAAAATAAAGCATTATGACCAGTGTACTCAAAATTATTTTATTTTTGTAATTTATATATATTTTATTGTGTTTTAACAGAGAAGAAGAGCATATAAGTTACAGGGGTAAAAGATAATGGCATACAAAAGTTTGAAGTAATCACATGTTTTACCCTTGAAAATAGAAATAATGTGCACTGCTTGGTTGGGAAATGAGGATTATACATTTCAGTAGTTTATAGACGAAAAAGGCAGTCCCAAATTTACATAAGCATGGGTAAACGGTTAAGATTCATTAGTACTCTTTTTCCTGCCTTGTTTTCAACGGTAAGTAATAAATGAAAGGATTAAAAGAGTGAACATATGAACATGAATCAAGCAGGAATTGAGAACATAAAGGACTGTATTTTTATTGTCTATATAGTCGGTAGGTCAGCAAAACACTGAAATGGATTTCAAGTATGAGGAGGTGTGTTGGGTGTTTGGGAAGCGTAACCCTGAATTCCCATATACCCCATAAGTCTAATGCTGGTCATAGACCTGCATATAATATCCTATGTCAGACCAACGATACTCCGTGCCAGGTCTGGACTGAGAATTAAAATAGGCCCTGGCATTTCACCTACACAAAGGCCCAATCAGCCCACACAGAGGCCCAATCAGCCGCCACCAGCCCACTAAATACTGAATTTATATGACATCTTATATCAGCCCCTTTGGCATTTGCCAGAACCCACAGATTGCCAGTCCGGGCCTGCTCCGTGCCAATCTTCCGACCTGCAACTAACCATTCAGATTAATATAAAGTAGTAAAGAGAACAAATCACACATTGCTGGGCCATTAATTAACAGGCAGCAGTTGTACAAAATAGTAGTGACAGTTTCCTATTGATATTGTCAGATAGGCAATACATTCAGAGATCTAATCGGTAGCCCATATAAATCTTTTAACCTGTCCGAGCGACTGAATGATGTGTAAAATGTCGGGACGCTCCACACACTGTCCAAAAATTGTGCAAACCTTCTTTATATTTTGGTATCTTTGTCTCTATGGCAGCTTAAAGGGCGTGAAACTTTATTTTCAGGCAAGGCTACGTTTGCCTCAAAGGCTCTGTCAGCGTTGACTCTTTTAATTACAGTATCTCCTGTATATTAGGGACAGTTATTTTACTCAAATAAAATGTAGTCTTATGGGAGACGGCCTATCAACTTTATTGACAACTCGACCAGATATTGCAAGAAATTAACATATACAGCTTCTGTGAATGGGAACAATTTTCTGGAGACACTTTCCCCAAGCGTTAAGGTCACTTCCTGTGACGCAATGTCGACACTTTTTCCTGTTTCTGGCTGTCACTTGCCGGGACTAAATATGGAAGAAGGAAGTGATAAGTAAATGGGAGCTTCCACAAATGAAGGAGGGGATGGAAATGCAGATACCTCTACGGAGACCACACCTGTACACGTAGTTTCTTCCACTGCCGAAGAGCCAGTTTGCAAAATGAATCACACGAGTAAGGGAACCTGTGGTTTGTTTCGTATTAAGGAGGGGCACACTATATCTGGGGCAGGGCGGCGTGGGGAATATCTGGTTGCTATTGTCCTGTTTTGGAATCTGCATGTGCTGCAGAAGGACGGACAGCTAATCCCTGTAGCGCTGTATAGCAATAGATGCAGGCAGGTGCCACATCCCTGGGCTAGGTAGCTCTGAAGTGATGGAAGCACAGCCTATTGCATGGATCTGCTGCCTCACAAAATATTCACAACCCTCTCTAAACAAACAGCAGCCTTTTATATAAATATACTATTATTCTATTGATTCTGATCAGGCAGCTGCTGTGACTTACTGTTGAAGCCTGTTATACAGATACCAGCACAGGAAAACAAGAGAAAGGGAGGAGCCAGATAAGAAATACAAAGATAACAGAGGAAGTGGACCCAAAATGTATATTAGGGTAAGGACACACTGGACGATTTGTCGCCAACGGTTTAAAAAAGTAAATCGCGGCGACAAGACGATCGTCTTTTTTGAACAGATGATTCACAGCGACTATTGGCACAGAGCGATTTGTATCCCATTACTCTGTGCGGTACGTGCTCCATCCAAACCGGAAACGGTTTGTGCTTCCCGCTGTAACCGGGCGTCTTTACGTGCTTGCGTTCTTGCGTCATTGCGTTTGCATTGTAATTTGAATACAATTGCTGCTACTTATCTGTATGTGTGTGCGTGTCTAGGAGATTTCATTGCTTTTCTAAGTACATGCTATTTCTGATAAATCGCTCGGAAAAGGGTCTCAGTGCGTTTTGGAGCTACAGGCGATTCACAAACGCGCTGTGGGCACAGGAGCTGGCGTCTTTCATTTGGTTTTGTTCAGAGACAAAACGAGCGATATGTCGCCGCGATTTGCTTTTTTTAAAAATGTCGGCGACAAATCGTCCAGTGTGTCCTTACCCTTAAGCCAAACGTTTTATTAAATTTTATTACAAAAGTAATTGGTTAAGCCTAAATTCAAAATTATAGTATATGTCCCCTTTAAAGAGGAAGGAAAGGCAAAAAACGAAACTACCTTCACTTCGTTCTCCATCAGGCCCCCTCCTGAAATGCCGCAGTAAAAACGCTGAAATCGGTGCTGATTCTGTGCACAAGCGTTTGGAAGTTTCGCCCCTTATATCAGTTTGGTGCCGCCATTTGCACTTCTCTTCCGCCCTGCGCTCCGTCATCAATGCGCATGTGCCTCCTTCGTGACCCCTTTGATGCAGATTGCAGGCAAAGAGCCACACCTGCGCGAACTGAAGAAGTGACTCCCTCTTTTTCCCCCTCTGAAGAAATGGACAGTGTATGTATAATATCAAGGTACAGACTTCAGGCAGACAGACCCGATCCTTGGCTGCTTTTTTTTAAAGCTCCCCTCCTCAGCTCCTGCGCTCGCTCCCTGACAGACTGTAAATTAAAATCTAAACGAGCGCAGGAGCTTCAAAGCTTCCCCTGGTTTCTGGCAATGGGGAAGCTGCATTGGCTATTGGAGCTTGGATTAATGAGGCGGGGGCAGAGAGGTCAGTGATGACACGTGGCTTGGTCACGTGACCGCATTGTCATCGCTGCACAAGGATACGCAGGGCACGGATGGAAGCTATTGCGCATGCGTGTGCCCTAATTATAAGAATTTCTTACATAAACAAAGGTAATCTTTTTATTAAGTCTATACTTTTTAAAAAATCAATTGGAGCAAAGAGATTGAGGGGAAAAACTAATGAGGGAATGCTTGCTGGTAACTATATATACATTGGCAACGCTTAGAGCTTAAGTAGTTTTTTGGCTTTCCTTCTCCTTTAATTGTTAAGGGTAAAACGTTTTAATGTGCTTCAATTATAATGTACCCTACTGATTGCTTGGCAGCCATGTGTTAACTGTAATGACCCCCCCCAATATATAAACAGTGTGTGTGTGTATATATATATATATATATATATATATATATATATATATATATATATATATATATATATATATATATATATATATTTATATTTATATTTAGAAGGAGTCATTTACAACAGCTGCATGTGAAGTCAGTTGCACTTTCATTCATGGGGTACTTGGGTCAAAATGTGCTCTTTTCACTTCTTTATAGCTTGGCTCTGCTCAGGGCCGGAACTAGGGGTAGGCAGAGTTGGCACGTGCCTAGGGCGCAAAGCTGAGGGGGCGCCAGGCACATACCTGCTCTGTCGCCTACCCCATGTCCGGTCCTGTATCTCCCTGGCTGCCGCTGTTAATTTATGTTCAAATGTTGTTGTGCGTATGCGCGCTGGCGCGTAGTTTTGCGCATGCGCGATTGAGCCCACACTAAGCCGCGCCGTGGTCGGCCAGGTTGCCTAGGGCGCCTGGCCAGGTTGGCCCAGCTCTGGCTCTGCTTGAAGCCAAAGGCAGCTATAATGTCATTAAAAGGAGACATTCAACTTCTGGAAAATACAAAAGAATGTTCACCCTTGTAGATATGGGAAATCAGGAATGGCAGAGGCATGAGTTTCTAGTCTACCACTAGGATGTTCACATAGTAATCTTGAGTACAATGCTATCTTTGGGCTTGGCCTGGCAATTTGGCAGAGGGTCTGTTATAACGTGCCAAAGACTGGTCATTTATATTTGGTCAGTGTTGGGCTGTTCATTTTGAATCTCAGTCCAGACATGGTCAGCCCTGAGTGTATCTAAATGTGTGTATGTATGTGACTCTAGAATGTACCCCTTACTGTGCAGCTGCTGGACAGCATGAATGGAAGGATCTAGCAGGAATGACACACCAGTCAGCATAAAGATTGCTTTATTAATTATACAAATATCATGTTTACCTGGAATCCTAGGAGTTGCTCCAGAATGCAGATGATGCCAAAGCCAGCCAAGTGATTTTCATTTATGATGAAGGAGAATATGACACAGATACCCCTATATTTAGAGGATCTCCACAGCATCCAAGGTAATATGGCTTGCTCAAAGGAGCAGTATATAGTCTTTTATCATTTAACTTGAACCTGCCAAACTTATTTTTTATAAGAAATATATCAGTTTACCTGAAGGCCAGCAGAAGCAGTATAATTGGCTGGTATTCTGATACAACCATAAACCTTCCCCTAGAGTAAAGGCTGTAAACACAGTGCACCCTTGGCACCAGAAGGCACCCACAGGTAACCAAGGGCTTCCGGGGAGGGAACAAAAAAGCAGAGTTTCTATTTCCAGCAATTAAACGTAGGCATCGTTCCCTGTGCCAGAGAAGTTATTGAAGCAATACAATACACAATTTGGCAGCAAAGAGATAAACATTCCATAGAAAGGAAGCGAGGAACTGCCAGGAGACAGTAGGGGTTTGACATTTTCAGTAGTAGCTGAAAGACTAATACAGTATTTGTATCTCCATTTGCACATTGCTGTTGTATATTGGATCACATACAGCATCTCCACTGCACTGCATTAAGCATTTAGGCACTAACTGTTTGCTGATTTATCTTTCCATTTAAAAGGATTCTATCATGGGAAAATGTTTTTTTTTTACAAAATGCATCAGTTAATAGAGCTGCTTCAACAGAATCCTGCACTGAAATCCATTCTTTTCAAAAGAGGAAACAGATTAGTTTATATTTAATTTTTAAATCTGACATGGGGCTGGATACGTTATTTGTTTACCAGGTGCCCTGAGCCGTGTGACTTGATAAACTTCAGTCACTCTTTACCGCTGTACTGCACGTTGGAGTGATATCACCCCCCTCTCTACCCCTGAGCAGCCCTTTTGCAGAACAATGGGGGATACAAATATAGCAGCTCCCTGAACCCTCTGCTAATGGATTCAGCTGCCTGAACTACTAGGAGCTACATATTTCTATGCTGCTATATATACAGTATGCACTTGTATATAATGATACATTGAATTCAGTGAACAATAACTTCAGATCCTAAATACTTTATACAACAGAGGCAGTAGAAATTTTAGCCCCAAATACATTAAATACAGCGAGAGGCAGTGGCAACTTTAGCCCCAAATACATTATGTACAGTGAGAGGTAATGTTTTCCAAAAAAACTGTTTTCCTGAAGGCTGGAGAAGATTTCAGCATTGCAGAGATCAAAACAAATCCAGAAATTGTTTTCATTGCTAAATGTGCCCCCGTGACCCAACTGCTGGTAGACATAAGAATAGCACCAAAGAAGGAGAAACCCAAGTCATGCTTTGCTATTTTGTGATTTGGGAAAGTACATTGAGTATGAGAACCAATGTCAAATCTGCCTCCTTCTGAAAGCACAGGATTAGACCCATGGCTGCCTACAAGAATACAATTTTAAATGGTAGATTGTTTTATTTTAAATTTAGACTTGCAATTTAGTGTAACTTAGTTCAGGTATAGGATCCATTATCTGGAAACCCATTATCCAGAAAGCTCAGAATTACAGAAAGACTGTCTCCCATACACCCCGTTTTATCCAAATAATCCAAATTTTATAAAATGATTAGCTTTTTCTCTGTCATAATAAAACAGTAGCTTGTACTTGATCCAAACTCAGATATAATTAACCCTTATTGGAAGTAAAACCAGCCTATTGGGTTTATTTAATGTTTACATGATTTTCTAGTAGACTTACATTATGAAAATCCAAATTACTGAAAGATCCATTATCTGGAAAACCCAGATCCTGAGCATTCTGGATAACAGGTCCCATAACTGTAATAAAAACGACACCACGACAGAATTCCTTTCAGCTTTCAGTTCTTGCTAAATTCTGCAAATAAATACCCATTATTTGCCAGTGACTATTGTGTGAGAAGAAATGAATATGTAGAAGCAAATTATATTTGTGCAGTAGTATAAACAAAGTAAAGGTGTGATGCCATGTAAAACTATGTGCATGTGTATTCAACTGGGGTGCCTGAGGCCCAACAGAGAACTAGACCTACGTCCACCATCCTGACTGCCAACAACCCAGCAAAAACCATTTTTATTTGTTATCTTTCTCTCTCTGCCTTAAGCCTTCCTCTTATATTCTATTTTCATCTGCCAATTTATTTCATGTGTGTCCCCCCCCCCAGGCATTTTTCATTCTCTCTCGAACCCAGATTGGCAGTTTTCCACCTTCTCCTTGCCCATATATGACATTCTCTTAACCTCCTCCATCTTCCCTCTTTTTATCAATAAGGCATACAGTAACCATGTATCCTCTGTGACCAACAAGGTTTCTGCTCCATAAATGAACACCGTTGTGGCAGCAATGTATCTGTTAATATGTAAGAGCACTGTGCCTCCTGCTGCCCCTGACTACACAACTTGGATGAGCAGTGGGGCCTGCCAGCACACGGTGCCCCATTGCCATGCTGACATAATTTCTTATCATGTAAGGCGTGGTTCACCTTTAACTTTACTTTTAGTATGTTATAGAATGGCCAATTCTAAGCAACATTTCAACTGGTCTTCATTATTTATTTATTCTAGGTTTTGGATTATTAGCCTTCTTCTTCTGACTCTTTCCAGCTTTCAAATGGGGGTCACTGACCCCATCTAAAAATAAATTCTCTGTAAGGCTACATATCTATTGTTATTGCTACTATTTATTACTCATCTTTCCATTCAGGCCTCTCCTATTCATACTCCAGGCTCTTATTCAAATGAGTGTACAGTTGCTAGGGGAATTTTGACCCTAGAAACTAGATTTCTGAAATTACAAACTGGAGAGCTGCTGAATAAAAACTAAATTGAAAACCAAATGAAAACTGTCTCAGAACATCACTCTCTACATCATACTAAAAGCTTACTTAAAGGTGAACACACCGTCTAATGTTACTAAACTTCTTGTGGCCACTAGATGGTGCATGAGGAATGAGTGTGCAAACCCAAATTAAAGGGCTTGTTCACCTTTCAGTTAACTTTTAGGGGCCCATTTACGAGTGAAGGAATAGAATAAAATAAACTTCGAATTTCGAATGTTTTTTTTGGTTACTTCGACCATCGAATTGGCTACTTCAACCTTCGACTACGACTTAGAAACGAACGATTCGAACTAAAAATCGTTCGACTATTCGACCATTCGATAATCAAAGTACTGTCTCTTTAAAAAAAACTTTGACCCCCTACTTCGCCACCTAAAACCTACTGAGGTGCAATGTTAGCCTATGGGGAATGTCCCCATAGGCTTCCTAGCAATTTTTTGGTCGAAGAAAAATCGTTTGATCGATGGATTAAAATCGTTCGACTCGAACAATCGTACTATTTGCGGTAAATCCTTTGACTTCGATATTCAAAGTCGAAGGATTTACATTCGGCAGTCGAATATCGAGGGTTAATTAACCCTCGATATTCGACCCTATGTAAATCTGCCCCTTAGTATGTTATAGAATTACCTATTCTTAGCAACTTCGGTCTTCATTTATGTAAATAGTTTTTTTTTACTTATTTCCCTTCTCCTTTCTTTCAGCTTTCAAATGGGGATCTTAAGTTTCATTATTACTTTTTACTGTTTAGCTTTATATTCAGGCCCAATGTTGTTCATCTTCCAGTTTGTCATTGAAGGTCCTGCTTGTCATTGATTCTCTCAATGTTAGGTGTTAACTTTTAATATGGTACATCATGTCCTATACTTAGCAACTTTTCAGTTGGTCTTCATTTTAAATTATAGTTTTTAATTGTTTGCCTTCCGCTTCTGCCTCTTTCAAGATTTAAAATGGGGGGTCACTGACCCCAGCAACCAAACAAAATGATTGCTCCAACAAGTCGTTGGAATGTATGTTAGCTTTATTTGTCTAGGAAACAATGTAAGGCTGTCATAAATCTTACTTATTAATTGCAAAACAAATAAAAAATAATTGAAAAACAAAATGATTGCTCTGTGAGGCTACAGCCTTCCCTCAGAGAGTTCACAGGTAAACTCGGCTGCAGACCCAAGGCAAATTCATACCAGCATTTTGATTATTTCACACAATAATACAGGGCCTGGCTGCTGTAGGTCTCTATAAAAATATATTACATAAAACCACTCATATATAAAACCCTGCTTTATGTAAATAAATTACTTGTATAATAAAATTATTTTTAGTAGTATGAGCCATTGAGTAATCATAAATAGAAAATTGACAATTTTTTTTTTTTTTTTTAAAAAGCCCGCCCCCGGGATCCTATTATTTACAGTGCACACAAACAAACCATACATGTTAGGTCACATGAGCCAATTAACAGACAGAGTTCTGTGTTTTCCTTCACACTTCTTCCTGTTATAGTTAGAGCTGCAGTATTTCTGGTCAGGTGATCTCTGAGGCAGCACAGAGAATATTATAAAATGTTGGCTCAAGGTAAAAGATGTAAATGGGCAATATTTACTTACTGTAAATATATATTCCAGTTTGGTAAGAATCTTTAATATGCCACTTAATATTATATAAAATATCTGTTGCTTAAAGGGGACCTGTCACCAGACATAAAAATCTGTATAATAAAAGTCCTTTTCAAATAAAACATTAAATAAAAATTATTTTTTTATTAAAGCATTCATAGCTGTTTAAAACCCTCAGCTGCCAATCAAATATTGCCTGCCCCTCCTCTATGCCTTAGGCAGGCGGGGCAGACAATTACTTTCACTTTCCATTCAGCACTTACTCTCCCCACAATCGCCCGCTCAATTTACCATTTACTTGTGTAACTAGGGCATGGGGTCTCCCCATGGTCCCCCATTCTGGTGCACAAACAAGATTCTGAGATGATACAAGGCTTGCCTTAATAACAGCGTCAGCAAAATGGCTCCCAGACCGAAGGAAACACGATTCAAATAATTTATACAGTGTAATTAAAGTTTATTTTGCTTGACTAACGTGATAAAATAGGTTTTGTTATCATTTTTTTCGGATGACAGGTCCCCTTTAAGTATTCATTTTGGAAGTAACGTTTTCCTTTACCTTGAGCCTTTGATATAATTTGTCATAAAACAATGAAATCAAACATGGGGCGGGTCCCCTGTTCTGTCTGGAAAGTTCTGGATTCTCCAAGAGAAGAACTAATAGGCCTCCAGCACTAATAAGGTTAACGAGTGTGACTCGGAGGTGTTGAGAAAAGGCATATAGAGCCTACCTGGGCAAAGAAGGGAAGAGCCAAAGCCAACAATACCCTGGATGCAAAAATAATGCCACCCTGGCCAATAAAAGTTATGCTTGATGCCAAAGTAATTAATAAGGAGGAAAGATAAACATATAGGAAGGTCGGTTGGGAACCCTAGCCCTTGCGTTTGCATGAGCTCCCGCAAATAGAGCCAAAGGGAGCACCTATCATCCCCCAGAAATTTGACATACCTAACAGTTCTCTGTCCCAGATCACTGCTTAAATTGCCATTCAGATCAGATTTTCATGATTAATACTCTCTACTTAAACAGCCCTCCTAACTGATTTCCTACAAACTTGGCACCTGTAGAAAAACAGGTTATATTTGCTGGTTTTGCCGTGTAAAAAATGTGTGACATTTTTAGGCGTTTTTTTCTTAGAGTGACTTCAGCCGGAAACAATATAAAATAACCGTGGCAAGCGTTTGCATGGCGTAAAATATGCCCGTAAGCGTTAGAGAGCTGAAAAGCAGGAAGAATTGTTCTGTTATGTTCTGTTAGACATCCAGTCACTCCAGCCTTTATACATTACATTTTTGTCCTACTACCTATATTACAAACATTATTTATTTTTACACTTAACTCATCCATTAATGCTAACCAAGCCAGGTTATCAGAAACACATATCAATTTTTTAAGGAGGCCTAGTATACGAAAACCAAGAATGTTCCAGTGCATTATACTCTTTTAAATATTGAAAGAATGTGCATAAATAGTGAGTTTTGAAAACTTCAGAAAAAGACTACTAATTCTGCCCATCTGTTCCTCTTCCTTTCTGGATGTGTTTCAAAAGTTTGGAATGTCTGAGCAACTTTTCAATTGGTATTTATTATCTATAGTTTTTAATTATTTATCATTTCTTCTAACTCTTTCCTTAATGTCCAAATAAATGTTTTTTAGTGATTCATGACAAACGTACAAGTTAAAAATTAAAAAACAATATGGGCTCTTATTACTATAAGAAAAACACAAGAGCGTTTTAAAGTAATAAAAATAAGGTAAAACTTGTGTGTTTGCTTCAGAAATGTTACAGAGAGAGAGCGAGAGAGAGAGTGAGAGAGAGAGAGAGAGAGAGAGAGAGAGAGAGAAAATAGACAGAGAGAGAGAGAGAGAGAAAAAGAGACAGAGAGAGAGAGAGAGAAAAAGAAAGGGGGAGAGAGAGAGAGAGAGAGACAGACACAGAGAGACAGACAGACAGAGAGAGAGTGTGTGTGAGTGTGTGGTGTGGGTTCCTGAAGAACAATGTGAGCTGAAACATTGAACAATAAATCATTTTTTAATTTTTTCCTGAGATAAGTGGACTTTGTACTATTGTGTTATGTCCAGTTCCACAGTACCTGAGCACCTGTTTGATTTTTTTTTGGTGTTCACCTAATTTGGACATATATATATATATATGTTGTGTAGCCATTAGGCAACTGAAGTAGGGCCAAATAACACAGGTTACATAGCAGATTGCAGAGAAACACAAAAAAGAAAAACACAAAAAATGTTGGTATGTTTTAAAAAAAAAGCTGATTCTAAGCAACATTTTCAATTGGCCTGCATTTTCAGTTTTGGCTCTTTCCAGCTTTCAAATGGGGCTCACTGACCTCATCTAAAAAACAAATGCTCTGGAAGGCTCCAAATTTATTGTTAGTGCTACTTTTTACTACACATCTTTCTATTCAGGCCCTCTCCTATTCATATTCCAGTCTCTTATTCAAATGGTTAGGGTAATTTTGACCCTAGCAACCAGATTGCTGAAATTGCAAACTGCAGAGCTGCTGAATAGTTATGTTCAGGTCACTCAACCCGCACTCGACCCTAACCCGTCCCCTCCCAATCTGAACCTGGTCTGGCCTGCTCAGTCCCCTCTATTTATAGACCTGCGACCGCCCGTTGTGACGTCATAATTTTAGTGACATAATTTCCTGTATGCCAAAAAGTCATAAAAGTTCTAAAAAAAACTCGCCCACCTCAGCTTCCAAGCCCCACTCCAGATCCTGCCAACCCCACACCACAGTTTAAAGACCACACAGAAATCAGAGCTAAAATGGTAAACCCCCACACATACAAATGATAAAAATCCATTGATGGTGAGGACCCCCTTATAAGTAAAAAAAACAGTGGCACCAGGGCCCCCCATAAAAGATTAATAAAATAAACATTGGTCGTCAGGGCTCCCCCACAATTTAAAAAAAAATAATTGGTGGCTAGGGCCCTCCTATAAGTAAAAAAAGACATTGGTGCCAGGGCCCCCCATAAAAGCAGTCCCACTAGACCTAAAGGAGGATACCTTATGCTAGGAGGATACCCTAAAGGAAGCCCAATAATTTTCTTTTTTCCCTTTCACCCCTACCACTATCCATCTCAACAATATATTGATGCTCAATTAAAATGTAAAAAAAGAATCTGAAAAAAATCCTGTAATAATTATATATATATATATATATATATATATATATATATATATATATATATATATATATATACATACATACATATAACAAGCATGTGTAGCAGTTGTGTTTGCTTTTCCTTAGCACTATAGTGTGGCTCAGACATGAAACTTCCAGTAGGGTTCTGATTATAAGCAAAGAAGTGTTCCAGCTATAGCATTGTTAGTTAATTTGTTACATGGAAAATGGATAGGGTGTGGAGATAATGTAGGCAGAAGATGCAGTTTGCGACCTTCGGCTATTTGTGTACATGGTAGAGTAAAAGCAAAAGGAGACTGTGAGATTGGATTAACTATAAATGGGGAGAATAGACTTGGTACAGGCTAATAACTCCCCTCCAGAATCATGCGGAACGGTGCCATAATTTTAGACCTGGAAAACTGGATCCTCAATAAAGGAAAAGCTTTAGATATGGTGTGCCAATATCCAAGTTAAGCCACTTTGGTTTACTATAAATTTCAGACAAAACAATAAAAACCATTGGTTGTAGTTATGTTCTACACCAGTGATCCCCAACAAGTGGCTCGTGAGCGCCATGTTGCTCACCAACCCCTTGGATGTTGTTCTCAGTGGCCTCAAAGCAGGTGCTTATATTTGAATTCCAGGCTTGGAGGCAAGTTTTGGTTGTATAAAAACCAGGTGTACTGCCAAACAGAGCCTCCTGTGTAACTGCCACTCCACAAAGGAGATACCAATAGCTAATCGCAGCCCTTATTTGGCACTCCCTAGAACTATTTTCATGCTAGTGTTGCTCCCCAACTCTTTTTTTCATTTGAATGTGGCTCATGGGTGAAAAAAGGTTGGGGATCCCTGTTCTACACCTACCATGAACTGCTGCCTTTTGTACACACATCCCAGAATAAAAGCAAGAATAAGCACAGGCATCTCAGTGGGGGATTACACTTCCTCAGGTTACATACACTCAATCACTTAGAAAGGATAATACCGTGTCAAGGTCAGTGTGGGACTGGGAGTCCTGGGCCTAGCAGGGTTGCGATCTCAAGACCCCCCCAGCCGAATCCCCTTAATTGGCCAACTGGCCCGGCCTCAACTCTCCTCAGCCAACCTCCCTGTACATATTTTTTATTTAAAAGGTTTATAAAAGGAACCCGGTAAGTCGGGCTAGGGCTGGCGATGGTGGAGGGAGGCCCGGTCAGGTTTAACTCGACCTGCACATCACTACGGGGTACATCTGAAGGGGGCACTATGAGTGCAACATAACTGATCAGTATTGACTCCCTGCTACTGTAGCTGGACCTGGCAGGAGTGCCAAGTGTAGGAAAATGTGTTGAGCATGGGTGATGGGTGCCAAGCGGAGTTAAGTCCTGGCTGGACGGAGATGAGAGCACCCTTGACAATGGTGCAAATACCCTTTGGCCCAGCTCTGTTTGCACAGGCTAAACCCTGCTAAACACCAGCAATTACAGTTGCGGACATGTTAATGTATCCAAACAATGGGAAAGCAATAACTAACAAGTAACTGCCCATTTAATGAAATAACAATATTGACAGTAACAAAATGGGAAACCAACGCTTGATGGTAGTAGCTTGTTGTTTTTAAGACAATCT
This sequence comes from Xenopus laevis, assembly GCF_017654675.1. NCBI lineage: Eukaryota > Metazoa > Chordata > Amphibia > Anura > Pipidae > Xenopus > Xenopus laevis. The sequence goes on along the minus strand of NC_054383.1, from coordinate 109,170,030 downwards.
GCCCTTTTAATTAACCAACAGTACCGCCAGTAATAAAACATCGTTCATTACAAAAGATTACATCTGTAAATCAACCCGCCTCTGTTGCTTCTAGCCCCGCCCCGCACTGATCTAGTCATAAATAGTCATGCTTGGTGTGGCTCATCAACGTCGTATAACGAATACATTCTCATTGTTTTTGTTAACATGCAATAAGCACTAGCACTCAGGAAGCATTCACCATTTACCCTCCCAGGGCAAAAAATATGTCTTAGAGAGTGAAAACTGATTAAAAATCAATATTTGTGCAATGAAGTAATACATGTTTGTGGGTGTAGTGTTCCCAGGGCCGGAACTAGGGGTAGGCAGAGTAGGCACAAATGTGCGCACACTATACAGGCGCTGCGAGTGCCGGGCCTGCCTAGGGCGCCTGCCCAGCGTGGCCCGGCACTGAGTGTTCCTAACCTTAGATGTATTCATTACAATGAATAAGCTGATTAAATAACTACACCTCCCAGCTTACACAGAACCTTAGCTCCACCATGGCTTCTCCTTTATAACATTTGTGCTGGCCTGATTTTGTTTCTTTAAAGAATAGCTCCATAACTAAACTGTTTTTATAAGTAATATTTTACATTCATATTATTTTCCTGTATGGGGGAGCTGCAGTACTAGTCCCCTCCAGGGCAATCTCAGCCATAGTTTGTGGAGAAACAACGGCATCTAGTAGTAATAGTAGAATGCTTTTCAATAGTATCACTCAAAAACCACTGTTAAGGTGGCCATAATATTGTACGGTGAGTGTATTGTGGGAGCTGAGCAAAATTGGCAGAAGACTTAGATATCGATTGGCTCGTTGATCGGGCTGGCTGGAAATTTTTGATCAGGTGCCTTTGAGGGCACCCGAACATCAACCATTGTTAGTGCTAAATCGTAAAATTCTATTGTTTCCATCTGTATATCTGACGATTCAGCTCTACACGTGTGTATTGAAACAAAGATCTTTTCCAGGTAATTGTAATGTCTATGGCCACCTTTACACTGTACAGCATCTTTTGCACTTGCCGTTGCTTTAAAAGTCAGCAAGTGAGCGATAAGATGTCAATTTAACATATAACATTTGTAGGTCACAGTCACTGTGACGGAAAAAGGAGATCAACACAGTTTTAATCCTCTACAGCCCCATATGTGCACTCTATTTGCGATAGGGATTCACTGAATCCACTTTTTTGGATTCGGCCGAACCCCTGAATCCTGTGTGAAAGATTCGGCCGAATACTGAACCGAATCCAACCCCTGGGAAGGGGAAATTAATTTTTACTCCCTTGTTTTCTGACAAAAAGTCACGCAATTTCCCTCCCCGCCCCTAATTTGCATATGCAAATTCGGTTCGGCCGGGCAGATGGATTCGGCCGAATCCTGCTGAAAAAGGCCGAATCCTGGCCAAATCCCGAACCGAATTCGGTGCATCCCTAATTTGCAACCCGTATTTTCTGACTGTCATCAAGTGACATCAGAACTGACATCATCAACTGATTTTATCAAAAAACCTGACATGGCATTAGCCAAGGCAGGAAGAGGGTAAAAAAAAAAGTGTGAGAGTGCAACAACCTATATCCGATTAATACCGGCATTTTTGCAGGTACCCGACCCACTGCAGGACTCTTGTACGCATCCTCCAACTAGCACCATAAACTAGATCTTCTAGCTTCCAGATGATCCAGAAAGAAGCGAAAAATCCCACCTGAATCTGTCTCTAATATACCACAAGATTAAAGGGATTCTGTCATGATTTTTTATGATTTACTTTTTATGTCTAAATTACACTGCAAATAATTCACTCAATTTTTTTTTAGCTATAATATTGGTGTGGAGGCAGCCATCTCAGTGCATTGTGCCTGATCTTGATCTTTGAGAAGCATTTCAGAATGGAAGTGCTTTCAGACAGTTAGGGGCCGATTCATCAAGAGTCGAATATCGAGGGTTAATTAACCCTCGATATTCGACTAGGAACTAAAATCCTTCGACTTCGAATATCGAAGTCGAAGGATTTAGCGCAAATTCTGCGATCGTACGATCAAAGGATTATTCCTTCGATCGAACGATTAAATCCTTCGAATCGAACGATTAAATCCTTCGAATCGAACGATTCGAAGGATTTTAATCCAACGATCGAAGGAATATCTTTCGATCAAAAAAACTTAGGAAAGCCTATGGGGACCTTCCCCATAGGCTAACATTGACTTCGGTAGCTTTTAGCTGCCGAACTAGGGGGTCGAAGTTTTTTTTAAAGAGACAGTACTTCGACTATCGAATGGTCGAATAGTCGAACGATTTTTACTTCGAATCCTTCGATAGTCGTAGTCGAAGGTCGAAGTAGCCCATTCGATGGTCGAAGTAGCCCAAAAAAACTTCGAAATTCGAAGCTTTTTACCTTCGAATCCTTCACTCGAAGTTAATGAATCGGCCCCTTATTGTTTCTCCCCTTCTCATTGTACTTCCATATGACCCAAGACCATAGCCCGACCTAGTGGTTGACATGAAACTAGCACCCAAGCAGGAAAAAGTAGGGTTTTTCCTGCTTGGGCACTATTCTCATATCTACTCATGTCTACCACTATCACTTTTAGCAATGCAAACAAATCTTTCAGCAGAGGTGTCTGGTAGCTACTATCTGGTTAGCTGCCCATTGTTCTGTTGATAGGCTGCTGGGGAGAAAGGGAAGGGGTGATATCACTTCAATTTGCAGTGTAGCAGTAAAGAATGACTGAAGTTTATCAGAGCACAAGTCACATGGTTGGGGGCACCGGGGATATGTACATCATGTCTAACCCCATGACAAATTTCAAAATTAAATATAAAAAAGATCTGTTTGATGTATTTCAGTGCAGAATTCTGCTGGAGCAGCATTATGAATTGATGTATTTAATAAAAAAATCCCTTTAAAAAAATCTACTTATTTTTACCTCCAATGTATTATAATTAGTGATGGGCGAATTTATTTGGTAGGCGCGAATTAGCAGCAAATTTGTACGATTTTTGACGCTGGCGTAGAAAAAAAACGGACGCTGGTGTCAAAAACGCACACCGGTGTCGAAAAAAATGGACACCAGCATCAAAAACTAGACGCCGGCGGCGTTTCGCGAATTTTTCGCCGTTTAGCGAATTTCACAAATTTTTCGGCTAAGCGAAACGGCACAAATGCGCCCATCACTAATTATAATAGACTGTAGATTGCAAGCTCAACTGGGCAGGGACAAATGTGAATGACTGAACAATCTTTATATAGCCTTGTGTAGTATGGCAGTTACTTAAAGGGCAAGTCAGCCCCAAAATAAAAATATCTCTTATAGAAGAAAACATAATTCTAAGCAATTTACAAATATATATATATATATGAACATTTTCAGTGCTTTTAAAGTTATTTGTAAAAATGTATGCTGTTGAAAGCAGCATTTGCTCAACTCCTGGTTGTTACTTTTTAAACAATGTTGCAAAAGTCTTGGTTCCCCAGCAAAGTCAGGTCTGTTAATCAGCTGCCGTGTCTTACATTGTATCAACAGTCTGAGCCATCAAGACAAAGAATAGACAGGGACAGACAAGCAGTGCTTTCAATAGCAATATATATTCAAATAACTTCAAAACATAGAAAATGTGTAATGAATGTATATTCCATAGTAGCTTACAATAATGTTTACTTTTATTAGGCAATTTTTTATTTTGGGGTTGACTTGCCCTTTAAGTACTTAAATAAGTGTGAAAAGTAGTAATTTTGTATTTCCTAATTTGCAAACAGGCTCTTTTTTAAGTTCTCTATAGTATCTGTCATTACAGCTGCTTCTGGAATATAATCCCAATACTTCAGGTTTTTCTACTGCAGGTAGAATAATGAACGCAAATTACTATTGGGTTGCTATGGGTTGCTGGGCAAATCTCCTATACAAGCTCCTTTGTTTACTAAAGGTACCTATTCCATACAGGTTACATAGAAGTGAATGCCTGTTTGAAGCAGGATTTAACTAACATAAACTGGGGAGTTGCTGAGCAAGCAGCTTTAAAACATAAAATTTAAAAACAATTTAAAAAATAAAAATTGAAAATCAAAGGCAGTTTCAGAATATCACTGTATGAATTAAATTAAAACAATATCAAGGCGAACTACCTCTTTAATGTACGAATTGTACCAGTTGATCTATGACATGTGGAAGCATTGCTCAGTAAGAGCAGAAACATATGAAATATGTCAATGAATGTATCAAAAATCAAAATGTAACAATTAGAAAGTCAGGGTTTTGGCTTAATGGTCGCTACTACCAGGAAACTTAACGGGGAACTATCGTGAAAATGTAATATTAGCTTCAGCATACTGAAACAAGAAACTTTCTAAATACAATCAATTAAAAATTTTGTACCGTTTCTGAAATAATCAAGTTTCTCCTCATTCTGTCTGGGCTCCTTTTGCTAATGCTATGCTAACTGGCTAAAATGTGAAGTTGCAGCCTGGGCGCCGAACGCTGGTGAGTTTTCACTAGTGATACTTCTTCAGTGCAAGCATTTCATAGCAAAGATTCGCTAGCATTCGTTTGTGCCAAGCGAAAATTCGCTAGTAGTCTTACACTTAGGTCAATTTGAAAAGGGGGGGCGCATAAAAGTCATGTATACTTCTTTTTTAGAGATGTTGATGGAAATGCTTGAAGTGGGCACTTTTTATTCCAAATGTCCATGGGAGCTTAATAAAGTTAGTTAATTGGCAATGTCCCTGCGATTCGGATTTCTGGCGTATTTCCGCCAGCAGCGGCTACTTTGCCCTTTAGTGAATCTGACCCAAGTATCAGCCTGGCCTGAGTGTAGCCTAAGAATATTATGCCCCACTGAGGGCAGGGAAACACCAACCGACCCACTGATTGTACAGAACTCACCTGAGGTATCTAATTTCTTTTTTATTACGAATATATTTCTATGGGTCAGTCTATCAATATAAATGTTATATCTGTTACATGATGATCCGTGATGATACAAAATTAGGCTACATTTTCCATGACTGTTCAAATAATGGCAACAGCAGTTAACAAGTGTTCTTGTCTTGCCGTCTATGTATTTCTTCCCTTCTGACAGGCCCTCTATTAACCCCCTTGCTTTGCCCTCATGTGGTTATTACTGTTATTTATGGGCTTTCTGTGAAATCAGTCAGGTTATGCAGTCTTTTGTATCCAAGCAGAAACTTGTGACTCAATTCATTTAAGTCGGTATTGCTTCAGTGTCTAGGAATGTGCTTTAGTAATTGGGACAAGAGAATAATTGGCACATTTGCCAGCTGAGCAGAGGACTATGGCAACTGCATTAAAGGAATTGTTCAGTGTAAAAATAAAAACTAGGTAAATAGACTGTAAAAAAAAAATATATATAGTTAATTTAAAGGCTGGAGTTATTGGATGTGTAACATAATAGCCAGAAAACTACTTCCTGCTTTTCAGCTCTCTTTCTTCCACTGATTGGTTGCCAGACAGTAGCCAATCAGTGACTTGAGGGGGGGCACATGGGTCAAAACTGTTGCTTTTGTATCTGAGCTGAATGCTGAGGATCAATTGCAAACTCACTGAACAGTTATGTCCCATGTGGTCCCCCTTAAAGTCTCTGACTAGCTCAGAGTTAGAGAGCTGAAAAGCAGGAAGTAGTGTTCTGGCTATTATGTTAGACATCCAGTCACTTCAGCCTATTTACCCAGTTTTTTTTACACTGAACTGTTCCTTTAAGTACCCGTTGTGCCTGTGCTAAATGTGGGAGCAGCAGTAATGCACAGATGGCTATTGTGCCAGCACACTGTATGCCCAAGGTGACTTTTATACATTCCAAGTTGATCTATAACAAGGCTGGCCACTACCAATTCTATCAACCAGCCTGGGCTTCTTCACTAGCAACAGTTATTATGTTTCTATTTTTACATATGTTTTATTTTCTATTCTCATTAGGTGCCCAATGCAATGTTGAACAGCTCTATTAGGAACAAATCAGCAGTGCACCATTCATTCATCTATTAATAGAGTATTGCCAGAAAAACTGGAGCATAACATTGCATGGCTAATTGATTTCCTGCCTGTTCTTTTCATCAATGTAAAAGCAGGGTTTATTTGCTAGTATTTCATATGTCTGCCAACACCAGATCAACATAACAATTCCTCTTCTTACACTGCTGCCTGTTGATAATGTGCATGGTTGATCATTTACATTGTTATGGAACACCAAGGTACCTTCTTATATCCTCATTTTTTTAATTGTAGGTATATTATTTCTTATAATAAAAAAATGTCATTAGCATGACTTAGCACCAGGAGCAGATGAATGAACTATAGGGCTATGGGAACTTTGATTGTAGGTATATTATTTCTTAGAATATAAAAAATGAATGAACGTGATTAAGCACCAGGGGCAGATAAATGGACTATAGGGCCCTGGGAACTTTTTTAATTGTAGGTATATAATTAGACTATAAAAAATTCATGAATGTGATTTTGCACCAGGGGAAGATAAATGGACTATAGGAACTTTTTTAATTGTAGGTACGTTATTTCTTATAATAAAAAAATTCATGAACGTAACTTAGCACCAGGGGGCAGATGGATGGACTAAAGGGCCCTGGGAACTTTTTTAATTGTAGGTATATTATTTCTTGTAATAAAAAAATTTCATGAACGTGCCTTAGCATCCGGGGCAGATGAATGGACTATAGGAACTTTTTTAATTGTAGGTACATTATTTCTTGTAATAAAAAAATTAATGAACATGACTTAGCACCAGGGGGCTGATGGATGGACTAAAGGGCCCTGGGAACTTTTTTAATTGTAGGTATATTATTTCTTGTAATAAAAAAATTTCATGAATCTGATTTAGCACCAGGGGCAGATGAATGGACTATAGGAACTTTTTTAATTGTAGGTACATTGTTTCTTGTAATAAAAAAATTAATGAACGTGACTTAGCACCAGGGGCAGATTAATGGACTATAGGGCCCTGGGAACTTTTTTAATTGTAGGTATATTATTTTTTATAATAAAAACATTTCATGAATGTGACTTAGCACCAGGGGCAGATGAATGGACTTAAGGGCCCTGGAAACTTTTTTAACTGTAGGTACATTATTTCTTGTAATAAAAAAATTAATGAACGTGACTTAGCAACAGGGGCACATGGATGGACTTAAGGGCCCTGGAAACTTTTTTAATTGTAGGTATGTTATTTCTTATAATAAAAAAATACATGAATGTGACTTAGCAGCATGGGCAGATGAATGGACTATAGGGCCCTGAGAACTTTTTTAATTATAGGTATATTATTTCTTATTAAAATTTAATGAATGTGACATAGCACATATTCTTGTGTGTATTTGCAATTGCTTTTTTCACGTATATCTTGAAGTTCTTGATATTTCTTAAATATCATGTACATAGTATACCAATAATTTACAGTTTGTGGTTTACCAACTGAGCTAATGTTGCAATGTGCATTTTTAAATAAGTTATATAGAAGAACTAGACCCTAAAAATTAATTGACATGTGGTCAGAGAAATAAAGGTCTTCTAACTTTTTATAAGAATTGTGCTGTGAGTGCTTTCTATTTGTGCACTATAACTAAATTATTGAGCACCCGCCCTTTACTGATTTGAATGGTGTGTGCAGATACACGGAAATATATATATATATATATATATATATATATATATATATATATATATATATATGTTGGCGCTCTATAAATACACGTTAACAATAATAATAATAATAATAATATAATAATAGTTATATATTTAATAATATATACATCTATACATAAATATATGTTAGACTTATGGAACCAGTAGTGATCTAGGCCTTCAAAGTTGTCATAGGAGTTTCCCATCTTGTATATTTCTAGGAGTGTCTGTGACACGCACATGCTCCGTGGCCTCTGAGCAGCTGTTGAGAAGCTAAACTTGGGGGTCATTGCAAATAACAAGCTGATGTTACAAGGTTGATTATTAAATTGTGATGCTGGTTGTGCTGGTTTGTGAGCTGCCATATACTAATTTACTAATTCACCTTATATTGTGACATTTATATTATATATATATTCAGTATATTGTGCTTTGGACCCTGAGCTCAGTAACTGACAGAAGCACATAGCATGTGCAAATAAGAAGATGGGGTGCAACAGATTCCTGTTAATGGCGCCCAGAGTTAGAAATCCCCACCTCCCTCATGATCGTGTGCATGCCCATCCATCATACCTACATCTGGAGCACAGAGATGCTCAGAGGTTTAGATAATGGGCAAAATCTGCCACCTGCCCAATCACCAGTGCTCCAGATGTAAGAAATCTTCAGACGTGGCTGGGCGGCAAACCTGGGCCTGGCTACAGGGGAACATTTGGAGACACCGATCTTTATTGCTAAAGGGTTGTGGTTGGCTTGGGCTGGTATAGACTCCCAAAACATTTCTTCATTACTTCTTTAGTTACATTTTAGTTTTCCTTTAAAACATTTGACTAATGCAAAGTACATTTGAATGCATATATAGTTATACCATGTAATTTATATTTATTTCCAGGGGCCTTTGGTACCCAAATAAATCACAAAATTAGAGTGCTCACCCCTCCAGTATCCGCTTTCGCAGTGCCAGGTGCTGAACTGTGAGACCCACTCCTGTCCTTGGGCCAAAATATCATTCAAGGAAAAAACAGCAGCACACCGGATCCAATTGAAGTAATGTGCAAAATTCTAACTTTTATTAAGCCCATATGCAAAGGCAACGTTTCGAGCCCAACCGGCCCTTTATCAAGCCCATGTGTTACATCATAAAACCACCTTTTATAATAAAATTAGGGGGTGTGGCTATACATCCCACCTCCTAATTAGTGACATCATAGTAAGTGCTATTTTGCATATAAAAACATGTGTCTCATGCCGTGCTATCATGACATATTACCCGTTCTCTTGTGAATCCAGTGAGAAGATTCCTCAATATTAAAAATTGAAGAAATTACAAAAGTGAAAAAGAAAAAAAGAAAAATAAAATGTTCAATTATTCATTTCGATCAAAACTTGTAAAAAGTCCATTAGTGCACTTTGATATCAATAAAATCTCGATGTGAAAATCCGCTTAGTGTATCCATTATTTGTGTTCATTCTTGTATCCAAAAATCGTGTCTATCACATCCTTATTATAAAAATTAGTAACATTCTAAAACATTTTGAAACTTCTGTTGCATAAGTATATTTGGTAATATTAACCATTCAATAACATTAATCTTTAGTGTCATTTGGAAGATAATGATCCAGCATACCTGAGTTGCCTCAAATGACTCACTCTGCACATCGTACTCAGTACTTTTCTGAGACATCTGTGATATGCGAGGTGTTTGTTAGTACTCAAGGTATTCTAGCGGATCTTTAATGGCCTAAGAGAAAAAAGATATAATTTAATAAAATGTGATTTAAAAGGCATCAAAGCATGTAACATCAATGCATATATATATACACATCCAAGGACATCTATAATTACCTAGAATATAAACTGTGATGGGGTATATTCCCTATTTAATCCGCGGGGCCAAATCGTGTCCAGTTTCTGTATCCACATCATTTCAAGCTTTTTTAACATAAGGAGTCTATTGCCACCTCTCCTAGGGATTTCGACTGAATCAATAACCTGAAATTTGAGTTGATTAATGGAGTGTCTAGCGGCATGAAAATGTGCCGGGATTGGTAACATTGTTAACTCTCTACGTATGGTGGATTTGTGTTTAGAGATACGATCTCTTATTTTTTGCGTAGTCTCACCTACGTAAAGTAAGCCACATGGGCATTTTATGAGATAGATCACAAACGATGACGCACATGTAAAGTACTTTTTTATCTCAAATTTGTTACCACGGTGCGGATGGTAGAATACATTGCCCTTCGTGACCGAATTGCACTGAACGCAATGTAGACATGGGAAAGTCCCAAATTTAGGATTCTGCAAAAACAACTGTTTGGTGGGATCCTTACCCCCTATATCTGCCTTCACCATCCGATCCTTTAAATTTCTACCTCGATTGTAAGTCAGCATTGGCATCTGTTGGAAAACTGGTATGTTCTCATGACACGATTGTAATATATGCCAATGTCGGCGAATGATGTTACCCACATGTTACCCACATGGTACCCAAATAATGATATATGTATATATGATGTATAATAGCAACATATTAAGTTTGGTTGAAAATAAGACACTCGTCTATCAAGTTCAACCTTTCAATACATGGACCTTATGGGTCAGTCTCTTACAGGTGTGAACAGTGCAGAGAGGATAACAGGTGTTGACAATGCAGAACTTTTAGAGCCTAAATCTGAGTTGTGAACAATGTAGGGGCCAGTTAATCGCAGTTCACACATGGGAAGGTGTAAGGGAACCTTACCCTGGTGGTCTAGTGGGCAGCGGGGTCCAACGCTGCTCCTACGGCGTGGACGCCCGCTGCGCTGCTCCTGTCTCCCGCTCTGCCGCTTCCTCTATGGCGCGCTTCCTGGTTTATGCGCCGGCGTGATGACGTCATGCGCATTGGCGCGAAATTCAAACAGTATATAAGGGGAATTTAGTTTTCAGCAAGTTGCCCGTTGTTAGGTTCAATGAACTTGTTCCTGGGTGTTTATTACTTGTGATTCCTGTTTGATCTACTGTGTTTGACCCTTGCCTGCCTGCTTACTACTCTGACCTTTCGAATCCTGACCTTGCCTGCCTGAAACTACGTGATCTCTCCAACCCTGACCTTGCCTGTCTGAAACTACGTTGACCTCTTCAATCCTGAAACCTTTGCCTGTCCTCCGACTATTCTACTATCTCTATCCTGATTCCGGCCTGTCTGACCATTCTATCTGCTTGTGCTGGCCCGGCCTGCCTGTTCCTGGTGGTGTTCTTCCTTCAGTATCCTGGTGAGACAATCGTGCCCCTTTGCTAGTCCAGAACCGTTAGCTTTGCTCCTCTCTCTGTTAAGACCTGGCGGCATCAAATTAGCCGAGGGCACCTGCCGAGGTGAACGGCGGCGGTTAAAGGCAGAAGTGAGAGCTGAGACCAGGGAGCTTAGCTTGGGTTTTGGATATAGGGTGCCGAACGTGACAGAAGGCCTGTGGGCCACCAGTTGGACAGTACTATTCTAAGGGACTTTTTTTTTTTTTGCTGTATTTTAAATATACAAATACTCCCTTGAGCAGTGCTGAGAAGGCAAAATGTTAATTTACATTAAATTCAATTATGGTAGTGTTGGGTCTAGGAATGGGTAAAATGGTGCTTTAGCCTTTGGCCTCCCTCCCTTCACTAAAAGGAAAATACAGCAAGGAACTTCATCCAAGAACAGAAAGCTTGTCAATATACAGTAAAAAAAGCAATTATATATGCACTGAATACAATTTTATTTATTAAAATATTCTTTATTACGTTTTTTTAAAAACAGTTAAGGAAATATATATATATATATAAAACTATTTTGTCAATATAAAGAATAAATATAAAGAATAAATGTCATTTTTTTTTTTTTTCTACAAAAAGTCATTTTTTACAGTCTTGATGAATTTATCCAAATTGGATTCCATGGAGGGCTGCCATCGGAAACCTATGTTTTTCTGCCCCCGTCCCTCCCCCGATGGCTGCCCTGGTTCTATGTTTCTTCCAGGTAGTTCCTGGGATCTGTTTGTATCCAATCACAGAAGAATTTCTTTAGGTAGTTTGGTGGTTTCTCAGTCTCCATTGGTCATCTGCAGATGGTGGATGTCGATCTGTTATTCAGTTTCAACATTTTCTTCTTTTAGCTTCAATGGTTTGCTAGTATGAAATATTGTTCATTGTTAGTCATGAAGCAGGTATAAAACATGTAATGGCAAACATTGTAAATGCAAATATAAAAAAATTAAGAAATTGTAAAATTATTATGTATAGGTCACATGCCTTAATCTTCTTATTTAACAGTCAGCTAGAACTATCCAACAATAACATTGTCTCCCATCTCACCTTATGGGTCTCACTCCTACATGTGGCCTAGTTCAGTAACCCACACCCTAACAGTCTATGCCTTTGTTATGTGAAGCCAGAGAATATTGTTTGTATAGGACAACAGATAGTTACAGAATGACAATAAGAATAAGCTATTTTTCTTACCTCTCTGCAGATGTTTCATAATATTCTTCTGTACAACCCTTTCATTGCTTATTTCTGTGATGAAAGGGTGTGACAAGAGCTGCCTTGCAGATGGTCTCTCAACAGGATTTTTCTGCAGGCATTCCTCAATAAAGTAGTGGAATTTTTCACTCCTGCAAAAAGAAATTGAGGCAAAATTATAAATGTTCATGTTATAAATATATCTAATTGCTCAGACTTATGGAAGTCCATGCCCATATAAATCTCCTAGCCCATTTATACTTTCCACATCATTACTACACTCTATTTTCCCAATCCCTCATCCCTCACAGTAACTGCTCCTTTGCCTTTTCTCCCACCCCATTCACACTGACTCTCTTTCTTATTTGCACCACCCCTTACTCCATTGTCATTTCCTCGCTCTCTTCACCCTCACTCCTTTTCCATTTCCCCAACTTCCCCTCAATCTCTTTTTTTGTTTTCATGGAAATCACTCACCATTTGTTCCCTTTCAACGTAGGAGCCGGACCACGAGTAATTTGTTGGATCAAAGCCTTGTCAGGAAGTTTGTTGTATGCTATATGATAAGCAAATACAATGTTAAAACATGCTGACTGCTAATTACAACATTTATAGGGTTCTAAAAGTTTGATACAGGCCAAATCGTCTATTTCAAGCAATAAGCAGCAAGGGTTACTGCACTTGGCCTACTTAGTGCCTTTTATTACATTATGTTGGGGTTAGTTTTATTATCATTAATTGATTGTAAACTTTACATAAGGGGCAGTATCATTCTGTGTTACAGCATTTACTTTCTAGTAACACACATATATTACGTATATACACAGTCATGCTAAGAATTCCTGAGAATGTACTTACGGACACATCCTTCTGCCATGTGAATGGCTGACATTCCCAAAGACCACACATCAGCCTAGAAAACACGGAGGAAAAGAACATAATTAAAAAAGACTATACACAGGAGACAAACTTCTGTTGTCTATCCATCCACATTATGATAGGGCTTCTCTTTAGACTGCAGAATAGGAAATACATTAAAACATGGCACTTTGTACTCATATAAAACAGTTCAAGGGCTGAAGTACAGTGGGTTTCATATCTAAAGAATGAATCCAAACTGAGAAACTTCTGTTTTACACAGAGTTGGAAAATCCAATAAAGCATAAGGAGGGGTTTCTAAAATTCTTGTGCCCTGTACTTACAATACATTATGCTCACTCAGTTCACTTACACCTTTTCATAATAGCAAAACTGGATGACAACTTTGCTTTTGAGAGGGGTATGTGAAGTAAGTGGCAAAAATACATGTAGTTTCATCATGTAGGCTACATACATTTAAATAAAGGTGGTGCTAACTCTAAAATATAAAGGAAGAAAGAAGTCATCACTGTACCTTATGGTCAAATTCGCCTCTCTTACTCATGCAGACAATGGCCTCTGGTGATAAATATGCCATATCTCCAGCAGGGCTATCACTTTTTCCTCCCGTGACAGCACCACCAAAATCAACTGAAATTGTAAGACAAAAGCATGAATTTTAGTTAGTTCACAAATGCAACGCACCAATAAAAATCATGGTGATACAGAAACATTTGTGGGCAATTTTTACATGAGAAAGAATTAGTGTGCAGATGTGTTGTTTTTTTGCAGGTTTAGAACTTTTAAAATGTTTGTATAAACACTACTATTGAGAGACAGAGTAATATAAAATTGACTTCACATTCACTAAAGCTTCACAACATCCATTCTGTATTCAGATTCTAAGCGTCACTTACTTATCTTTACAACTGCGTCTTCAGTTAGCATCAGATTATCGGGCTTCACGTCGCAATGTAAAATTCTCTGTTTTCTGAGATGATACAAGCCCTGGGAAAAATATAAAGGAAAATTGTAAATACAATTATTTTTCATGTTCTTAAACTAATAAGATATAAATTTGTTAAATAAATATCCAGAGGCAGGTCCGGACTGAGAATTAAAATAGGCCCTGGCATTTTAGGTACACAGAGGCCCAAACAGCCCCCACCAGCCCACTAAATACTGACTTTCTATGGGAACTTATAGCAGCCCCTCTGGCATTTGCCAGAACTCACAGATTGCTAGTCCGGGCCTGTCAGAGGACTACAGAGAAGGTTCAGATGTGACATACCTGTAATACCTGCTTGCAGATATAAGCAATCCAGCTTTCGTCTAAGGAACGATTCCTTTTGCTTTTTATTAGGTCAAGTACTGATCCACCATCACAAAGTTCTGTAGCAATCTAGAACACCAATAAAGAACACTTAGTACATGTATACAATTTTATTGTTGAGCATTAGGCAATACTAGTGATATAAGAGTTTGTATAATAAAGTATACTTTTTTTTGCTTCTATGTGTTCTGTACTAGAAGTAAAATGTGACTGCCTTGATTTGAAGTCAGTGGGTGTAATTCAGAAATTCAGATACATATAAGCATTCAGGGTATGACAGCAATCAGGTAAAACTGAGAACAAAGAGGTCATGTGGATTGGACTCTTTCTTATACAATTGGATCATATTTGTATCCAAGCTTGTATGAGAGCTGTTGATTGAGAGTTGGTGCACAAAGGTTCAACATATCTAAACGCTTCCTTACCCATAGCTCTTGATTAATCCTTCTAGCAGGCTTTTGGTGAAATGCGCCATAAAAGGAGATGATATTCTCATGGCCAGAGACCTTCTCAAGTATTTCCAGTTCATTAAGGATTGTATCTTGATCCTAATTTCCAACAAAAGAAATGTTAATACAAAAGAAAATTAAATACAATGGATGCAATTGTTATTTTAAATACCCTAACCTAGTTATGGAGAATTACAGCTTGTTAATACCATATGAAAATGGCATAATAAATCTTTCTCCGTTTTATATTTTAAATCTGAAATCTATTGCCTTCTATAAAAGGTATTCATCCACTTATTTTCACATAGTAACATATTTTAGGCTGAGAAAAGCAACACATCCATTGTTCTACCTGTTCAAATATATGAAACCTATGCAAAATAAGGCTTTTTGCAAAAATGCTTATTATAATATAAATATAGTAACATTACAAAGACACATTACCTCTATTTTCCTTATTATTTTAACGGCCACTTCTTTGCGTTTGATTTGATGCCAACCCTGTAACACAAGTAGAGAAAGAAGGTTAGTGATGATGAACTTCATTATGGTGAATCAAACAGATATGTGGATAAGGCACAAGTTTATTGGCAGCCTCAGAAACACAAGAAAAAAGAACAATACTGTAGAGAGTGTAACCAACTGGCAGAAATCTGAAATCACCCAGAAGCATGACACAAACTACACAATTGTAATGTTGAATAAAGTATCTCACCATATGGACAACTCCAAAATTGCCTTCTCCGATGGCCTCTCCAAGTTTTAAATATCCCCTGGGCTCCTGAAAAAATAACATTGTATTCAAAAGCATGATAAATATAATACTAAACTAATATAACGCAACTGGACAAATAACTTTCTCAACATTAAAGAAGTAGTGATATTATAAGGAGAAACTGGGAAATGGTGGATAAGGGGAGAAAGCTGAGGGCTGGAATAATTAAGGAAAATTATGAAAGTTGTGCTTTTATGTTCCAAAATACTGTTTTACAACTTACTGGGTATTTGGCAAATGGATCTTTATCATCCTCCTGGGGAAGAAAAAAAAATGTTTAATTAGATAATCTGAGTTTATTCAGTAAAACTGCAATTATTATATAAAGTACAAGGAAAGGTTCATTTACTGGGGGTGGCAAAATATTAGGTAAACGTATATATAAAGGATTCAATAAAGTATGTTATGTTATCCAAACCTTGCTAAAGTCTTCTTGGGTGCGGTAGACACACTTTTCTTTTTCTTTTTTCATTATGTTTCTATTTATTTCTTCCTTTTTCAGGATATTTATATTTGTGGTCCCACTGTTAATTTTCTTTGGTACCTCCTTAAAAAAACAAAAGAAAGGATTTGTTGTTGAGTTGAACTAAAGCCTGAAGTTAAGTTGCTTAAAGGGACAGTATAGACCTTTTTAACATTATTTCAGTGAACAGCATTTCGCTGAACTATAATTTGTCTATAGTTTTAATTAAGACATATCTATAGTTCTTATTAATTCTTGAACAAAATAGAGCAAAAACTAACATTTAAAGTACTATACATTCTACTGCCTGCTTCATATCACCATAGTTAATGCAAATCACAAGTTTACTTCTCCTGCTGAAGCATTAGGCTTTGTGATAAGAGCAGCTCATTATACAGAAGTATTTTAAAAAGGGGTATACTGCCCCTTTAAATTTATATTGATAAAAGGTTTAATTCTTTTTGTTCAAACCTCATTAAGGCACTCTTTCCTTCTTTGGTCCTTCACTTGCTCTTTTTCTGAGATTTCAGTTGGGAACTTCATTTCAAGTTTGTTTAGTAACACCTAGTTAAAAGAGATACAATTAGTTGTTAAAACGAACCCCTCTAGCTTAAGGAACAACTAAGTCTTTCAGACACATTAGGACCACTGCACAGCCTCCCACCTCCTTTCCAATCGCATCAGCCAAATTCCTATGCGTGCCCCCCATAGATTAGGTTGCCTAGCAGACATGTGCTGGGGCCAAATATGTTTAAAATGGTTAAATTGTCATTTAACATTATATTGAGAAAAATTCAAACCTTAAAACCATCATCAAGGTCACTGCTCTGTTCCTCTTCTTCTGACCATTGATCCTGGCTAATGTCAATTTCAGTTTCTTTTGGAAACTCCTGATAAGTAAAGAGAAAATCTGTGAGCCATCTAGTTGAAAGCTTAAAAGCATTATAACATGTTCTATTTTATGGAGCTTAGTGTGATGCTGGACTAGAATTGTTAATATAATTGTATTCTTAAAATAAAATAAAATGAATTGCTGCTTACGTCAAAGGGCTCTTGGTGAAGCTGCCCAGATCCTTCTATGTTTCCCTTAGAAAACTTTATTTCGGATTCCACAAAGGACTCTCCTTGAGGTTCTTCAGATTCATTTTCCTCAAACAACTCCAAGACATTTGCAGTTGCCTCATAGGGCTCTAGCTGAAGTTGTTCAGATTCTTCTATGTTGTCCTGTATTAGAGAGACAATATTATGTTATAAAATCAACTCAATTTAGCGACTATAATTTAAAAATCTTTATGATTTATTTGATTATAGAATTGCTGCTTACGTCAAAGGGCTCTTGGTGAAGCTGCCCAGATCCTTCTATGTTTTCCTTAGAAAACTTTATTTCGGATTCCACACAGGACTCTCCTTGAGGTTCTTTAGATTCATATCCCTTTTCCTCAAACAACTCCAAAATAATTTCAGTTTCCTCATAGGGCTCTAGCTGAAGTTGTTCAGATCCGTCTATGTTTTCCTTTATTTCAGATTCCACACAAGACTCTCCTTGAGGTTCTTCAGATCCATATCCATTTTCCTCAAACAACTCCTCATAGGGCTCTAGCTGAAGTTGTTCAGATCCGTCTATGTTTTCCTTTATTTCAGATTCCACACAGGACTCAACTTGAGGTTCTTCAGATCCATATCCATTTTCCTCACACAACTCCTCATAGGGCTCTAGCTGAAGTTGTTCAGATGCTTCTATGTTGTCCTGTATTAGAGAGACAATATTATTTTATAAAATCAACTCAATTCAGCGACTATAATTTAAAAATCGTTATGATTTATTTGATTATAGTTTTTCATTCATTGGTTATTGTCTGCTTACCTGATAGTGGCAGGTGATGTTATCAGATCTCTCTTCCTGCTCACTAAGCTGTTCCTCCTGGTTTCTGCTAACCTCAAAGCTGATCTCCTCAGGTTCATGTTCAAATTCCTGGATGAAAAACAGGAAAATGGATTAAACTTAGCTATGTTAAAATAAAGCTCTTCAATTTTGGTTGCACATTACATAGAAACACAATGTAAAAGACATCTTTGGCCATATCTTTATCTGGTTGGTCCTGGGATAGAAGCAAACATATTTATACTATATCAGTTTAAAAAATATCCTTAAATAAACCTTGTATATCAGGGGACTGATGTATGACCTGTAGAATTTGCAGCTGCCATTTTATTTAAAGGGCACCTATTGGGTAAAAATGTTATCCCCAACCAAAGGTGTGGGCTATTAGAGACCGCATTCTGGTTGGGCATAACAGCAGTTTTTTTTTTAAACAAAAATGTCCCCACTAGCGTTATGCTACCCGCACCAGGAGGGAGCTCCCAGTATGTTTTTTGTAAAAAAAAAACTACTGTTATCCCCAACCAGAATGTGGGCTCTATTAGCCCACACCTTTGGTTGGGGATAACATTTTTACCCAACAGGTGCCCTTTAATGTTACAAGGAATCTCCTGGGCTGAATGAAAGTGCTCAGGCTTAAATGACATTATTGGTAGAAGAAGTGTATTGCTCTCTGCAGAGCATAACCCTAGTCAAGATTAGTCACATGGGTATGCCTAACATATTACCATCTCTAAGTGAATTTGGGTTTCCTATTCCCTTAAAATATTTTTGTTATTTTGACTTTTTCTTACCTGGCACATCTCGGTGTTCTCATCGACTTCAGGATTATCTGAATTCTCCTGGTTAAGAAAGGGAAAGAGATGTTATGAGTGTTGTTATGTCTGTTATAAAGAAGCTAAAATATAACCCTGCATGAAATATAGGGCAATTTTTATGACAGCTATTCACCTCTTTTATGATTTCCTGACTGATTTCTATTTCATTTTCTGTTTCCTGCTCTGGCTCCTCCTAGTTAAGAGGAATACATTTAGTTATCAGATCAACTTACTACAGGTCTGAGACCTGTTATCCAGAATGCTTTGGGACATTGGGGTTTTCTGGATAGCGGATCTTTCCTTAATTCTGATCTCCAAACCTTAAATCTACTAGGAAATTGTGTAAATTAACCCAATAGACTGGTTTTGCCTCCAATAAAGATTAATTATATCTCAGTTGGGATCAAGTACATGGTACTGGTATTATTACAGAGAAAAGGGAAATCATTTTTAAAAATGTTGATTATGTGGCTAAAATGGAGTCTATGGGAGATGGCCTTTCAGTCATTTGCAGCTTTTGGATAATGGGTTTCCGGATAAAGGATCCCATACCTTTATAATGTACTATATATAGAATTTACCTTGTATAAAGTAAATGGATGCAAATTCAAAAAATATATAATTAATCTACTTTACCTAGGCCCAATTAACAACTAAAATCAACAAAACTTCAAAAGGAAGCTGAAACTATAATGACTGTATGATACCAACCCCCTTATTGCTTACCAGGCAGATTTCTTCAGTCGGCTTCTCTATTTGAGCCTGGATAAGAGATAAAAAGGTGGCATTATTTTATGCAATTAAAGGTCTATTGTCCATGAAGATTATTACATGCAAAGTTATCTATAAAGGTCAGTGTATGTTTAGTCTCTGAAAAAAGTTTTAAGGAAATGCAATTAATGTATATAAATAAATTCAGGGTCAGTATAGGGATTTGTTCCAATAATAATGGAAATACCAAAGGACTATTCCTAGTAAACAGAGAAAATGTAATTTCATCATCAACAAAGAAAAGAGTTTTAATAATAAAGTCAATGATGTTATGAATGTGTCATCTAGGAAAGTGGTATTGTTGTTTCTATAGTTGAATTTCAATATTAGATACTTACCACAACTATTTCTTCAGCAGCTTCTTCTGGCTGATTCTAGTAAAGAAAAAACCATTTTATCACAAAAAGAAACAAACAAATAGGAAAACTAGAATGTATTCAATGATATGAGAAACCTTCTAAATATATAGATAGCATTATATTTTTACAAGTAAAAGAATAATATTTTATTGTATTTTACCATATTTTGGCTTACCACAACAACGACTTCATCAGTTTCATTGGGTAGTATCTAGAGTAGAGAATAAAAAACGGTGTTATTGCAAAAATTGGACAAATTAATTTAATAATCTCAATCAAACTTTTATCTGTTATGAGAAAAATGTCTAACTATATAGATGGTGCTATGCTCTAAAAAATAAAAAAATCACATTTTATTGTATTTTATTCTATTTCTTAACTTACCACTATGATTTCTTCTTTAGATTGATCTTGTTTCTAAGAAAAATAAAACAAAAGGTTTTATCACTAAAAGAAATGAGGCAAATTCATGAGAATAAGTTATAAGAAAACTTCTATATATATATATATATACCGTATATACTCGAGTATAAGCCGAGTTTTTCCGCATCCAAAATGTGCTGAAAAAGTCTACCTCGGCTTATACTCGGGTCAGCGGGCAGTAGCTGAGATTGCAGTCACTTTTAATCATTCCTATACCAACAGTTCACTTGGTTATATGAAAGAATAATAGTGCGCCCTCTGTTGGTTATATGAAAGATTAACAGTGACTGCAATATCACACAGCGCCCTCTGTTGGTTATATGAAAGAATAACAGTGACTGCAATATCACACAGCACCCTCTGTTGGTTATATGAAAGAATAACAGTGCGCCCTCTGTTGGTTATATGAAAGAATAACAGTGACTGCAATATCACACAGCGCCCTCTGTTGGTTATATGAAAGAATAACAGTGACTGCAATATCACACAGCGCCCTCTGTTGGTTATATGAAAGAATAACAGTGACTGCAATATCACACAGCGCCCTCTGTTGGTTATACGAAAGATTAACAGTGATGGCAATATCACACAGCGCCCTCTGTTGGTTATATGAAAGAATAACAGTGACTGCAATATCACACAGCACCCTCTGTTGGTTATATGAAAGAATAACAGTGCGCCCTCTTTTGGTTATATGAAAGAATAACAGTGACTGCAATATCACACAGCACCCTCTGTTGGTTATATGAAAGAATAACAGTGACTGCAATATCACACAGCGCCCTCTGTTGGTTATATGAAAGAATAACAGTGACTGCAATATCACACAGCACCCTCTGTTGGTTATATGAAAGAATAACAGTGCGCCCTCTTTTGGTTATATGAAAGAATAACAGTGACTGCAATATCACACAGCGCCCTCTGTTGGTTATATGAAAGAATAACAGTGACTGCAATATCACACAGCGCCCTCTGTTGGTTATACGAAAGATTAACAGTGATGGCAATATCACACAGCACCCTCTGTTGGTTATATGAAAGAATAACAGTGACTGCAATATCACACAGCACCCTCTGTTGGTTATATGAAAGAATAACAGTGCGCCCTCTTTTGGTTATATGAAAGAATAACAGTGACTGCAATATCACACTGCGCCCTCTGTTGGTTATATGAAAGAATAACAGTGACTGCAATATCACACAGTGCCCTCTGTTGGTTATACGAAAGATTAACAGTGATGGCAATATCACACAGCACCCTCTGCACATGGTAGTGGGACAGTGGGACAATGCACACAGTAATCCGTTTGGCAATTCTCTGTCACCATCAACTTTGCAAAGAAGTCCGGTTGATCGCTGGTGGGGTCGCTTTGGCAGAATGTGCGCTGCTGGGAGACAGGGCTGTAGTTGTGTCTAGGCTTATACTAGAGTCAATAAGTTTTCCCAGTTTTCGTAGGTAAAATTAGGTACCTCGGCTTATACTCGGGTCGGCTTATACTCGAGTATATACGGTATATATAGATGGGACTATCCTTTTAAATGTAAAAAGGATCACAATCTATTGTATTTCATTATATTTTTCTACTTACCGTAATATTTTGATTTGTAGGTTTATCTGGTTGTTTCTAGTAAAAAGAAAGAAAAAAAAAGTTTTATCACAAAAGGTTCTCCCTCCATTAAATTATTCACAAAATAATATGTGTGATATTACAATACAAGGAATTAAGTACTTACCTTGCGAAAGCAACGGAAACAATTACAGATAGAACGCCACATGTTTATTCTCTCTATGGAGACAAAGAGAAAGAACATTTGTATTAATATATATATTCAAAAAATATTTGATGCACACCAGGAATTACATGACGTGTATTATGTATTATGTGTATTATGTTTCTGATTTGCTCCCAGGGTAAGATTTATTTAAGTGTGTGCCTAAGCCATCAACTGTATATTTATATATACTGTATGTGCTTTAGAAGAATCACTACTAGAAAGCACACTATTAAATGTATAAAATATCAGCATTGGTAAATTATTGTATGTAGGACCAAGTACAACACCCATTCTTTGGGTTTTCACTTGCTCTTTTTCTGAGAGCAAAAATTCCATAGATTCAAACAGATTCACAACACCACTAGCAGTTTTTAAGCCATAAATATTAGTACCAATATTTAGGGGCAGATTTATCAAAGGTCGAGGTGAATTTTTTAATGAAAAAAATTTGAATTTCGAGCTATTTTTTGTGTACTCCGACTAGGGAATACTCCAAATTCGATTCGAATTTGAAAAAAATTAAAAAATTCAAATATTGAAGTTAATCATGTACTGTGTCTTTAAAAATACGACTTTGACCATTCGCCATCTAAAACCTGCCGAATTGCTGTTTTAGCCTATGGGGGACCTCCTAGAACCTATTTTGAGTCAATTGGTGGACTTTGAAAAATCAAAGATTTTTTTTTTTTTGGGAAAAACTTTGAATCTAATTCGATGGAATGCACTATTCCTTCGATTCACACGATTCGAATTTGGCCGAATACGGACCTATTCGGTCGAAAACGGACCTAGTCCATCAAAAACACTTCGACTTCATTTCGGTTGGTCTTTTTGAATTAGAAGTCCGAAGTGTTTTCAATTCTAAATTCAAATTTTGATAAATATGCCCCTTAATATATTAGTTTTGATAATGTTTTCATCTGAATGTGCCAAGCTCCACTCACCTCAGTTGTCTGATCAAGAATGAACCAGTCTGAGCTTCTGTTAGACACTTTGATTCTGTCCATTATGACATCATAAGGACATCCCATAAAACACCCAAGTATGGACGGACTGCTGTTAGACAGTTTGTGTTCATTATGACATCATAAGGACATCCCATAATCCCATAACATATCTATAGTAATTGATATTATGATCATCCATGAAATGTGGTAATAACCGAGCTAGCATTTGCAAATCAGTTCTATAATAGTTCATATTGAAATGCTTTTTAATATCAGCAAATAACCATCTAAAATAATTATAGGGAATTAGCTATTATTCTGCAACATTTATGAACATTATATCAGTAAAGGAAATGCTGCCATTATAGTATGCATATTAAATTAGCATAGGGAATGCAAAGGGAATTCCACAATTATTTTAGGTTGGACCAAGTACAACATCCCCCTTCAAATCAGATTCTCTGTAATTCCACAGATTCAAACGGATTCACAACACGGCTAGCAGTTATTAAGCAATACAGTACCAATAGTAAGGGGAAGGGGTTATCAAAGGTCGAGGTGAACTTTTTAAATGAAAAACATTTGAATTTCGAGCTATTTTTTGTGTACTCCGACTAGGGAATACTCCAAATTCGATTTGAATTGGAAAAAAATTAAAAAATTCAAATATTGAAATTAATCATGTACTGTGTCTTTAAAAATTCAACTTCGACCATTCACCATCTAAAACCTGCAGAATTGCTGTTTTAGCCTATGGGGGACCTCCTAGAACCTATTTGGAGTCAATTGGTGGACTTTGAAAAAGCAAAGGTTTTTTTTTTTTTGGAGAAAGACTTTGAATCTAATTCGATCGAATGCACTATTCGTTCGATTCACACAATTCGAATTTGGCTGAATACGGACCTATTCAACCAAAAAAAACTTTGACTTCATTTCGGTTGGTCTTTTTGAATTAGAAGTCCGAAGTGTTTTCAATTCTAAATTCAACCCTTGATAAATATGCCCCTTAATATATTAGTTTTGATAATGTTTTCATCTGAATGTGCCAAGCTCCACTCACCTCAGTTGCCTGATCAAGAATGAACCAGTCTGAGCTTCTGTTAGACACTTTGATTCTGTCCATTATGACATCATAAGGACATCCCTTAACACGCCCAAGTATGGACGGTCTGCTGTTAGACAGTTTGTGTCTATTATGACATCATCAGGACATCACATAATCCCATAACCAATCTATAGTAATTGATATTATGCTCATCCAAGAAACGTGGTAATAACCGAGCTAGCATTTGCAAATCAGTTCTATAATAGTTCATATTGAAATGCTTTTTAATATCAGCAAATAACCATCTAAAATAATTATAGGGAATTAGCTATTATTCTGCAACATGTATGAACATTATATCAGTAAAGGAAATGCTGCCATTATAGTATGCATATTAAATTAGCATAGAGAATGCAAAGGGAATTCCACAATTATTTTAGGTTGGACCAAGTACAACATCCCCCTTCAAATCAAATTCTCTGTAATTCCACAGATTCAAACAGATACACAACAACGCTAGTAGTTATTAAGCCATACAGTACCAATAGTAAGGGGAAGGGTTATCAAAGTTCGAGGTTAAATTTTGAATGTCAAGCTATTGTACTTCGACTAGGGAATAGTCCAAATTCGATTTGAATTAGAAAAAAAATTTAAAAAATTCAAACTTCTTCAAATGGAAGTTTTTTTGGGAAAAACTTTGAATTGAATTCGATCGAATGCACTATTCCTTCGATTTGTACGATTCGAATTCGGGCGAATACGGACCTATTCGATCGAAAACAGACCTATTCAACCAAAAAAAGCTTTGACTTTATTTTGGTTGGTCTTTTTGAATTAGAATTCCGAAGTGTTTTTATTTCGAAATTTGACCTTTGATAAATATGCCCCTTAATATATTAGTTTTGGTAATGTTTTCATATGAATGTGCCAAGCTCCACTCACCTCAGTTGCCTGATCAAGAATGAACCAGTCTGAGCTTCTGTTAGACACTTTGATTCTGTCCATTATGACATCATAATGACATCCCATAATACACCCAAGTATGGATGTGCTGCTGTTAGACAGTTTGTGTCTATTATGACATCATCAGGACATCCCATAATACGCCCAAGACGCATGAAAATGATATATATTTTAAACATTGGGAGATTCACAGCATTGTGACATGACATTTGCAACCCAAGGTGGGAAATTAAATAATATCGCTCTCTGCACTAGAAAAGCCGAACCGGAAATTCAAATCTTAGTTACCAGGAGCTGCATTTTTGCCGGCCCTGGTAACCTGAGGTGAGTGTCTCAACTCGCCTCACTCGTGGAGCGGCACAACAACCCTTGAATTCTGGTGAAAAAATAAAGCATTATGACCATTGTGCTCAAAATTATTTTATTTTTGTAATTTATATATATTTTATTGTGTTTTAACAGAGAAGAAGAGCATATAAGTTACAGGGGGTATAAGATAATGGCATACAAAAGTTTGAAGTAATCACATGTTTAACCCTTGAAAATAGAAATAATGTGCGCTGCTTGGTTGGGAAATGAGGATTATACATTTCAGTAGTTTATAGACGAAAAAGGCAGTCCCAAATTTACATAAGCATGGGTAAACAGTTAAGATTCATTAGTACTCTTTTTCCTGCCTTGTTCTCAACGGTAGGTAATAAATGAAAGGGTTAAAATATGAACATGAATCAAGCAGGAATTGGGAACATAAAGGATTGTATTTTTATTGTCTATATAGTCGGTAAGTCAGCAAAACACTGAAATGGATGTCAAGTATGAGGAGGCGTGTTGGGTGTTTGGGAAGCGTAACCCTGAATTCCCATATACCCCATAAGTCTAAAGCTGGTCATAGACCTGCATATAATATCCTATGTCAGACCAACGATACTCCGTGCCAGGTCTGGACTGAGAATTAAAATAGACCCTGGCATTTCACCTACACAAAGGCCCAATCAGCCCACACAGATGCCCAATCAGCCGCCACCAGCCCACTAAATACTGAATTTATATGACATCTTATATCAGCCCCTTTGGCATTTGCCAGAACCCACAGATTGCCAGTCCGGGCCTGCTCCGTGCCAATCTTCTGACCTGCAACTAACCATTCAGATTAATATAAAGTAGTAAAGAGAACAAATCACACATTACTGGGCCATTATTTAACAGGCAGCAGTTGTACAAAATAGTAGTGACAGTTTCCTATTGATATTGTCAGATAGGCAATACATTCAGAGATCTAATCGGTAGCCCATATAAATCTTTTAACCTGTCCGAGCGACTGAATGATGTGTAAAATGTCGGGACGCTCCACACACTGTCCAAAAATCATGAAAACCTTCTTTAAGTTTTGGTATCTTTATCTCTATGGCAGCTTAAATGGCGTGAAACTTTATTTTCAGGGAAGGCTACGTTTGCCTCAAAGGCTCTGTCAGCGTTGACTCTTTTAATTACAGTTTCTCCTGTATATTAGGGACAGTTATTTTACTCAAATAAAATGTAGTCTTATGGGAGATGGCCTATCAACTTTATTGACAACTCGAGCACATATTGCAAGAAATTAACATATACAGCTTCTGTGAATGGGAACAATTTTCTGGAGACACTTTCCACAAGCGTTAAGGTCACTTCCTGTGACCCAATGTCGACACTTTTTTCCTGTTTCGGGCTGTCACTTGCCGGGACTAAACATGGAAGAAGGAAGTGATAAGTAAATGGGAGCTTCCACAAATGAAGGAGGGGATGGAAATGCAGATACCTCTACGGAGACCACACCTGTACACGTAGTTTCTTCCACTGCTGAAGAGCCAGTTTGCAAAATGAATCACACGAGTAAGGGAACCTATGGTTTGTTTCGTATTAAGGAGGGGCACACTATATCTGGGGCAGGGCAGCGTGGAATATCTGGTTACTATTGTCCTGTTTTGGAATCTTCATGTGCTGCAGAAGGACGGACAGCTAATCCCTGTAGCGCTGTTTAGCAATAGACGCAGGCAGGTGCCACATCCCTGGGCTAGGTAGCTCTGAAGTGATGGAAGCACAGCCTATTGCATGGATCTGCTGCCTCACAAAATATTCACAACCCTCTCTAAACAAACAGCAGCCTTTTATATAAATACACTATTATTCTATTGATTCTGATCAGGCAGCTGCTGTGACTTACTGTTGAAGCCTGTTATACAGATACCAGCACAGGAAAACAAGAGAAAGGGAGGAGCCAGATAAGAAATACAAAGATAACAGAGGAAGTGGACCCAAAAGGTATATTAGGGTAAGGACACACTGGACGATTTTTCGCCAACGTTTTAAAAAAGTAAATCGCGGCGACAAGACGATCGTCTTTTTTGAACAGACGATTAACAGCGACTATTGGCACAGAGCGATTTGTAACCCATTACTCTGTGCGGTACGTGCTCCACCCAAACCGGAAACGGTTTGTGCTTCCCGCTGTAACCTGGCGTCTTTACGTGCTTGCGTTCTTGCGTCATTGCGTTCGCATTGTAATTTGAATACAATTGCTGCTACTTATCTGTATGTGTGTGCGTGTCTAGGAGATTTCAGTGCTTTTCTAAGTACATGCTATTTCTGATAAATCGCTCGGAAAAGGGTCTCAGTGCGTTTTGGAGCTACAGGCGATTCACAAACGCGCTGTGGGCACAGGAGCTGGCGTCTTTCATTTGGTTTTGTTCAGAGACAAAACGAGTGATATGTCGCCGCGATTTGCTTTTTAAAAACGTCGGCGACAAATCGTCCAGTGTGTCCTTACCCTTAAGCCAAACGTTTTATTCAATTTTATTACAAAAGTAATTGGTTAAGCCTAAATTCGAAATTATAGTATATGTCCCCTTTAAAGAAGAAGGAAAGGCAAAAAACGAAACTACCTTCACTTTGTTCTCCATCAGGCTCCCTCCTGAAATGCCGCAGTAAAAACGTTGAAATCGGTGCTGATTCTGTGCACAATCGTTTGGAAGTTTCGCTCCTTATATCAGTTTGGTGCCGCCATTTGCACTTCTCTTCCGCCCTGCGCTCTGTCATCAATGCGCATGCGCCTCCTTCGTGACCCCTTTGATGCAGACTGCAGGCAAGGAGCCACACCTGCGCGAACTGAAGAAGTGACTCCCTCTTTTTCCCCCTCTGAAGAAATGGACAGTGTATGTATAATATCAAGGTACAGACTTCAGGCAGACAGACCCGATCCTTGGCTGCTTTTTTTTAAAGCTCCCCTCCTCAGCTCCTGCGCTCGCTCCCTGACAGACTGTAAATTAAAATCTAAACGAGCGCAGGAGCTTCAAAGCTATATATATTTAGAATGAGTCATTTACAACAGCTGCATGTGAAGTCAGTTGCACTTTCATTCATGGGGTACTTGGGTCAAAATGTGCTCTTTTCACTTCTTTATAGCGCGATTGAGCCCACACTAAGCCGCGCCGTGGCCGGCCAGGTTGCCTAGGGCGCCTGGCCGGGTTGGCCCGGCTCTGGCTCTGCTTGACGCCAAAGGCAGCTATAATGTCATTAAAAGGAGAAATTCAACTTCTGGAAAATACAAAAGAATGTTCACCCTTGTAGATATGGGAAATCAGGAATGGCAGAGGCATGAGTTTCTAGTCTACCACTAGGATGTTCACATAGTAATCTTGAGTACAATGGGCTTGGCCTGGCAATTTGGAAATTCAAGCAGAGGGTATGTTATAACGTGCCAAAGACTGGTCATTTATATTTGGTCAGTGTTGGGCTGTTAATTTTGAATCTCAGTCCAGACATGGTCAACCCTGAGTGTATCTAAATGTGTGTATGTATGTGACTCTCTAGAATGTGCAGCTGCTGGAAAGCATGAATGGAAGGAACTAGCAGGAATGATACACCAGTCAGCATAAAGATTGCTTTATTAATTATACAAATATCATGTTTACCTGGAATCCTAGGAGTTGCTCCAGAATGCAGATGATGCCAAAGCCAGCCAAGTGATTTTCATTTATGATGAAGGAGAATATGACACAGATACCCCTATATTTAGAGGATTTCCACAGCATCCAAGGTAATATGGCTTGCTCAAAGGAGCAGTATATAGTCTTTTATCATTTAACTTGAACCTGCCAAACTTATTTTTTATAAGAAATATATCAGTTTACCTGAAGGCCAGCAGAAGCAGTATAATTGGCTGGTATTCTGATACAACCATAAACCTTCCCCTAGAGTAAAGGCTGTAAACACAGTGCACCCTTGGCACCAGAAGGCACCCACAGGTAACCAAGGGCTTCCGGGGAGGGAACAAAAAAGCAGAGTTTCCATTTCCAGCAATTAAACTTAGGCATCGTTCCCTGTGCCAGAGAAGTTATTGAAGCAATACAATACACAATTTGGCAGCAAAGAGATAAACATTCCATAGAAAGGAAGCAGGGAACTGCCAGGAGACAGTAGGGGTTTGACATTTTCAATAGTAACTGAAAGACTAATACAGTATTTGTATCTCCATTTGCACATTGCTGTTGTCTATTGGATCACATACAGCATCTCCACTGCACTGCATTAAGCATTTAGGCACTAACTGTTTGCTGATTTATCTTTCCATTTAAAAGGATTCTATCATGGGAAAATGTTTTTTTTTTTTTTTCCAAAATGTATCAGTTAATGGAGCTGCTCCAGCAGAATCCTGCACTGAAATCCATTTTTTCAAAAGAGGAAACAGATTAGTTTATATTTAATTTTTAAATCTGACATGGGGCTAGATACGTTATTTGTTTACCAGGTGCCCTGAGCCGTGTGACTTGATAAACTTCAGTCACTCTTTACCGCTGTACTGCACGTTGGAGTGATATCACCCCCCTCTCTCCCCCTGAGCAGCCCTTTTGCAGAACAATGGGGGGATACAAATATAGCAGCTCCCTCCCCCGTGCCCCAACTGGTGGTAGACATAAGAATAGCACCAAAGAAGGAGAAACCCAAGTCATGCTTTTTTCTATTTTGTGATTTGGGAAAGTACATTGAGTATGAGAACCAATGTCAAATCTGCCTCCTTCTGAAAGCACAGGATTAGACCCATGCAGGGGTGATCCGATGCCGCCCCCCTCTCCCGCTCCGGCTTAAAAGTTAAGCATCAGAGCGGGTCAAAAGGGGCTGCATTGCGCAGAAGTGCGTACTGAGCTTTCTGCACTAGCGGAGCCGAAATTCGGCCCTTTAAGTTACAGGAGGCAGCTTTTTGCCGCCCCTTTTAAATGGCTGTTCACTGCCATCTGAGGCAAGGTGCTCACCTTGCCTCATGGCAGAAACGGCCCTGGACCCATGGCTGCCTATATACCAACATTACAACCAAAAAAATGTATTGGTTCAAGAATAACATTTTAAATGGTAGATTGTATTACTTGAAATTTAGACTTGCAATGTAGTGTAACTTAGTACAGGTATAGGATCCATTATCCGGAAACCCATTATCCAGAAAGCTCAGAATTACAGAAAGACTGTCTCCCATACACCCCGTTTTATCCAAATAATCCAAATTTTATAAAATGATTCCTTTTTCTCTGTCATAATAAAACAGTAGCTTGTACTTGATCCAAACTCAGATATAATTAATCCTTATTGGAAGTAAAACCAGCCTATTGTGTTTATTTAATGTTTCCATGATTTTCTAGTAGACTTACATTATGAAAATCCAAATTACAGAAAGATCCATGATACGGAAAACCCCAGATCCCGAGCATTCTGGATAACAGGTCCCATACCTGTAATAAAAACGACACCACGACAGAATTCCTTTCAGCTTTCAGTTCTTGCTAAATTCTGCAAATAAATACCCATTATTTGCCAGTGACTATTGTGTGAGAAGAAATGAATATGTAAAAGCAAATTATATTTGTGCAGTAGTATAAACAAAGTAAAGGTGTGATGCCATGTAAAACTATGTGCATGTGTATTCAACTGGGGTGCTTGAGGCCCAACAGAGAACTAGACCTACGTCCACCATCCTGACTGCCAACAACCCAGCAAAAACCATTTTATTTGTTACCTTTCTCTCTCTGCCTATTTCTCTGATTATAAGCCTTCTTCTTCTGACTCTTTCGAATGGAGGTCACTGACCCCATCTAAAAATAAATTCTCTGTAAGGCTACATATCTATTGTTATTGCTACTATTTATTACTCATCTTTCCATTCAGGCCTCTCCTATTCATACTCCAGGCTCTTATTCAAATGAGTGTACAGTTGCTAGGGGAATTTTGACCCTAGAAACTAAATTTCTGAAATTACAAACTGGAGAGCTGCTGAAAAAAACCCAAAATGAAAACCAAATGAAAACTGTCTCAGAACATCACTCTCTACATCATACTAAAAGCTTACTTGAAGGTGAACACACCATCTAATGTTACTAAACTTCTTGTGGCCACTAGATGGTGCATGAGGAATGAGTGTGCAAACCCAAATTAAAGGGCTTGTTCACCTTTCAGTTAACTTTTAGGGGCCCATTTACGAGTGAAGGAATAGAATAAAAAAAACTTTGAATTTCGAATGGTTTTTTTTTGGTTACTTCGACCATCGAATTGGCTACTTCAACCTTCGACTACAACTTCGAAACGAACGATTCGAACTAAAAATCGTTCGACCATTCGATAATCAAAGTACTGTCTCTTTAAAAAAAACTTCGACACCCTACTTCGCCACCTAAAACCTACTGAGGTGCAATGTTAGCCTATGGGGAAGGTCCCCATAGGCTTCCTAGCAATTTTTTGGTCGAAGAAAAATCGTTTGATCAATGGATTAAAATCCTTCGACTCGAACAATCGTACTATTTGCGGTAAATCCTTAGACTTCGATATTCAAAGTCGAAGGATTTACATTCGGCAGTCGAATATTGAGGATTAATTAACCCTCGATATTCGACCCTATGTAAATCTGCCCCTTAGTATGTTATAGAATTACCTATTCTTAGCAACTATTTATGTAAATAGTTTTTTTTTTACTTATTTCCCTTCTTCTCCTTTCTTTCAGCTTTCAAATGGGGTTCCTAAGTTTCCTTATTATTACTTTTTACTGTTTAGCTTTATATTCAGACCCAATCTTGTTCATCTTCCAGTTTGTCATTGAAGGTCCTGCTTGTCATTGATTCGCTCAATGTTAGGAGTTAACTTTTAATATGGTACATCATGTCCTATACTTAGCAACTTTTCAGTTGGTCTTCATTTTTAATTATAGTTTTTAATTGTTTGCCTTCCGCTTCTGCCTCTTTCAAGATTTAAAATGGGGGATCACCAAAAAAAATGATTGCTCCAACAAGTCGTTGGAATGTATGTTCGCTTTATTTGTCTAGAAAACAATGTAAGGCTGTCATAAATCTTACTTATTAATTGCAAAACAAATAAAAAATAATTGAAAAACAAAATGATTGCTCTGTGAGGCTACAGCCTTCCCTCAGAGAGTTCACAGGTAAACTCGGCTGCAGACCCAATGCAAATTCATACCAGCATTTTGATTATTTCACACAATAATACAGGGCCTGGCTGCTGTAGGTCTCTATAAAAATATATTACATAAAACCACTCATATATAAAACCCTGCTTTATGTAAATAAATTACTTGTATAATAAAATTATTTTTAGTAGTATGAGCCATTGAGTAATCATAAATAGAAAACTTACATTTTTTTTTTTTTTAAAAAAGCCCGCCCCTGGGATCCTATTATTTACGGTGCACACAAACAAATCATACATGTTAGGTCACATGAGCCAATTAACAGACAGAGTTCTGTGTTTTCCTTCACACTTCTTCCTGTTACAGTTAGAGCTGCAGGATTTCTGGTCAGGTGATCTCTGAGGCAGCACAGGGAATATTATAAAATGTTGGCTCAAGGTAAAAGATGTAAACGGGCAATATTTACTTAAATATATATTCCAGTTTGGTAAGAATCTTTAATATGCCACTTAATATGATATATAATGATGTATAATCTGTTGCTTAAAGGGGACCTGTCACCAGACATAAAAATCTGTATAATAAAAGTCCTTTTCAAATTAAACATGAAATAAAAATTATTTTTTTATTAAAGCATTCATAGCTGTTGTAAACTCATTTAAAACCTTCAGCTGTCAATCAAATATTGCCTGTCCCTCTTCTATGCCTTAGGCAGGCGGGCAGACAATTACTTTCACTTTCCATTCAGCACTTACAGTACTCTCCCCACAATCGCCCACTCAATTTACCATTTACTTGTGTAACCAGGGTATGGGGTCCCCCCATGGTCCCCCATTCTGGTGAACAAACAAGATTCTGAGATGATACAAGGCTTACCTTAATAACCGCGCCAGCAAAATGGCTCCCAGACTGAAGGAAACACGATTCAAATAATTTATACAGTGTAATTAAAGTTTATTTTGCTTGACTAACGTGATAAAATAGGTTTTGTTATCATTTTTTTCGGATGACAGGTCCCCTTTAAGTATTCATTTTGGAAGTAACGTTTTCCTTTACCTTGAGCCTTTGATATAATTGGTCATAAAACAATGAAATCAAACATGGGGCGCTTCCCCTGTTCTGTCTGGAAAGTTCTGGATTCTCCAAGAGAAGAACTAATAGGCCTCCAGCACTAATAAGGTTAACGAGTGTGACTCGGAGGTGTTGAGAAAAGGCATATAGAGCCAACCTGGGCAAAGAAGGGAAGAGCCAAAGCCAACAATACCCTGGATGCAAAAATAATGCCACCCTGGCCAATAAAAGTTATGCTTGATGCCAAAGTAATTAATAAGGAGGAAAGATAAACATATAGGAAGGTCGGTTGGGAACCCTAGCCCTTGCGTTTGCATGGGCGCCCGCAAATAGAGCCAAAGGGAGCACCTATCATCCCCCAGAAATTTGACATACCTAACAGTTCTCTGTCCCAGATCACTGTTTAAATTGCCATTCAGATCAGATTTTCATGATTAATACTCTCTACTTAAACAGCCCTCCTAATTGATTTCCTACAAACTTGGCACCTGTAGAAAAACAGGTTATATTTGCTGGTTTTGCCGTGTAAAAACTGTGTGACATTTTTAGGCGTTTTTTTCTTAGAGTGACTTCAGCCGGAAGCAATATAAAATAACCGTGGCAAGCGTTCGCATGGCGTAAAATATGCCCGTAATCGTTAGAGAGCTGAAAAGCAGGAAGAATTGTTCTGTTATGTTCTGTTAGACATCCAGTCACTCCAGCCTTTATACATTACATTTTTGTCCTACTACCTATATTACAAACATTATTTATTTTTACACTTAACTCATCCATTAATGCTAACCAAGCCAGGTTATCAGAAACACATATCAATTTTTTAAGGAGGCCTAGTATACGAAAACCAAGAATGTTCCAGTGCATTATACTCTTTTAAATATTGAAAGAATGTGCATAAATAGTGAGTTTTGAAAACTTGTTTCAAAAGTTTGGAATGTGTGAGCAACTTTTCAATTGGTATTTATTATCTATAGTTTTTAATTATTTATCATTTCTTCTAACTCTTTCCTTTAATGTCCAAATAAATGTTTTTTAGTGATTCATGACAAACGTACAAGTTAAAAATTAAAAAACAATATGGGCTCTTATTACTATAAGAAAAACACAAGAGCGTTTTAAAGTAATAAAAATAAGGTTACACTTGTGTGTTTGCTTCAGAAATGTTACAGAGAGAGAGAGAGAGAGAAAATAGACAGAGAGAGAGAGAGAGAAAAAGAGACAGAGACAGAGAGAGAGAGAGAGAGAGAGAGAGAGACAGACAGACAGTCAGACAGAGAGAGAGTGTGTGTGAGTGTGTGGTGTGGGTTCCTGAAGAACAATGTGAGCTGAAACATTGAACAATAAATAATTTTTTAATTTTTTCCTGAGATAAGTGGACTTTGTACTATTGTGTTATGTCCAGTTCCACAGTACCTGAGCACCTGTTTGATTTTTTTTTGGTGTTCACCTTTGGTGTTTTTTTTTGGTGTTCACACCTATGTTGTGTAGCCATTAGGCAACTGAAGTAGGGCCAAATAACACAGGTTACATAGCAGATTGCAGAGAAACTCTGTAAAATAGAAGGGTTTTTGAACAAAGGTACTAAACCCGTCGCACGCTATAGAGTTGATCTGTTATCTGCTATTAATCCTGTACCCTTCGGGCCCTATTTCAACATGAATGGCTGCCCCCATGACTACACAGCCACTTATTGATATAAACTATAGCAGCAAACACATCCAACTCTCCAGTGAAGGCAACAGTACATTATATTCTTATTACTGCAATACTACAGCTCTGACTTTAGTTGAGTATCTACTAAGAAAATTTAAATACTTTCCCCCATATGTAATATAAGGCAAGTTTGCCCAGAAGCAGTAACGAATGACAACCAATAAGATTCTTGCATTTAAACAGGTGACTAGTAAATGCTACCTGCTGATTGGTTGATATGGGTTACTGCCCCATGGCAAACTTAGTGCCTTTTATTACATAACCCATGTACTAAATCAATCTATTTAAAAAAAAAAAAAAAAAAAAGTTGTAGCAGTTGGTGTAACTGTGACCTGTTTTTGGATGCAGGCACTTCAGTATACACGGAGGCTAGAGCGGGGGGCTGCATTACAAACAGAACCTAGAAAACAAATATTCCTCACTTTAATAGTCTTAAGGTGGCCATACACAAAGAGATCCGCCAAACGAGCGGATCTCTCCCCGATATGCCCATGATGGGCAATATCGGGCTGATCCGATTGTAGGCCCTAGGGCCCAACGATCGGATCCTAACAAATTGTAACAGGCGGTGGGATCGCAGGACCGCATCAACGAACAGATGTGGCTGCAATCCGGCGGGATTTTTAGTCCCATCCGATCGAGATCTGGCCGACTTTCCCATAGATGGGCCAATAAGCTGCCGACTCGGTCTGTCGGCAGCTTTTATCGGCCCGTGTATGGCCACCTTTACACAATATACAAAGAATTGTATATGTGTGACAAACACACACACAGATACATATATATATATATAGTCCAAATAGTTCAGCACTCCACTACTCCACGCGAGTGACCCAGGTGCTACCGTCCAATGCTGCATCCAAAAATCCAAAAAAACGAGGTGCACACTGGGAACTTTTGTTTAGTTTAAAAGTTCATTTTATTAAATATAAGTTAAAAAATGTATAGGTCTTGATAAAGGTCTCAGGAACAGACCGAAACATTGACCTATACATTTTTTAACTTATATTTAATAAAATGAACTTTTAAACTAAACAAAAGTTCCCAGTGTGCACCTCATTTTTTTGGATTTTTATACATATATATATATATATATATATATATATATATATATATATATATATATATATATATGCGTGTCCCACAGCCTAGGGAAGCCGACATAGGACATTGATGATTAAATCGGCATTTGTTTTTCCAGATGCATTTGCATGTCTCCCAACTGTCCCGTTTTTAGAGGGACAGTCCCTCTTTTGACTTCTCA
Source organism: Xenopus laevis (assembly GCF_017654675.1). Classification (NCBI taxonomy): domain Eukaryota; kingdom Metazoa; phylum Chordata; class Amphibia; order Anura; family Pipidae; genus Xenopus; species Xenopus laevis. The sequence continues at coordinate 109,133,547 of NC_054383.1, read as the reverse complement.
ACCCACAGTCCCTCGTTTGTACTGGAAAGTCCCAATTTTCTCTGCACTGAACAGGCAGAAAAAGAAACAAAGTTGCTAACTTAATTGGCTTTTGGCAGAGAGCCCAGAACAGCCACAGCTGCAGATAAGATACTTTTGTAACAAATTTGAGATAAGCAAATAAGTAGTTGTAACAATATAAGATAACAGGTCTCTTGGGAGAAGTTAGACTCACAGTTTAAAGGGCAATTTACCTTCATAGCAAAACTAATAACTTAAAAAAAACTGAAATATTTTCAAACTTTCATAATCTGGCAAATTTTGGTAATTAGGGGGTGTGGCCACAAAAATGGCCATGGTCAAAACATTTGCCGCACTGCAAACTGCAACTTTTTTGTCCCTCTTTTTATTTCTAAATTGTTGGGAGGTATGATATTTGCAGCATCAGCCCTTATGCCACTTGCAAATAAATATGAATGTTGCTGAAGTCACACAGAGCATGTCAAGCATTTCATCTACATAATGTAGTGTACCCCCTTTTTTAAAATATAAGGATATTAGAAGAGCTCCATGACCTGGATCAGCTGAGGGTCCTTTATTCAGCTTATGGAACCCCAGACCAAGGGGCTTTCTAATATCCTAGTCTTTTCTAAGATTTTAGACAAGTTTCAGCAGTCATGTGACACAAATGGCAGGACCAATTATAACTGATGACATCACTAAGATCCCTATATAAGGATGTATATGTGTGTATCAGGTATTCGTAATGCACCAGACCCTGCTTGACAAATGACCAGTCAGATTATACAGTCAACTACAAGAGATCCTCTGCACTCAACCCATTATCAATATATTTAAGACAGAGACATTTTGTGCATACTGCTACTAAAAAATGCCTTACCCTTTAAACAAAACAGGGATTGTTTGTCCATATATTGCAATATATTTAAGCTGGCCAACTACGTCAAAGTCATCCCATATCTGGCCAGTCCAACCAGCATCCAATGGTGAAACTATAACTCCCAATGCCCTGACAGTGTGGAGCTGTAACTGGAATGACAAGATGAGGGCCGGTCATGGGATATGGTTAAGCGATAAATAGCACGTTTACCTGCTGCTTGTTGCACAGAATATCGGCAGCACGGAACAGTCTGTGAGGAACATTACCCGCAATACCACCAATAATTGAGAGGGTGTGAGTCGCTATGAGATATGTGGTGCTGCGGTGCCCACCCTGGTGTGTTACTGTGGGGAGCGAGGTGGCTGGGAAAGAAGAAGCCGGGGAAGGAGGGGGAGTGAGCAGTTACCAGATCAACACCTTCAGGCCACTGCGGCCCCTTGTGGTGACAGAGAAGGAGACAAGTGAATAAAAAATCACCAGCGCCTGTCACTAAGAAGCTATAGCTATAGGCAAGCATTTTAGGAGATCATCAGAACACACGCTCCTGCATGCAATCTCCTAATGAAGAAGTATGCCGACTTGTCTCTTTTTCTACTCATTCATCCGAATAGACGGCAATCACACCTCCATGCTGCCACATTTGCTGTTTCAATCTCCCCCCTCGTGGCTCATTCGTCAGCCCTCACTCCTCTGTCCTCAGCCCTCCCATCTTGCTCCTCATTACAAAAGCTCTCCATCCTCAGCCCTTAGCTTGGCTTACGAGCTGAAGTCTGAGCACAGAGGGCTGAGCCACGAGAGGTGAGTGAGATCTAATATTATAATCTATGGGGAACTTTAGGGCTACTTAAAGACAATGCACTTAATGGGTTTGTTGAACTGTAAGTAAACTTTTTGTACGATGTATAGAGTGATATTCTGAGACAATTTGCAGTTGGTTCTATTTTTTTTTTTTTTTTGAAGCCTCTCCAATTTGGCAATGGGACTAGTCCCTGGATCAACTTGGACTATGAGCTATCTTCCATAACCCTGTATTCCCTCACTTGCTAAAAAGCCATCCAACCCCTTCCTAAAGTTATCTAATGTATCAGCCTGTACAACTGATTCAGGGAGAGAATTCCACATCTTCACAGCTCTCACTGTAAAAAACCCCTTCAGAATATTTAGCCGGAACCTCTTTTCTTCTAATCTGAATGGGTGACCTCGTGTCAGCTGGAAAGACCTACTGGTAAATAAAGCATTAGAGAGATTGTTATATGATCCCCTTATATATTTATACATAGTCATCATATCTCCCCTTAAGTGCCTCTTCTCCAGCGTGAACATCCCCAATGTATATCTATAGAAATAAGTCAAATCAACTGGACTTGCTGTGTTTTTCTTGAAGATGTTTCACCAGTCATCCAACTGGCTTTCTCAATTCAGAAGAACTTCCTCACTGCACTGCAGACACAATGTTACTCTTCATGTGCTTTGGGTTTTTTGGGTAAACTAGTTGCTGCCCAGCAACATACTGAGGCAGCAACTACCAGCAACTAGTTCACCCAAAAGACCCAAAGCCCAAGAAGGGTGACACTGTGTATGCAGTGCAGTGAGGAATGCTCTGATTTGTATGTGGGGGAAACCAAACAACAGTTACACCAGCGTGTGGCTCAGCACAGAAGAGTCAGCTCCGCTGGTCAGAACTCAGCTGTGTACCTACATCTAAAAGAAAAAGGACACATGTTTGAAGATTGCCAAATCCAGATTCTAGACCAGGAGAGCGACTGGTTAAAAAGAGGTGTTAAAGAAGCCATATATGTAAAAACTGAAAAACCAAGTTTGAATAGAGGCGGGGGGGGGGGGGGCGACATCTATAAAACAGATTATGCTGATCGGAGCAACATTCCAGAGGATATATAACGAAGCAAGATCCTATGTACAAGTTATTATGAACTGAGAAAGCCAGTTGGATTACTGGTGAAATGTCTTCAAGAAAAACACAGTAAGTCCAGTTGATTTGACTTATTTCTACAGATTTACCATGACCTGGATGAATGAGAACTTTCACAAACATATCCCAGTCTTTCCTCATAGCTAAGATTTTCAATACCTTTTACCAGCTTAGTTGCCCTTCTCTGCACCCTCTCTAATACAATGTCCTGTTTGAGTGATGGAGACCAAAACTGTACGGCATATTCTAGATGGGGCCTTACCAGTGCTCTATACAGTGGAAGAATGACCCCCTCCTCCCGTGAAGTCAATGCCCCTTTTAATACAACTCAAGACCTTATTTGCCCTTGATGCCATTAGGTCTTTGAATTTAAATTAGGCTTTGAATTCACTCAGGTGTTTCTACTCCATTTCATACACCTTAAAGCTAATGTCACACGTCCAGATTTTGCCACGGACTCTGTTGGTCTGAATTTTGCCCCATGTGTTAGACAGATCTGTCACTCCCATCACTGCACACAAAGCAGTGGTTTCTCCACTAGAAATGAACCTTCTTATCTGATATATTTTACACTGGACTTCTAGCCTAGACATAGACGTACACTATATTATTATGGACCATACACTTCAATGAGATTCCCCCATTTGACCACACTGCCTATATTGGAGTCTGTGCCTTTTTGTGGACCACATTCCTCTGCTACATCCGGAACCGAGACATCAATGAAGTGACTACAAGGCTCCTCCATGCCGTACTGAGCATACATCTAACATGGCTTTCCAGCAGGAAAATAACCCTTTCAAAGAAGGGGGCCCAAAACAGATTCCAATGGAATGCGGGGAAGACGTATGGGGGGTACATGTCTCATTAAAAGTAACCCTATACACATTGTGCAGAGGCTGGTGTTTGCCGAACCTGCTGCTGTGTAGGGAGTATAATTTACATTTTTGCTATCAGGTTAACCCTTTCAGTGACAGCAATTTCCTACTTTATTTGCTAGTTTTTAATATTTTGTTCAGTATCACTTTAAGGGCATTTTTTTAGGGATAACTTTAATGTAGTCTTGGAAACCTATTATTATTTATCCCAGTTATTTTATTTTTCATAGCTCACCCTTAGCATGAAATGTGCCTAAATGTGCACTTCCACTTCTGTAACAACATATGACTCTAAAGACAAATGCAAACTTTTTCTGTAAAAAAAGAAATTGGACAGTTAGGCAATAGTAGAGATAGACAGATATAATTATTCTGAAACCTCAATCATACAAAATGATTAACAAGTTGCAACACTCAATATCTTATTCCAGTTACTGTATTTTTTATACAGTAAGTACTTTATGTACTAATAACAAACTCATCTTGAACCCAAAAGAACAATATGGACTTCCCAGCTGCAGTATTAATGCTGCATAGGCTCATTTACCATTGCCCCAGGCACAAGAGCACTGAATAGTCCAATTACAAGTAGCTTAGCAACTTTTAGTAAATTTTTAGTTTAACTTTTTATCTTTACAGTGTCCAGCTAAGAATAGTCAAACAAAAAAAGTTCAAGTGGAGATGGAGCCAGAACAGCAGAATTTGGCTGTCATTCAATTAATGCAACACTACAGGTTTCAGGCTCTAGCCCAGGGATCCCCAACCTTTAGAACCCGTGAGCAACATTTAGAAAAAGGTGTTGGGGAGCAACACTAGCATGAAAAATGTTCCTGGGGTGCCAAATAAGGGCTGTGATTGGCCATTTAGTAGCCCCTATGTGTTGGAGAGCAACATGTTGCTCACAAGCTACTGGTTGGGGATCACTGGTCTAGCCCTTTCTCGAGTGCACAGTAATTCTCAATCCACAGACTGGATTGGTGTATCCAATAGGAGTGGTCACTGCATACATACCCCATATAAGTTCACAGTAAAGTCCTTGAGGCTCTGGATTTCCCCTGGTTTATAGCAGGTCTCTGGATGGTAGGAGGCATTTTTGGCTTCGGTTGTAAAAGCTCTGTGGAGTTGAGAAAGGGCTGAAGCCCAAAACCTAAAGTGTGGGGGTTCCCAGCCTTTTTTTTATTTTTTAACCAGAGGGCCACATTCAGATGTAAATAAAATTGGAGAGCAACACAAGCATGAAAAATGTTCCTGGATGTTGCAAAATAAGGGTCACGATTGGCTTTTTGGTAGCCCCTATATGAACTGGCAGCTACAGGAGCCTCTGTTTGGCAGAACATCTGGTTTTTATGTAACTAAAACTTGCTCCAAGCCTGGATTTCAAATATAAGCATCTGCTTTGAGGCCACTGGGAGCAACATTCAAGGGGTTGGTGAGCAAAGTTACTTGTAAACCACTGGTTGGGGATCACAGATGTAGCATCATATTCCTTCCAATGTTCTATCTCCACCTATTGAACTTTTCTTACGAAGAGCATGAACGTGCCTGAATTCGAACAACTGCTCTGCAGTCTTGTAATGTAATGGACGTTTATATAATTTGACATATTTGGCAATAAGGTATGCTACAGAAGATATGAGTTTTGACCCAATATCAGATTTTTTTTTTATCCAAGTTAAAAAATATCTGAATTCTGGGTATTTATTTTTAACTAATCTGTATAAAATATTTGTTGTTTATAAGGTTGATTTTGCATTCTTAATGATGAAAAGATTATATACCCAACAACTTGACAGTTTCCAGGCTTGTGCTTTCCCTGCTCCTGAAGGACCAGCTAGTAGCGGTATGGGATCGGTTATCCAGAATGCTTGGGACCTGGGGTTTTCTGGATAACTAATCTTTCCATAATTTGGATCTTCATACCCAACGTCTTCTAGAAAATTGTGTAAATATTAAATAAGCTGGTTTTGCTTTCAATAAGGATTAATTATTAATTCGTTTGGATAAAGTAAAAGATACCGTTTTATTACAGAGAAAAAGGAAATCATTTTTAAATATTTGTATTTTGGATAAAATGGAGTCTATGGCAGACAGCCTATTTGTAATTCGTAACTTTCTGGATAATGGGTTTCTGGATAATGGATCCTATATCTGTAAATGTTTCCAGTGCTAAGGGGAACACAACATACATGGACCAATGCAATAATCAGCTGGATTTTATGTCTGATCCAATCAGATTGGAATGAGCCCTGGCCAATGTCAGAGAGGAAAGAGAATAGGTTTGGCCACATACATGAACAGGTGGCAGATTTTGCAGTCAGCATCAGTCTTTGTATTAGTGAAATTCACTAAATGAAGTGCAGTTGAGGAGCAGTGCCGCAACCTATAGCATCTCACTACAGTTGAATTAATTCAAGGATATGTAGTTAAATAACAGAGTGAAAAAAGTCAAAAGCATTATTGTACAATACATCGAGAAGGTGATTTATTTTTAGCCCCAATTCATTTATCATATTATGCATACAAGTATATTTAACAAATAAAATAAAATCACATAGTATGATAATTTTATCTTGGATTTTCCAAAACATTGATTCAGACATGGTTTTTTTTTTCCACTCTCCCCTCTAATGCCCTGCGCATGATCCCAGGGAAAAACAAAAACACGGTGCAGAATTGCTTAACGCCAGGGTTTAATGGGGTCCAAAATAGTATTTTAAGGTGAACTGCCACGTTCACTTAGCCACAAAGAGTTCAAAAAAAAAAAAAAACAGCAAAGAGCACACAAAGTCCTTTTTACTTAGTCTTTTTTTTAAAAAATCCTTCTGTTTATGCGCCCAGTCTGTCCTGATCATAGTACAACTCATCGAAAAGCAGGAAAGCATTGAATATCGAATCACCTGAACTGGACAACTGACGGAGAAAGATCTACAATGCTGCACCAAGCAAGTGTGGGGGAGGAAGGAAATAAATTGACGTTTTGAAAACAAAATATTATGTGTTCATTGTACATCCCTTTATCTTGTATAGCTCAGGAATCTGCAGCCTGTGGATCTCCAGAAGATGCTGGACCACAACAACCAGAAGCCAATGACAGTAAATAGCTGCACCCGATGGGGAGCCACAATCTTGTGGATCCCTGTATGATCTTACTTCCCTTTCACGGGTCAAAATGGCGGTTTATTAAAAAGAAAATCTTGTCTTGGGAGAAAAGCACAGAGTTTTGAGTTTTTGTCCTGTCCTACTAGGTGATATACTGTACTCTGGATGGAGTGGACAATCCATTGGCATGCACGCTGGTGGGAAATAAGGAGGTACAGTCGGCAAGGTTTACATCCCAGTGTAGGCTCTTTTTACAAAAATGGAACTATCGGAAACTATACCTAGGGGATATGATGAAGGCTTCCACTGAGCAATCTGCTCATTATCTCCAGACACATATTTCACAAGAACTTCCTGAGAAACTAACAAAGCCCCAGTAGCAACAAGTCCAGCATCCGACCTTACTGTCCCTACGGGGATTCATTTAAAAGCCATGCTTTGACCAAAGTAAAAATGTGTATATATATTACAAAAGAAAAGAGGTTTGGTAGACTACGGAGCTTCAGGTTTTTCTGAAACGAAGCTGTAGGGAAGGTTCTACAAGTAGAACCAATATAGCTTGAGCATGAACGAGTGCGGAGCTTGATTAGAGTAAACCTTTGATATAACTCAAATGGCTGACACTTTAAGTTGAAACAATAAATCTCTACTCAAAAAGACCCAACTTTTCCTTCTTCACGAGTCTCTGTTTTGCAAATAAAAGGCTGCACTAGGTACGAGACTAGTATATAAAAGAAAAAACATGATCTAAGCCTACAGGCTGACAATCTGATCTACGACCCAAGACGGTGGTAAATCAATTCCCAAATGTGCCATCCCACAGCAAAATGGTGAGAATGAAACATTTCCACAAATTTTTCATTAGCCATTTGAGGGTTTTCAGCTGCTGCGATGGAGTAAAATAGAACTGAATGTAGTGTGGAAACAAAAGACACTTTGAATCACAGCTATAGCTATTCCTATCACAACTAGAGGAATATTGAAGCAACATCATGTGAGGCTTTTCTTCTAAACTCCTCAGTGTTAATGGGTCACAAACTGTGAGCCAACAAAAGCCATCTCCAGTGCATTCATATGTGCCACTAACCATAGAAAGTCCACATAGAAGCAATCCAGGAACCAGCGTCACTACGGCACTAAATACACATCTATAAGCAATGCTCTGAATGGTTCTCTTCATCTTTGGACATTGCTCCAGCATTCTGATGTATATTTCCCAGTTAGAGGCATGTTCATGAAGTCTGATCTGCAAGTCCATAACACCCAAAAGATGGCGGCTTTTCTTTGCTTTAGTTTCAATAAGTTAAAATTTTGTGCAAAATGGTCTTCCTTCATTCAGCTTCAAGGAGAAGCCCAGCCCCTAAAAATCAACACTTCATCTGAATCTTAGGTAATACAGGTATGGGACCTGTTATCCAGAATGCTTGGGACCTGGGGTTTTCCCGATAACGGATCTTTCCGTAATTTGGGTCTTCATACCTTAAGTCTACTAGAAATTCATTTAAACACGAAATAAATCCAATATTCTGGTTTTGCTTCCAATAAGGATTAATTATATCTTAGTTGGTATCAAGTATAAGCTACAGTTTTATTATTACACAGAAAAAGGAAATCATTTTTAAAAATTTGGATTATTTGGATAAAATGGAGTCTATGGGAGACAGCCATTCCGTAATTCGGAGCTTTCTGGATATCGGGTTTCCGGATAAGGGATCCTATACCTGTAAAAGCAATCAAGCTTTCATCTACAGCTGACATTTATGTGGCACCCAATCCCAAACAGCTTTTCTTTGTTCCTTTCCCTTTCCAAAGGCACACACATAAATAAAACGGTCTAAAGAATATTGCAAACCAAAAATAATTCGTTATTCCATGTCAAGTCTTTAAAAAGAATTACTGATTCCTGTATCTGTCTACTGTAGGAGGTAAAAATTCACAACAAGCCCCACCGTAGGTCAAGCCATGATGGCGCCAAAAGACCACTTCTTGCCACCAAGAGTTTGAAATAGAACAGCTAAACTGGTGTCCCTTGAAGATATATGGAGTAGGTGGAAGATATATGGAGTAGGTGGAAGATATATGGAGTAGGTGGAAGATATATGGAGTAGGTGTGCTAAACACAGATATAGACAGAGAAAGGCAATAACGTAGAAGCACATGTACATAAGTGGTGGGAAGAAAAGCAGGGGACCACAGGGAAGTGATCAAACACAATGCTTGAGAAACCAGCACAACGGCAGTAGCATCTTTAGACAAAACAAGTTACAATTCTATGGTGGATCAAAAACATGTGGTGCTGCAATAGGAATATATTTGTATTCTGTGCCTTTGTGAAATGATTTGTTTTGTGTAATCCTAAAGACTTTACCATACTTTACCAAGAATACTAAGGCATAATAAAAAGGCTGTAACCTTTACTAAGGGGGAGTCAAAGAGGGCATCCAATCAAAAAGCAGGAGAGGCGTTTCCTCTAATGCAATGCAGTCTATAAACTCGTATAACTGCACAGCTGAGCTGCAATAGCCTCAAAGCAGAGGTTCTTAACCGATAGCTCAGGACCCAAAATGGGTTTCCATGTTTGTTGAAGGCGGGTCACCACCATCTCCCTGACAGTTCCTCGTACAGCAAAAGAGAATCTTTAAAACTGAATGTGGGCTTGCAGAGCTTAGTCACTTCTATTAGTATCACTGAAGAGACGACACAAGACTAAATTGGCATCAAGCTGTTTTCAAGACTCAATGGCTTGGCAGGGAATGGTACTAAATGTTCCAAGAGACAAATGGATGTGATCGATAAAAGTCATCCTTCGAAACAGAATTCTCAATAAAAAGTCCATTCCTAAGAAAAGCCCTCAACTCTCAAATGCTGCAGTACCCAAGCTCTGTTGTTAAAATATGTAGTACATACACCCAGTTCCAACCACCTGCCTGCTTTGCATCACCTTGTACTTCTCTCATATCTACAATAAATTGGCTGGATTATCTCCAATGCTGTATCCTAAAAGACATTACGATTTAGAATTGTTTTTGAAAAGGAGAAATATGCCACGTTCGTAATCAAAGCTTATTTTCTGTTAATAAATACATAAAAGATGAAGTATCAATGAGCGCTGTTCTTGCCCTTTAATTGTGCATGAAGTCCAGCGGGCAGCTCCTAACAGGACAATGGCTGTGCGGATTATTTCAGTATTCACGCTACTGTATAACTCCATGAGAGAGACCTGATACCTATTAAAATAAAAATGGCAGATGAAATCCACCACCCCGAGTGGTCTTTTCCCACAAGGCCAACACTTGTATAGAAATATACACTTAGTAATGTTGTGTGTTCAGGAAACAATTTATCAAGTGGTTATCAAGCTATTTTCACACTTTTTGACTTCTAATGTTGCAGCAGTGTTGTTCATATTTACATGGATCCAAAGCCTTAGCGGCCGCACAATAGGGGCGTATCCACCCGCTTCCATGAACAAGAACTGGCCGCCAAGTACAATATTCAGATCCATAGGAAAAAGATAACTTCAATAACAGAGTTTTTTGGGTTTCAGAAAGTTCACTTTTTAGTGTTTTATTCAGTTCACATCCCAAACTCAGGCATAACTGTGATGAAAGTGCTATGAACCAAAGAGTGGTATTAAAAAAAACGGATAGCCTATAATGTCGGCTACTCATATGGTTAACAGAGTTCAAACCAACTGCCGCCAAAATAACAGAAAGGGAGCATGTGCCTGCAGTTGCGGTTTAATACTCGACAAAGATGGTATGGGCTGGATTGCAATTAACGATGGGAAGAAGTAAATCGGCCTGGTGAATACAAGCCTCCGGGCCAGAGGAGCTGTCAAATAAAAGATGCAACTGACACTTGCACCAAACCTGGGAGCCCATAGAAACTTCCAGGAGAAAATCAAACAAGACAGGTTACAATCATAGAGTACAGTTCATTAATGCAAAAACGAGGGGATCAATGCAGAGCTCTGGCATAGTTCTCATGATAATTGATGTGCAGAATACAATATGGAATAAATGATCTTCTACCCAAACTCCAGGTGCTGTACTGCTCGGGGTTAAATACTAATTCTTGGTATTTGGAGGCACAGTCAAAGAGTAGCAGACACCAGGAAACATTTTGCTGCTTACACAGGGTTACGTGGATACAGGGACTTTCTGTAGTAGTTGTAAAAGATACTCATTCTAGACCCATCACACCTGGTCATCACCTCTACAAATACTTTAACCCCCACCCCGCCCCCACCTCATAACAGAAAAGGGTTAGTAGTACTCGTCACAGCTTGTGTTGATAAATTTGGGACAAGTGGCTGTGCAACCAGCTGCTGTGGTGGCATCATAGGTGGTAAACCCATTCCAGGAGCCACCGTACCAACTGGCAAGTTGGGAATTCCAGCCATAGGCTGCATTCCAATCATTGGTGCCACGTTTGCTATAGGAATTCCAGGGGCCATGGGAGAGACAGACATCATGGGGGAAGTGAAAGGAATGGTTGCAGGCGTTTGGCCGGCTGGGGTAACTGGCTGTCCCAAGGTCATCACAGGGCTTGAGCGCAGCTGGTTGAGAGTAAGAGATGACTGTTGGTTGGGCTGGAATGGATTTGTTGTGGTTGCGTTGGGTGTTCCTGGCAAAGAAAGAAAATGAGAGCAGAGTTAAAGGCTCCTTGCATATACTGATCACAGTTCACAGATCTCTCCTCTCTAGGGAGATCTAGAACAATTAAAAAAAAAACAAAAAAAAACAATAGTTACTTCCTGTTCTTCTAAAGTAAATAATCTGCGTATTACACATCAAAGAAAGTCTCTCTAGAGAATACAAGTTATTGTTGTTTCTGCTTTTACTAGTACGGTTATAAGTCATTAAAGCTGGCCATATTCTCAAAGATCTGCTTGAATGGCCGAACGATCGAATTAGGATACGCCAAGGGGCTCCGACAGGTCGGTCAAAAATCAAACCTTCCCGATCGATATCGTGGCCAGATATCGATCGGGAAGACCCGTCGGAAGCCGCCATACACGGGCAGATAAACTGTCAAATTGGTCCAAACGACCGATAGCTTTATCTGCCCGTGTATGGCCACCTTAAGATTGTTACACATCAACCAATAGAGCATCTCAGTGCAGAACATTCTCCCTGATCTGCTGTTCAGCATTTCCTCCATGACTCGGGTCCATTTACTAGTGAAGACGTTAGGTAGGGAGAAAGAATGAACAAAGCTTTGGTATAGCCCTAAAGATTTATTTAAAGGGAAACTAAAGTCTAAAATAAAATAATGCTAGAAATGCTGCATTTTGTATACTAAATATAAACATGAACTTACTGCACAACAAGACTAATAAAACAAATGATTTATGTTTTCAAAGTTGGCCACAGGGGGTCACCATCTTGTAACTTTGTTAAACATCTTTACAAGACCAAGACTGTGCACATGCTCAGTGTGGTCTGGGCTGCTTAGGGATCGTCAAATTATCAAAACAGCACAAGTCATTATCAATATCTGCCATAGAAGCAGATACAAGACTGATTAATCAGAATATACAGACTGCATTGGGCCCTGTGTTGTCATGTAATCTAATATGGATTTTATAGGTTTTTTTTTAAAATTTACTTTATTAACTGAAAAAGAAACCTATCCCCAATATACTTCAATGAAAAAATCTGTACAGTTTTAGAAGAAACCTGACTGTATGCAGTGAAATTTCCCCTTTGTTTACTTGCTCTGACTGCTGCAGATATGAATCACTAGACGGTCACCGGCTGTTCTGCAGGGACACAAACAAAGCTGCTCGAGTTCTGGGAAGTCCCTCTCCCCTGCTGTTTGAAAGTATGATCGTTTCCCTGCAGAGCAGTTAGGGACCGTCTGAAGTTCCTATCCACAGCTGTCAGAGCAAGTAAATGAAGAGGGAATTTCACTGCATACAGTCAGGTTTATCATAAAAACCGTAGACATTTTTTCATTAAAGTATATTGGAGATAGATATCTTTTTTATTAATTTTTTTTTTTGCCTTTACATTCCCTTTAAAAAATGAATAATGACTACCTGTAACAAGAAAAGGATTGGAGGTCTTTGTATTCTGCATGGCGGATTTCGAGATTAGAGAATCCAAATCTACAAGGGCAGCGTTCGGTCCCAAGAAGGACTCCGGTGTTTTCCGCATTGGCCTAGAGGAGTCAGACAGGGAGCCACTCATAGCAGTCATGTCAAAAGCATCGGGGCTCTTTGATCCCAATGAACGAGACATTGGGACTTCTCCCGCCAACAGATCTAGTTCACCTGCAATAAAAGGAGAGCTTTACAGAACCTTCATATATTTGCAGTCACAGGATACTCTTTATGTCCACGGAGTAAAAAGTCATCAACCTTTTCTTACGACTGTCCACAACAATTTGCTTTATACCCAAATGAGAGAAATAAGCTTGAGCAGTAGGAAGAGATACATATGCAATATCTGAGTGGCCCTCTGGAACACATGTCCATGGTGTCCCCCTTTATACCTCAATGAGCAGGGGCTACCTCACATCAGATGTAAAAGTAGTGAAAAATCCCAGCAGTTTCAAAAACAACTTCATTCTGATCAGATTCATGGATATTGAAACAGAGAAATCTGCGGTAGGCACAGCTGCCCCAAATATATAGCGGATATACACCAGAGACATTAGCATGTTCTGCTAATACTTTCTATGAAGCCTTACTCTATGTGCTGCGACTGATCTAAACACCCCAATGGTATATGGGAATTGCTGGCCTGTGGAGAGAAACAAATCCATAAAAATGAAACCAAACCTGTAGGGAAGGAAATGATTGAGATGTGGGAGACAAGAGCCGGCTTACCCAATATTTGACACCAAGCAATTTATCCCAAAAGCCAGCACTGCCCCTCACAGATATTGTTATGTGCCCAAAATTAACCCAGCAGAGAACTTGAACTTCTCTGGCACCCAAAGGGTAAAAGCATGAACACAAAAATGATTTCAGGCCATGATTTGAATGTTGAAAGGGAATGCTTTTTATGAGAAGCCCGTCATTTGCTTATATCCCGTGGTTTATAAATATAAAATATACATGTGATTTTGGACTGAAGTTAAAATATTAAACTCGTTAGTATACATATGTATTATCCTTTGTGTCTGTCACTAAGCTGCAACCACAGGATACAAATGACAGGAGGGTATGGAGGAGAGAAGAAACCAGAATGCAGAGCACAATGAGGATGGAATCACAGCGAGCGGACAGGTAGGAAAGAAAGAGCATTCCCCAACCTGTGCTGCTTCCTGACTGGGGCAGAGCATTCCTCAAGGTGTCAAAATCCGAAAACTCGTCTTTATCTGCAGGATTGACGAACTGGTCAAAGGTGGAACTGGCTAAGAAGGGAGGAGGAGCAGACAGATAGGCACACGTACATAAAGACAGACATTGAGACATAAAAAACACAGACAAGGCCTAAAAACAAAGACTGTATAATTGTTCTGCCCTGCAGTCTCTCCGTAATGGCAATAGAGACATTCTGATTGCCTCTATAGCAGAGCACGTTCGGGTGATTTAGTTGATCCACAGGGCACCCAGTTCCCTAATAACAGTGATGCTGATGCAGTCACACACAGAGACAGATGCCAGCACAGATCCATTCACCATTGACAATCTGCTACACTGTCCATCTGACCCCAGGGAGTTCCAGAAGAAAGTTACACTGTTACAATAGGGCTTTGCAAGGTACAAACAAATCAGAGTTTTCTTTGTGTGCCCATTGTGTTTCACCACTGAACACGCACCTATAGCAACTGCTACGGACATCAGGGTAAAGACCAACCAAATCTAAAATACGGGGAACTAGGACAAATTTGTGGACCTATTTTGCATATTAAATGTTTATGAGATGTAAACCAGCTACTCCAGATCCAGTTAACGATGGCTGCTACTCACCCATTGTCCCGTTTGTGCTCGGTTTAGAAGGTGATCCACCCCAAGGATCAGAAAATGAAGCTGCCGGGGCCCACGGATCTGCAGCTTTCTTCACAGACTGAGCCACTGGTGGACTAGAGGACCAGGGATCGTTGCTTGGGATGCCAGTAGTTGCAGCCGAACCTAAAAATGTTAAGTAGCAAAGATACTCAGGCTCATGCACTTATATGGAAAACACATGCGCTTATCTTCACAAGCTCCCAAGAAAGATACGATACGGATTCCTTTGATTATAGCCGCCTTGAAAAAAAGCACTATTTAATTATTGGCTTACTAAGGAATATCCATTAATAACAGATGTCACGTCATACCTCAACCACCTTACTTGTCAAGAAGCTCTGAAAGTTACTACTTTGTTTGACAACTGACCAGAAATTCTAACAACATTTTAATCTCATATTTAAAGGGATCCTGTCATCGGAAAACATTTTTTTTTTTTCAAAACGCATCGGTTAATAGTGCTACTCCAGCAGAATTCTGCACTTAAATCCATTTCTCAAAAGAGCAAACAGATTTTTTAATATTCAATTTTGAAATCTCACATGGGGCTAGACATATTGTCAATTTCCCAGCTGCCCCCAGTCATGTGACTTGTGCCTGCACTTTATGATGGAACTACTTTCTGGCAGGCTGTTATCTCTCCTACTTAATGTAACTGAATCAGTCTCAGTGGGACTTGACCTTTACTATTGAGTGTTGTTCTTAAATTTACCAGGGAGCTGTTATCTTGTGTTAGTGAGCTGCTATCTGGTTACCTTCCCATTGTTCTTTTGTTTGGCTGCAGGGGGGAAAAGGGGAGGGGGGTGATATCACTCCAACTTGCAGTACAGCAGTAGAGTGATTGAAGTTTATCAGAGCACAAGTCACATAACTTGGGGCAGCTGGGAAATTTACAATATGTCTAGCCCCATGTCAGATTTCAAAATTGAATATTAAAAAATCTGTTTGCTCTTTTGAGAAATGGATTTCAGTGCAGAATTCTGCTGGAGCAGCACTATTAACTGATTCATTTTGAAAAAAAAGTTTTTTTCCCAAAACAGTATCCCTTTAAATTCCTTTTGAACTAGCACACTTGTGTGTTACTTGTTATATGATTTCAAGCCTGCAGGAAAGTAGCTGTCATGTTATTATGCTCTTGCTGTTTATTGTGAAACATCCAATAAAATATTTGAAACATATGTTCACAAGAAAGTATTGCAAAAAGGCTAAAGGTTATTATCCACCAATATATTAAAAGGACGTCAAGCTGTAGACGACAACTAAACCTAACGAGGGCATTTGCATGAATGCCTGAGCCTTAATACAGCTTGCGGTTAGGAGAATGGACTCTATACTCTCTGCATTAAGGCTTGGGAACATTTAAACACACTTCTGACATTTCTATTAGATCAGTTTTAGGTGGCTTCCTAATGAAACAATACATCCATATATGGCCACCATACATGCATAACAAATTTAATCCACCTACCTCCTGGATTCCATGGATCAGACACTGATTTGACATCAGCTGAAGTAACAGTAACAGCCTGTGTTCCACCCCAGGGGTCGCCAGAAGTGGAGTTCATCTGTACACCAGTTCCCCACGGATCAGCGCTTGTACCTGTAGCAACTGGAGGGCCCCCCCACGGGTCAGGCGCTGCTGCTGCTGCTGCTACTACTGGTAGTGTAGCTGTAGTAACTCCACCTGCCCATGGATCTGCAGGGGGCGAAGCCGAGGCACCCCATGGGTCTGCAGTAGTGGCGACTGGTGCAGGGGGGCTGAAAACATCAGCTAGGTCCATTAGGGATGACTGCTGGATGAATAAGAATAAAATAAGTTTTTCATAGAATCTAAAGGGAACCAAAGTTGTTTAAATAAAGTTTACAAATGCACAAAGCAGTCAAAAAAAATAAAAATTCTTATTAATGTTGTACAGGTATGGGATGCGTTATCTGGAAACCTATTTCCCAGGAAGTTCCGAATTAGAGGAAGGCCATCTCCCATAGACTCCATTTTATCCAAATAATCCACATTTTTAAAAAATTATTTCCTTTGTCTCTGTAATAATAAAACAATACCTTGTACTTGATCCAAACTAAGATATAATTAATCCTTATTGGAAGCAAAACCAGCCTATTGGGTTTATTTAATGTTTACATGATTTTCTAGTAGTGTTAAGGTATGAAGATCCAAATTATGGAAAGATCGGTTATCCAGAAAACTCCAGCTCCCGAGCATTTTGGAAAAGATATCCCATACCTGTATGTCACAGACACAATTTGGTGCTGTATACTCTGGATTTAAGCCACACCCAGGGCTGAATTTACTTTGAATCACTGCCATTTAATTACAATATGAGTTGTCATTATCAACTACAGTGTCAATGGACTATGGAAAGAAAAAGTTACAGATCACCTCTTCCTGTTTGGAAGGTGCCCCTTTTCTGCTTTCCTCTATAGCCATCTGAAGCCGGAGGTCGTCTCCTCGTTTGATTCGCTCCTCCTGATTTAAATAGAAATAAATAAATGTCCGTTTATTCATCTCAGTGGAGCCCCGGACTATTTCTTTTACTCTCTGACTCGAGTGAAACAGCAGTACAAATAATGTAGGACAAATGGTAAAATGAGACGTGTGCCATGGTCTTCAAGCAGCAATCATAGTGATAACCCAGGGAAAGAAAGGCTTCCTATTAGTTTCAATCATTGCCCTGCTCTTAAATTCTTTACAGCAGTTAAAGCAACATCCTTGCCAGATACAAGATATATGAACTGCCATTGTGTGTATGTTGGGGGAGAATATACTTATAGCAAACATGTACAGATGCACACGTGTGTATTCTAAAAGTTACAATTGCTGCTCAGATTTAGGATGGGGGGGCAGAAAGTTAGGAAATACGACAACCCTATCGGGACAGTTCTAGGGTGAAAATGATGATAAGCATTCATGGAGACAATAGGAGGAAGATGGTTAATACTATACATAAGTTAAGTGCAAGTAAATGTGAATGAGGATTTTTGCAATCAAAAGGAAATGTTACCCCCAAATCAACACAAAGCAATTTACATCCTTTAAAAAAATGTTTTTGGTTAGGGATGCACTGAATCCAGGATTCGGCCTTTTTCAGCAGGATTCGGATCCAGCCGAATCCTTCTGCCCAGCCGAACCGAATCCTAATTTGCATATGCATATTAGGGGTGGCGAGGGAAATCGTGTGACTTTTTTGTCAAAAAACAAGGAAGTAAAAAATGTTTTCCCCTTCCAACCCCTAATTTGCATATGCAAATTAGGGTTCGTTATTCGGCCAAATCTTTAGCAAAGGATTCGGGGGTTCGGCCGAATCCAAAATAGTGGATTTGATGCATCCCTATTTTTGGCACATAATGAATAACTGACACAGCAGTGGGTGTGCAGAGCTTTTCCATTTTAATGTATTATTACAGTAGAACCCCAATTTTACATCTTTTTTCAACAGTTCCTTCATGTTCTAATGCATTTCAAAAGGAGTTTTTTCCGGGTTTTATTTCACTTCATCACCCTTGTCCCTTGCCAATTGGTCTATTTTATCAGTTAAAACCCTTTTACATTTAGTGTTAGCCGTCTGAAACTTGTGACACGCAAAAAATTCAGCTGGAACCGGCAAGGAGGTAGAAGGAGTAAGGGACCAGGCACAAGACTCGGTTCAAAGAGGGAGGAAGTCCTGAAGGTAAGGGATCAGGGCACAAGATTGTGAGCTTCAAAGGGAAACGGTAGCCATGCTTGAGAAGACGGGAGAGGGCAGGCAGGATGCAAATTTTAGAAGCAATTTGTAGAGGTAAACTGTGTTGGAGAAGAAAGTGGACCAGAGCAGCAGCTGTATTGGAGAGGGTGCAGAGAGGCAAGCAGAACTAATGGAGGCGTTAGGGACTGGGGCACAAGATTGTAAAAGTAGCAAAAGGAAGCGAAAGCTTTGTTGGAGAATGAGGGAGCAAGGGAAAGACCCAAGAATGTGTCTAAAGCATGTAAAATAACTTGGTGAACGTAATTCTGTTTCAAATAAAAAAAAATCCTGCACATCTATGTCCTTTACACTTTCCCCATATTTACCATTTTCCTGGCTTTTTTTTTTTTCCCCCACGGTCCCATGAGAAACATAAAATTCGGGGTTCTACTGTATGTTTATGTGATGTTGGACTTGAAATTTTGGAAGCTTCGCGCCAACTGCTTTGTGTTTAGGGGTTGAGAAGACAGGATCAGTCTGTGATGCATGCAAGGGCAGAAGAACTGAAGACGCTCATAATGAAGCAGCAAACAATGGGTCCAGGTTGGACTAATAAGAGTCACTTCTGAAAGCTGTTCCAGGAATAGTAACGGAGACACAATACAGAATTGGTTCCCATAAGGGATCGGTGTAAAGAAAACCTTCATGCACCCTATGTAGATTCCTTCAGGCTCCCAATAGATTTTTAACACCATAATCTGAGGAGTTTTGGGTATTAACTGTATTATTAGATGTACTATCCTTTCTAACAACGCTTGCTTACCTGCACGTTTACTACATACGGACTTAGGAAAGGGGGAAGCACTTTTTATACTTACCTATAGCCAGATTTTGTATTAAAAAATCAAATTTGAAAGCATCATTTCAGAGTTATTAGTAAATGTCAATATCAAGAAATCAAATAAGGTTTTGCTGCTGACAAGAGTGTTATTATGGAAGGGAGAGGAAACATCATTATAAAGACAGTCAGGTAAGAAACTGCAGATTCTGTGCCTTTAAAACATCCTTCTAAAACCACATGCCGCCGTACATTAAGAAACAAGAAACAAGTCAGTGGAAGATACTGTAATATGCATCCCAAATTAACCATTACTTTCTTTTTTAATTACAAATCTTGGTAATTAAAGGATATTCACAATACCAGCTGTTGTAAGCTCTTAGGGTAAGGGCACACCTGGCGATTCGGGGAGATTTAGTCGCCTGGCCACTAATCTCCTCTTCTTTGGGGGCGAATAATCTGCCCGAACGGCTTCTGCACGCGTCGCTTCGTATTCCGAAGTTTCCTCGTGAGGCAACTTCGGAATACGAAGCGTCGGGATTAGTCGCACCAAAGAAGAAGCGATTAGTCGCCAGGCGACTAAATCTCCCTGAATCGTCAGGTGTGCCCTTACCCTTACACAAATCACCCCAAATTAACTTTACCAATAATTAATGAGAAATTAATTCTACAGACACAAAAGGATTAGTACGATCAATGGGAAGGCTAGGTAGCCATGGGTGTTTCGCTTCAGCCCAAGGGGAGCCCAATCTCTGAAGCAATTTTTTTGCTCGCAAGGCACATGCCGGGCACTGGGGTTAATTGAACATTGAAAGTGAAGGATGGGTAAAGAGTAAAAAAGTGCCTAAAAGCGAGATAGAAGAACACTGCTACCTGCAGCTGCCAAGGGTATACTGCCCGTGCGAACGCAGCTTCTAGGGATTCACCACGTAATACAAAAGGAAGCAGAAAGTAAATGAGATTTGAAAAATTGCAGCGTCAGCAAACAATGCTGAGATTTAGTAAGCTCTAGATTGGGAAACTTGGGTGCTGGAGAAAACAACATGAAAATCATGGCCTAGACTACAGGTGGTCCCACTAAATTCATGTAAAGGGGCCGGGAGCACAAACAATGTGCAACAAGAGCGATCCAAAATGCACAGTCATGTATAAGTACGGGTATAGGAACCGGTTATCCGGAAAGCTCTGAATTACGGAAAGGCCGTCTCCTATAGTCTTCTTTGTAATAATAAAACAGGACCTTGTACTTGATCCCAGCTAAGATATAATTAATCCTTATTGGAAGTAAAACCAGCCTATTGGGTTTATTTAACATAAAAGGCATGAAGATGAAAATTATGGATCCTTCATCCAGAAAACACCAGGTCCAGAGCATTCTGGATAACAGGTCCCACCTGTGCTAAGTAACCGTGAATACACCAGCAGGATATGTTTAAGACTATCCATCATGTTTACGGTCTTCTTAGGGTCAAAACGATCACATATTCTATTTTCTAGTCCCACCAGTGCCAAGCCTGTCATAATTCATTTGGCACATGGAGCGGTTTAAACAGGTAAACACTGGGTATTTGGAATACTAGGGTTCTAGAGTTCACCTTTCCATGAACTTTTAGTATGATGTAGAAATTGAAATTCTGAGACAATATCCAATTGGTCTTCATTTTTGTATTTTTTTTGCTGTTTTTATTTGGCTTTTTGTTCAGCAGTTCTTTATCTGGTTGCTACAGTCTTATTTACCATAGCAACCAGGAATTGGTTTGACTTAGAAACAATTAATAAGAGGGGAGTGCCTGGATAGAAAGATAAGACATAAAAATGTAACAATAAAATTGTAGTTTTGCAGTTTTGGCTGCCAGGGTCAGTGACCCCCTATTTGAAAGTTGCAGAGGCAGAAGAGGAGGCAAATAATTAAAAATAAATAAATAAACAATGAAGACCAATCACAAAATTCCTAAGAACTATAACATACTAAAAGTTAACTTAAAGATAAATCTCGCCTTTACATTGATGCAAGACAGTCAAAAGTTATAGACCCCTAATGTTACCTGAATGCAAAATAAAACAAAAGCTGGTACCTCTGATTATATAAAGCTTAAGGCACAGATATGGAGTCATTTTACTTTAAAAAATAAGTTTATAGAGAGACATCTAGGTAAAATTTGATGTCATAGTGGCATAGATTCCCATAAACTTCAATGGTGAGCAATTCTTGACAGATCCCTGTATTTTGTGTTAAAGCAGCCTATAGAATCTAGTTTTACACTACCATAACATGTGGCAGAGATAGAAGCGATCTCTAAATATCTAAGGCCAGCAATGTTTTCTTCTCCAGCTCTCAGAGCATTTGATCAGTAGAAAGAAGCAAAAAAGGGGTTAGTGCAAGTTAAATAGCAACCTCACCCTCTTCACCAAGCGGAAGAAAAGAAAGGAAACGGCTGGCAGGGAGGGGGTCTGATTGTTATTGTTGCTCAATTTTGGACACCAAACTCATCGGCTCTACCTTGTCGTGTTCCTCTTTGCTCATGCTAAGGGCAAGCTGTAGCTGCAATTCCTCTTCGGACACAGGAGGGGGCTGGGAAAGAGAAACAAAATAAAAGCACAAGACACACCAGCATGGTGGGAAACCAAGTAGAGGGCAGAAAGTAATGGGGAGGAGGCAATAAGGAAAGCAGATGGAGAGATATAAAACATTCAGCCAAGTACACCACAGCTTCAACTCTGGGCGAAAGAACTACTGTAAATTTTCTTTTCCTAATCTTTCTTCTGCTGAAGGCTGATGATTTACGGAATCCCTTAAATATTAAATTATTATTAGATATGACAAAATAAAAACCCCAAACCTTATATTGAATATCCAAGTTCCAGGCTTTTAAAGCTAAAAATTTGTGTTGGGCAAAATCTGAATGCTCCTTAGACACGTGTTTGTTCTATACATAAGTGTTTGTACTCTATACGTGTAGATACGTGTTTGTACTCTATACTAGTGGATACGTGTTTGTACTCTATACTAGTGGATACGTGTTTGTACTCTATACTAGTGGATACGTGTTTGTACTCTATACTAGTGGATACGTGTTTGTACTCTATACTAGTGGATACGTGTTTGTACTCTATACTAGTGGATACGTGTTTGTACTCTATACTAGTGGATACGTGTTTGTACTCTATACTAGTGGATACGTGTTTGTACTCTATACTAGTGGATACGTGTTTGTACTCTATACATTATATATAAGTGTTTGTACTCCCCATGTTGAGAGCTTTAATTCCTAGAATTCTGCTCATGGAAAATGGACTTGGTAGTGATAGTGCTGGTCTCATACTCAAGTGAAAACGTTTAGATGGACCTCACAGTGCAGAGATGTCGGCCTTTAAGTCTTCCAGCTATCAAATCTACAGCTTCCTGCACAAGAGGGTGAATTTAGATTACGAGAGGACTAAAACTGTGGCAATTCTACAGCAATCTACATATGTGGGGGTACATATACAATAAATACATATGTGCATGTATGAATTACCATACACATATAACCGTAGGAGTTGAAGCTGGGTAAACGTTGGCCTCAGTCACCAACAAAGTACCAAATAAACAGAACAGTGAAACTGAAACAAAAATACGTTTATCAACAAATGTGCCGGCAATGTGGGTAAAGGGAAGGAGAGAGGAACAAAAAAAAATTGTTCAGGAATTGAGGTAAGGGGAAGATTTTATAACTGGTCCAAAACAGGAATTGAAGGAGAGAATTCTCTCTTGTTCTGGAACAACCCCTACAGATTGTCCCCATGTTGACAAAGCCGAGGAGCCCCAACAGATCTTAGTACAAACTCAGTTTGGGCCTTTGTTATGGACACCTCTTTTGATACTCTGACCTTCTCTGGAAAACCTTTGTGCATAGAAAAGAAAACAGTTTTAATATAGATGTTTCCAGCAAACTGGTGAGATCCTTCTGCATCCTTCGATGGCTTGTTGACCTTAATAATAACCCTTCTTTTAGGGACGCACCAAGCCATTGCTTTATTCAATTTAAACACAGATTCCTCCACAAAAGGTCTGGCTAAATATATACCTTACCTGAATCCAAACCCTTTGCATTCTCATAGTTGAGCAAAATAAAAAACAAAGTCATCTGTGAGAATCAATTTGTTACAATACATTGACCACAGTGCTTTATAGCCCCCTAACATTAAAGATTCAGATTGGTTGAGAATCTAGGATTTCCCGGCATCTAAATCCTGCAAAAAGTGCTGGAGAAAAGAACCTGCTTTGGGTGCATCCCTGCCAATTATTAAAGGGGTTGTTCATATTTAAATTAACTTTTAGAATGACAGACATTGCTAGTGTGACAATTTTTTTTGGCGGCAGGGGTCAGTGACCCCCATTTAAAAGATGTAGAAAAGGAGGGCAAATCATTTTTAACTATTAAAAAAAGAACAATGATAACCAATTGCAAAGTTGCTAGAAATAAGACATTCTATATGTACCAAAAGGGAACTCTAATAGGAACAACCGCTTTAAAGGAGCAATCATTCAATTATGGTTTTCTTTAATTCCGGCTACAAGGAATCAAAGTTTTGAAGGCTTGATATTATTAAAATCTTACCCAATTTTTGTTAATTCAAATGTACATGTAACACTGAGCAGCTAACAAGGTACCATATGCATTTACTAGGTTTTAGGTTAGGACAAAATAACGGAAGCTGGTTCTAGTTAAGAAAGTTCCAAGCTCTGTTTATAGAGTTCTGTTAAGCGCTTATTAATAACAGGTTGTAGTGGGACACTCATGAGGCTTCCTTCACTTTCTTACCCAATAAGTATTTCTCTG
Source organism: Xenopus laevis (assembly GCF_017654675.1). Lineage (NCBI taxonomy): Eukaryota > Metazoa > Chordata > Amphibia > Anura > Pipidae > Xenopus > Xenopus laevis. The sequence continues at coordinate 109,109,456 of NC_054383.1, read as the reverse complement.
AGAACAGTTGTCAACCCAGTTGTAAGAGCAGTAAGGAATTCTCATAAAAGGCCACTATATGTTTTCCTTCTGAGATGTACTATATCTGCTCAGCTTTTGGGAGTTGCCACCGTTATGGTAAAATCTATAGTGTCCTAAACACATCCTCCAATACTGGACACTGTTCAGACCTTCTGCCTTCTTGTTAGAAGAATAAAACACATTGCGTACGGAGATGTGATGATAGTTGGATATTTTTTAAATGTTCTATTGTATAAAGGTATGTTCTGCAAATCAATAAAACTCGTTAAATGCTCTATCCAAATAGATTAGGGGGGGGGAGGAAATGTTGCTTAAGTCAAAGCAACTTTTCTTTACATGTTAAATATTTTCAATAATATTTAATATACCTGTAAAAAGTAATTGCTACTGAAAACAGTACTCCAGTTCCAACAAGGCTGAGCACTGGTCTGTTAATCACAGGATATGCAAGTCATAGTGGGAATCTCAGTCTTATAGCAATGTCTGGGTAGGCCCAAAAAAGTAACATAAGCCACTGGGTGGGTTGAAGTCAACATTCTGCTTACAGGGGCAGGTGGCGGGCCAAAAATCTAATAGGGACCCTCTTTCATTTGTGACATCTCCATTATGCCATCCTTTATGGTAGCAAGCCAAACTGTTTAACAGTGTTTTTTTTTTTTTTTTTGCTAGAGGCAAAGACAATGATTCAGCCAGTATCTGCCCTGTGTGTTTATCAGCAAACATAATACAGTATATCTATCTATCTATCTATCTATCTATCTATCTATCTATCTATCTATCTATCTATCTATCTATCTATCTATCTATCTATCTATATGTAGGGCCTCAAATCCTTGATCAGTCTCAGGTATGGCCAAGTCAAGCATCACTAACACAGAAAATAAAATAATGCTTTTAAAAACAACCGCAAATGTGTATAGGATTCCAAGAAATGTCGGACTTAATGGCTTACTTTATGTTTTTGTTTACAGTTCTATTTTTCCCAATCATTGCAAGTTTACTGAAATTAATTTCATTTTTGGTTACAGTGTTCATTTAAAGGGGCAGTATATTCCCTTGTTCTACACGAGTTCCATGAGCAGGACTTGTGCGCTACATAAATCTTACCTACTGAAACCTTTAAGTGTCACCTGCCAAAGAACCATGTACAGGTATGAGATCCGTTATCCGGAAACCCGATATCCAGAAAGTTCCGAATTGCAAAAAGGCTGTTTCCCATAGACTCCATTATAGTCAAACCATCCAAATTTTTCTCTATAGTAATAAAACCGTACCTTGTACTTGATCCCATATAATTAATCCTTATTGGAAGCAAAATCAGCCTACTGGATTTATTTTTGTTTACATGATTTTCTAGTAGACTTAAGGTATGATTGAAATTACGGAAAGACGCGTTATCCGGAAAGCCCCAGGTCCCGAGCATTCTGGATAACAGGTCCCATACCTGTACCAACATGTCAAGATTCAATTCAGCATTATCTTTAATTTATTCTACATTCTACATGTTTTCTGTCAACACACTTTAAAGCAAAATTAAAAGGAGCCTGCCAATGAAAAGTTAAAAAATTCTCTATGGTTTCTGATACTTGTACTAAACAGCACAAAAAGTGAACATGAAAGTACTTTCACTTTGTGGCTTCCTGGGGTTGTTTATTTTAGAACAATTTTGGAGGAGGAGAAAATAGTTTCTCTTTCATCCTTATGGACAAACCTGAGTCACAGGTAGCAGTTATGGGACAGTGGGGATTTTATATTTTGTTTATGTTGAACAGAGGAATGTAGAACTGCCCCTTTAACAGAGATATTCCATTACAGCTAAAGAGCAAATTGCATGTGAATACTTATGACTTTAAAGAATACGTGTGTTGTACAACATATGCTCAAGAGAAGAACAGATCTAATGGGAAAATTAATGAACCGTCTTCATGATCCATGACAATTCCATCCTACTGAGATACAGAATACAAAAGCAAATAGGACAAATTTTGCACGCTACGGACTCATCTTCAGGCTTGAAATTCTGGAATCAGTTAAACATAAACGTATGTTTTATAGTGGCGTGTTCATTAACAAATCTTGCTTTGCCAGACAGCAGATATTAGATAACAACACACAAAGACAAATATTGCATACAAGTGCATTGTAAAATACACAAGGAAAAGGTTAGCCCACAAGTCCCCCCCTTTCGATATTTACCTTTGCTCTTACCTGCTCCGCTTCTTCTTTACTCATGGCCAAGGCAAGCTGGAGCTGAAGTTCTTCCTCTCCGCTGCTTTGAGGCCAAGCTTGCTCTGCTTCTGGGGCCGGGTTTAAGGTGGAGGATGCAGAAGAAGCTGCATAAATTCATAAAGAGTCAACATGTCAGTAAGAATGAGAATGTGACTCGGTTGTTAATGGCTTTACACCAACATCACCAATAAATGACCCAGGTTTCACTACAATTCTGAGGAACCCCCTACCTTATTTCTAGAGCATGACTGAAGGAACAATGGTGTTCCAAAACCATATACAAGTCCACCAACGTCCATCATCCTTACTGGTTTTACAAGCAGAGGGTGGGCCTACACTCCTTCAATGGATAGAAGTTTTTTTATGGTATAGGAGTGTGGGAAGCTAGAGGGAGGCTCAAGTTGTATACAGATCAAAGGTGATAATCTTGACAGTATAAAAGTTGCAGACTGAGCATCTACCTGATCTTCAGCTCTTTCTTCCAGAGAATGCTGAAAATAGTAGCGGTCAGACATCAGTGTGTTAAGAGGTGTAATGTACAAAATATTAATGTGTGACCTGCTGGCACTAAATAAATCCCTTCATCCAACATCATCATCATCATTTATTTAAATAGTGCCGACAAGATATGCAGTGCTTTACCTTAGTTATAACAACAAATGGTGGATAACAAACAAGGGTTTACAGAGAACAATAGGATTAGAGGGGCCTGCAAATTATAGTTTACAAACTAAAGGTTAGGGTACAATTGAGACATTAGGATTTTAGAAAAATTTTGTGATTTATGATACAGCAATGACTGATTAATTAAGGTACATTGAATAAGCTTCTTTAAACAGGTGGGTCTTTAAGGAGCGTTTGAAAGTTTGGAAAGAAGGAGAAAGTCTGACAACTCAAGGTAGAGAGAGTTCCAGAGAAAAGCAGAAGCCCGAGAGAAGTCTTGTAGATGAGAATGGGCAGAAGTGATGAGAGGAGAAGCGAGACGAAGGTCAACAGCAGAGCGAAGGTTGCGTAAAGGAGTGTATTTGGAGATCAGAGATGAAATATAGGAAGGGCTTCATTGTTAAGGGCCTTGAATGTGAGTAATTTGAATTTGATTCTAGAGGATATTGGGAGCCAGTGAAGGGACATGCATATGGGAGCAGCTGAGCTGTGAGATAAATGAATTGGTAAATCTAGCAGCCGCATTTAGAACAGATTGGAGTTGTGAAAGGCGACTTGTTGAAATACCTGTGAGGAGTAGGTTGCAGTAATCAAGGCGGGAGATAAGAGATTGAATAAGTGTTTTAGCGGATTCTGAACTATGGTCGTATTCGGGCAATGTTGCTCAGTTGAATACGACAAAATTTGTGTTTGGATGTGTAGTGAAAAAGACAGATGCGAGTCTAAGGTAACTCCTAGTGCCTGTGTGGTGGAATGAAAGGTGGTGTTGTTTACGGTGAGTGATATCTGAGGGACAGGGGAAGACCTTGGAGGAAATAGGAGTTCTGTTTTTGAAAGGTTAAGTTTCAGGTGGTGCTTTGACATCCAGGAGGAGACAGTAGATAGACAGTCTGTAACATGGGAAAGGACAGAAGGAGAGAAATCAGGAGTAGAGTTGGGTGTCATCAACAAAGGTGATACTGAAGTCCAAACAACTGAATATGTTTTCCTAGTGAAGTAGTATAGAGCGAGAACAGCAGAGGACCTACAACAGAGCCTTGAGGAACTCCGACAGAGAGAGGGAACATAGTAGAAGTGGACTTTAAAGGAATGGTCAGACAGATAAGATGTAAACCATGAAAGAAGAGTGTCACAAATGCCAGCTGAGTATAGAACGCCTAGGAAGAGTGGATGGTCAATTGTGTCAAAGACTGCAGAGAGATCTAGAAGGATAAGTATGGAATAGTGACCTTTAGACTGTCAGCAGAAGATCATTGGTTACTTTGGTGTGTGCAGTTTCAGTTATAATGGTCTGACCATTTAGAAAAGGGACAGTTTTATAGGGCGTGGCTGGGCAGACTGGAGGCATAGCCAATTAACTGGGCGGTTATGTGGCAGAAGGATTCAGTGTTGATATATGTAAAGTAATAATATGCAAGCCACTTGTACCCTTAATGGAATTGCATTGGGTACATTTCAGGATGATGGACCTTGGGGTACTTGTGCATAATAAACATGGCTGTAGCAAGTAAAACATGCAGTCTTGGTCTCTGGTGCTCAAACAAAATATTACTGAAGTCCCTGTTTAAACTGGAGAAGAGGTGTTGAAGCAGAGATATGATAACTATGTATGAATAGATAAGGGGAGCAAATAATGTACTTTCTGATGCATTGACCAGTAGTTCCTTCCAGAAGGCACAAACTAATATTAGAAGATTTGGGGGGGGGGGGTGTAGAAAAAGTGGATTTGCCCCCCCCCCAGTCCACATGTCCGCATTTTGAACTTGAAAATTAGCAATGGTGACTATGGGTGTAAACTTTCTCTGTGAGCTACAAACAACCTCTATCCACCAGTCGCGTTTTTTAAAATACGCGTCTTTATAAAGGTAATAAGCCGCAGTTACGTCCATTCGCCAGGCGTTAAGGGGCGAAGTACCGCTATCTATCTCCTTCGCTAGCGACCGTTGGTAAATCAGCGAAGTACCGAAATGACACCACGCTGGCGAATTTTTCGCCCCGCGTTAGTCACTTCGCCCTCTCATAAATTTGCCCCATAGAAGGCTGAATTGCAGCGAATTGTTAGTGTATTTGTGAATTGGTGATGACAGCGGCTAAGCTTTTATAATAGTTGTATACAATAAAAATTTTAATGGCCAATATAACGTATCATAACGTGCTGTACTATCCGAACTGGTTTGCTTTGAGTTAAAAGTAAAGACACGCTGGGGTGTTGTGGGACTTTTCCATTGATAACTGAATGGTTAAGAAGTTATATGGCCAATACCTGTTACCTTTGCCCTTTGGAAAGATAAACTGTGGCAACAGAGCTCAGAGATCCGAGATTAGATTAAGAACAGTAAACGCTGCATTTCTGAAGCAGAAACAAGTAACTATGTTGTTCCTTCCTGTACAGATCTCTACCCATGTGCGACTATATAATGTCAAAAGGGTTTGGATTCAGTATTTGGCCGAATCTTTCACAAAGGATTCGGGGGTTCGGCCAAATCCAAAAAAGTGGATTCGGTGCATCCCTAAAATTTACCGTTTCAGTCAAACCTAATCTGAACTGGTAATTATGAGTTCCGGACGGCTGAATGCAACCGTTTTTGTTTTTTTTTTAACAAAAAATCATAATTTATGCAATTTAAAATATTTTCTTAAATCTTAAAAATGCAGATTAGGGCTCAGGTTCACTTCAGTATGCAAGAAAATCCTTTTTTTAAAAAAAAGATTTTGCATTCAAGAAAATCTTATATACTTCAAATTTTTTTTTGGGGTGGGGGGTGTTTTTCATTTCTTTGTTTTGCTGTCGCTTTTGCATACAAATATTATGTATACATCTATAATACACAAAAGCCATGAATATCCTGTAAATTCTATCCTTATAAACGGTGAGTAGTGATGTCATTTTTGTCACATGAATCTCTAAATCTTGCGTATTATAATAAATTAAGTACCCCTTGTTGGAAAATATGAGGCTATTAGAAGTAACCTCAGAGTTCCACGGCCTTGTGCTTTTATATGGTCCTGGAACTCCTCGGGGACTTATAATATCCTTATATTTTACAATAGGGGGTACTTTATTCACTATATATGTGGCACACATGTTGCTATAGGTAGAGTGTCATAGGAAATGTAACCGGACCAAATGAACAATAGCTTATATCACAGTGTCTTTACACAGTGGAATACTGACCTATGATAAGTAACCCATATAGGCGACTACAATATGACCTATTACAATTTTTACGTTTACTCCATCCCTTTAAATCTGTGTATAGAGGTGATGCAGCTCTTTGCCCGTTTGCTTGTCTTATCCTGTTCTGAACACTGAGCAACTATTATCTATTTATCCATTACTATTGGGCACATTTCCGCATATTATTGGATGACAGTCACGGTGACTGAATGGCACAAACCTTCCAGTTAAAAGTGAATGGCTCATTCCTGCCTTTTTATTTATAATATCTTTAATCAAAGAGGTTAATTATGTGATGACGGTCACCTATGAAATAGGACTTCATTTCAGAACCAGTCATTTCTGAGATTTTCAAGATAATGTGCTGCTCGCGGTGCACTTCTGGGCAGGTTGCATGCGGTTAATTTCCACGTATTGGAGCAGCGAGTTAATAAATCCTATCTAGTGCCGTGAGTCATTGATTCTGCTACCATTCCTTTATAATGGAACAATACGTCCATGTAAGTGTAAATGTTTACTCTGCAGTGCAAGTTGCTGGCATGATAAGATTAGAAATAACTTGCAATCAAATCCCAGATGCAACATCCGGCTTGAGTATTTTCACATTTTCGCATGATGTTATCCCAACGGCTATGATAAATACTGCATTCCAATCCAGTAGTAGGGTTCAAAGAGCAACTAATGGAGGAAAAAAAATAGGTATCGCTTTACCCACTACTCTCAATCCAAAAATGCACCATGGAGAGATTTGGGGTATTGGTAGCAGGTATAGAGATTCCGGGGATGCTTTCAATCAGGTGAATCAGATATGATTGAGGTTGCTTGCCCCCCTACTACAGGTATGGAACCGTTTATCCAGAATGTTCGGGACCTGGGATAAGGGATCTTTCTGTAACTTGGATCTTCATTTATTAAGCCTACTTAAAATTAATTTGACTAATAAACTCAACAGGATGTTTGCCTCCAACAAGGACTAATTATATTTTAGTTGGGATCAAGTATAAGCTACTGTTCTACTATTATTAAGAAAAAAAAGAGAATCAATTTTAAAAATCTGAATTTGATTACTATTTGATTAAAATTGTGTCTATGGCAGACTGTATTGCAGTAACTTGGAGCCCTCTGGATAACAGGTTTCCAGAAAATGGACCCCATATCTGCAGGCGTGCTTGAAAATTTTCCAGTACATATTACAGGTACAGGATGTATTGTTTAGAATACTTGGGCACTGGGGGTTTTTCGGACAAAAGATCTTTCCACAGTTTGGATTTCCATACCATTTATATATGAAATATAAAGTATTATTTGGGCACTAACTTGCAGCTTAGTTACCATCAAGTTTAAGGTACGGTTTTATTATTAGAAAAAAAAATTATTCTAAAAAAAAAAAACAACATGTGCATAAATGGACTTTATGGAAGATGGCTTTCCTGTAATTCAGAGCTTTCTGGATAACAGGTTTTCAGATAAGGAATCCCATACCTGGTGATATAAGGTTGCTGCCGATTACATATGCTAATGAATAACTGACTAATCATTCCATGGAGTGAACAATAACGATGGGCGAATTTCTCCCGAAAAATCGGTGAAAAATTAGTGAAACTCAAAACTTGACGCCCGCGTCAATTTTGCAGTCGTTTGCGTAAATTTTGACCCTGGCGTTAAAGTCAATGGGTGTTCGAATAGTGTTACATTTAAAATTGAAATGATCTATAAAAAATAAAAAAAATAAAAAAAAACCAAGCATCTTATTTACAAATCAATTCAGTTTAAGGCTTAAAAAAAATAGACACAGAAATGGTTGTTTTCACCTTAGTAATTGATGGTGCGATTCAAGGTCAAGGAATGTCCAACCATTTCTTATCAACATTAGGGGGAAATCTGGGACTGACAAACAGATGCTTCAGAAATAGTAAAAGGGCCCTGCTTGACGCCAGATCATCAGTGGTTTAAATGTGACCTGACAAGTATGAGGAGTTCAGAGGGCTCAGCACAGCTAAGTGCAAAATAATATTCAAGGCCCTTTTTGTTTCATTAGAAGCTCTCCCATGCCAACCTCAGCGATTCATGGAGAATGTGCTATTTACTGACAGCGTAGGCTTTGTCTGCTGGGTACAAAGGTCTTCTAACCACTCGCTAACACTGATAAGACGCTCACTGATGAGACGTAGAACTACACCGTTCATTGCTAGAGAGAAGGACACTTTACTAAAGGCTGCCTTGAAGGGAGTACAAACCAGGGTTTAACTACCAGTTATTTTGTTTTAAATAGACGTTTCAGGCCACACATATGTTATGCACACAACCTCCCTTCCTTGACATCATAGGCACAAGAAGAAAAACAAGAACTAGAGCATTTTCAGCCAATTAAAAGGCAAGCTCTCTTTCATGGCTCAATTCCCTCTTTGGCATCCAACTTTTATTATGTGTTCCCAAATATCAATCTTAGACTGAACTCCACCTGCCATTGAGTTTCAGGTATCTCAAAGCTGTTGTGTATTACACCTTCAACCATGTGTTTTGTTGGGAAGTCTAGATATCCTTACACCCTGGAACATAACATGCAACATTCTATGTAATGTAACCTTACATGTGGCAGTTTGTGCCAGCTTCTCCTTGGTCTTCAGGGCATGTGCTCTTTCTTCCTTCAGCCTTTCATCATCTTTCAGCAGGGACACTAACTGTTTAGCTTTCTCACGGACATTGACACCCTGGTCTTTTCCATCTCTGTCCACATATTGGAAATCTTTAAGGGTCTGTATGGCATATATGTTCTCTTTACACTGCTGTGCCACCCGCTCAGAGCCAGTTTTAATCAGGTACTCCATTAGCGTCATGGCCTAAGAGAAAACAAAAGTCTAGTGTTACATATATGTACACTTCAGCAAGACTGGTGTTTAAGTCACACGGTGTTCTTAAAGGGTCTTCAAGACAAAAACCAAAACCAAAGGAGCAAGGGGATACCAGTAAAAGGGGTTCGGTCATGATTGTTATTTCTAAATTACACTGTTTACACTGCAAATAATTCACTCTATCATATAAAAGTTAGTTCATGAATAATATTGGTGGGTAGGCAGCCATCTCAGGTAATTTTGCCTGGTCATGTGCTTGCAGAAAGAGCCCGCACTTTAGGATGGAACTGCTTTCTGGCAGGCTGTTGTTTCGCCTACTCAATATAACTGAATGTGTCGCAGTGGGACCTTGATTTTACTATTGAGTGCTGTTCTTAGATCTGCTAGACCAGGGATCCCCAACCTTTTGAACCCATGAGCAAAATTCAGAAGTAAAAAGGAGTTGGGGAGCAACGCTAGCATGAAAAATGTTCCTGGGGTGCCAAATATGGGCTGTGATTGGCCATTTAGTAGCTCCTATGTGGATTGTCAACATACATTGAGACTCTGTTTGGCAGTACACCTGGTTTTTATGCAACCAAAACTTGCCTCCAAGCCTGGAATTCAAAAATAACACCTGCTTCGAGGCCACTGGGAGCAACATCCAAGGGGTTGGAGAGCAACATGTTGCTCACGAGCTGCTGGTTGGGAATCACTGTACTAGGCATATACCTTCCTATTGTTCTGTTAGGCTGGGGGGTGAAAGGGAGGGGTGATATTACTCCAACTTGCAGTACAGCAGTAAAGAGTGACTGAAGTTTATCAGAGCACAAGTCACATGACTGGGGGCAGCTGGGAAACTGACAATATGTTTAGCCCCATGTCAGATTTAAAAATTAAATATAAAAATATCTGTGCTCTTTTGAGAAACGAATTTCAGTGCAGAATTCTGCTGGAGCAGCACCAATTTTCCTATGACAGTTAAGTGCTAGGGGGAAAAAAGGGAATGGGGACAAAATGTTCTGAATTTTACACCAGGAATATTGGGAGGTGAGCAATGGTTGTAGTAAGAGAAGAAATTATTCCTATGTAGCTGGCCTAATTTGGAACCCACATTCTTCTCTTGAAGATGTGCCAGATGCACCCTGAATAAGTAATGGCTGAACAAGGGAATTTAATCCATGAGCCACTGGACTAAATGGCCCTGGCAATGGAAACAGCTGCACTGAACCATACGCATGATAAAAAGAAGACAATTATTAACTCCCCTTTGATCTAAGAACATTGAACACTTTTTAGCAAGATACTAAAACTAGATGGGTGAGTTGATTATCTGTCATACTGCATATGTTTGAGAACTGGTTTACATTAAATGTATCATATTATACAGCAAATTCTATGGCCAACAGGCCTCCGGTTGGACAGCCATCAAATAGAGAGCAACTGTACCATTGCTATAATCTTTCCCTTAGGCGTCCATTATAAGACATTTTTCCTGGTGCAATAGATTATTATGTTTTCACCAGCTCTGAGTTGCCAAACAATGAACTTGAAAACTTTCCTGAAGGAAAGTATTGCTCAAAAATAGACGTCATAGAGAAAACCCATGCTGTTTCCTCATGCTACTGGACCTTAAAAAAGAGAAAAACCATTGTTTTTTTAAAGCTGTACTTTCTCATCTAAGAAAAACAAGAGTAGAGGAAAATACAGAAAGGCTAAGTATCTCCATCTGCATTCCTGACGGCTGAACAGCTGGCGGGCCAAAGTTTGGACACCCTGAAGTTCTTAATACTCTAAACAATCTCAACTTGTTTCTCTACGGGATTGCATTCCTTTTCTAACCTCAAAAACCTATAATACATTTTTGAAGCAAATGTTCATTATATTGCAACATACTTCAATGTTAAAATAAGTCCAGTACCACACTGGTAGAGATGTGTTGTCCTTTAAAGGGATTCTGTCATGATTTGTATAGTGTAGTTTTTATTTCTAAATTACACTGTTTACACTGCAAATAATTCACTCTACCATGTAACATTTTATTCCTGAACCAACAAGTGTATTTTTTTAGTTGTAATATTGGTGTGTAGGCGCCATCTCAGGTTAGCTTGCCTGGTCACGTGCTTTCAGAAAGAGCCAGCACTTCATGATGGAACTGCTTTTAGACAGGCTATTGTTACTCCTACTCAATGTAATTTAAGGAGTCACAGTGGGACCTGGATTTTTACTATTGAGTGATGTTCTTAAATCTACTAGGCAGCTGTTATCTTTTGTTAGGGAGCTGTAATCTGGTTACCTTCCCATTGTTTCGCTGATGGACTGCTGGGGGGGAAACGTAGGGGGTGATATCAGTCCAACTTGCAGTACAGCAGTAAAGAGTGACTGAAGTTTATGAGAGCACACAGTCACATGGGCACCTCGGAAACCTATAATATGTCAAGTCCCATGTCAGATTTCAAAATTAAATATAAAAAATCTATTTGTTCTTTTGAAAAATGGATTTCAGTGCAGAAGTCTGTGGGAGCAGCACTATTAACTGAGTTTTTGAGAGAAAGAAAAAAAAAACATGTTTTCCCATGACAGTATCCCTTTAAATGGAGCAGCCAATAATGCTACAAATAAATAAAATATTACTCTTTCCAAAAGATAACTTTCCTAGAATTAACGACCAGGACGAAGCAAAAAATAAAGGCAATATCAATACATAAAATGTTGTTTACAACAGAGAAGCATTATGAGCCTTACTTTGTAGACATGTCGCCAGTTCTTTCCATGATCATTGAGTCGTTTCCATATCATGCTCATGATTTCTGAGAAGGCCACCACGTTGTAGGTAAGGTCAGCGATCTCTGACATTAAGGAGCTGGACGGACCCCATGGATCATTTGAAGTGGCCTCCCTCACTTTAATTTCTGCTTCAGAGTAATTGTGGACTATGTTTTTCATCTGTCGGCGCAAGGAGGAGGTAGACATGTCGGCCAGGTTTGTGGTAGCAGGTGACGGTAGATGGAAAAAAAATGGTCCCTCTTTCCAGAGGTTGCAAATGCTGCTACTCAAAGTATAGTCACCGAGTAACAGAAGGGTCTCTGCAGACAAGTCTGACAATCGATCTACAGGGAATGCAGTGCACTTGTGTGTGTTTAGGATGCTCTGATTCTGGTTTCTGCAGCTTTGTGATGTTCTGGCATACTGACTGCACTAACGCCCCATCTGTAAGAAAAATACACAAAGGCACATAAAACTGCTGTTTAAGTTTAGATACATTTTCCATTCCTAGAACATACGACATCTTTAATAATAAATATGCAAATCCACTTTACGTTTGTGCCATTTCCTAAACCAGTTGGTGCACTCAAGTCAATCAACAACTCACTCAGTGTTTCTGATTCAAAGAATAAGATTATTTTCCCAACACAACTGGCTGAATGAACCAAATGATAAAGATCGCAGTATCGGCTTATAATTGAATGCATTCAAATACAATTTCAACAGAGGTTAAAGGGAAGGTGTTGCAACAGCATATATTGCAATTGCTGGATGAAGTAATCAAGCCAACACTGGGTGCTGAATCATGTAATGAATACACACGTCTAAAGTATGTAGCATCTACGGAGAAAGCAAAATGGCACATGTGTAAATTAAAGGAACAGTAGCACCAAAAAATTAAGTAATGTACATAGAATATACTGTTGTGCTGCACTGGTAAAACTGGTGTGTTTGCTTCAAAAACTCTACTATAGTTTATATAAACAAGTTTCTGTTTAGCCACGGGGCAGCCATTCAAAGCTGAAAAGTGAGAATAGGCACAGGACACACAACAGATAAGCGATGTAGTATACATTGGGATTCTTCAGAACGTATCTGTTATCTACGGTGTATCCTGTGCTTGAATGGCTGCCCCCATGGCTACACAGCAGCGTGTTTATATAAACTATAGTAGTGTTTCTGTAGCAAACACCCCACTTTAACCAGTGCAGGGCAACAGTACATTATACTATCATTCCTTTAAAACACTTTAATTTTTTGGTGTTACTGTTCCTTTAAACACACAGAAAATGTATGCAAAAAGGTTACCGCAACTATGTATATATACATTTTTCCCTGCTCCTCTTGAGAAATGTTTTGAAAAACTGTTTTCTACAGCAGGGTGCATAAATCTAGAGATAGATTGGTTCTGGAATTCCCAAAATAAACTTTAGGGTAGGGACACACTGGGCGATTTGGGGAGATTTAGTCGCCTGGCGACTAATCGCCGCGACTTTCCACGACCAATCTTCCCCGAATGCCTCCCCTCACTCTGCGCCTGGATAAAATGAAAAATCGCCTGCGCTAATCACACGCGGCGATTTGTTTTCCGAAGTCGCCCGAAGTTTCCTCGTGAGGCAACTTCGGGCGATTTCGGAAAACAAATCGCCGTGTGTGATTAGCGCCGGCGACTTTTCATTTTATCCAGGCGCAGAGTGAGGGGAGGCATTCGGGGAGAAAAGTCGCTGCGATTAGTCGCCAGGCGACTAAATCTCCCCAAACCGCCCAGTGTGTCCCTACCCTTATGGCCAAATTTGGAGCAGTTTGGTCAGACAGTACAAAACAGAGGTCATTTACAACAAACATAGTTGCACATAAAACCCCGTTCTTTTAAGGGATACTGTCATGGAAAAACTTTTTTTTTTCCAAAACACATCAGTTAATAGTGCTGCTCCTGCAGAATTCTGCACTGAAATCCATTTCTCAAAAGAGTAAACAGATTTTTTTATATTCAATTTTGAAATCTGACATGGGGCTAGACATATTGTCAGTTTCCAAGCTGCCCCAGTCATGTGACTTGTGCCTGCACTTTAGGATGGAATTACTTTCTGGCAGGCTGTTCTTTCTCCTACTTAATGTAACTGAATCAGTCTCAGTGGGACTTGGCTTTTACTATTAAAGGGGAAGGAAACCTAGTTGGCGCAAAAACCATCCCCCCTCCCGTGTGTTGCCCACCCTCCCTCCTCCCCCCTGGCCTACCCGTCCCGCTGGGCAAATGCCCCTAACTTGTTACTTAACCTTCTGCGTAGGTCCAGTCCAGGGAGTTCAAAGACGACATCTTCTTCCACGCGATCTTCTTCCTGCTTTGACCGGCGCATGCGCAGTAGGAGCATTTTGCCGGTACGATCTACTGCGCATGCGCCAAAAGTACATTGTGACATGCGCAGTAGATCCGTACCGGCAAAATGCTCCTACTGCGCATGTGCCAAAACGCCGTTCAAAGCAGGAAGAAGATCGCGTGGAAGAAGATTTCGTCTGTGAACTCCCTGGACTGGACCTACGCAGAAGGGTAAGTAACAAGTTTGCCCAGCGGGACGGGTAGGCCAGGGGGGAGGAGGGAGGGTGGGCAACACACGGGAGGGGGGAGGGTTTTTGCGCCAACTAGGTTTCCTTCCCCTTTAAGTGCTGTTCTTAGATCTTCCAGGAGCTGTTATCTTGTGTTAGGGAGCTGCTATCTCATTACGTTCCCATTGTTCTGTTTTTAGGCTGCTGGGGGGGGGGGGGGAAGGGTGATATCACTCCAACTTGCAGTACAGCAGTAAAGAGTGATTGAAGTTTATCAGAGAACAAGTCACATCACTTGGGGCAGCTGGGAAATTGACAAAATGTCTAGCCCCATGTCAGATTTCAAAATTGAATATAACAAAATCTGTTTGCTCTTTTGAAAATGGATTTCAGTGCAGAATTCTGCTGGAGCAGCACTATTAACTGATGTGTTTTGAAAAAAAACATGTTTTCCCATGACAGTATCTCTTTAAGGGTATTTGTGTCAAAAAGCGCTCCGTGCACCCATTAATGCAAGGGAACCCACCAAAAAAGGTGGTAGCTCTAGGGTTCCCACGTTGGCTTGCCTGACTAGGAAGAGTAAAAAAAAAATCAGATGTACACATTAATCTCAACGCTAGAAAGAATGTCTACCCATTCACAACAACCACAACTGTGTCAATTTAAGACATCATCCATAATAGACTGGATGCTCCCCTGGTGACCACAACAATTCTCTGAAATTCTGGGGACTGTGCTGCATTGTGGGTAAAAAACTTGCCAATTTTGCACACTGCACTTGCATTCATAAATTTCGAGCATTGTCCTGGAGAAGACAACTTTATTTTGCACACCAGATGTGTTCATCCTGGAAAGCAAGCTTCCCAAAGGGATATCACTTTTCTGGATATTTCATATTAAAAAAAACTGTTACTAAGCAATACAGGCACGGTTCCCATTTAATCTCATTTGTTCAATCAATTAACATTTTTAGAAAAACAATACACAGGAATAGAAAACCCAGAATATAAGAGATACTGTTCCCCTGGCAGGCAACAGCAGGGTAAATGGTAATTTGGGTGCCATTCCAAACACCTTTTGTTATGTAACAAATGTCATTTACAGCAAAAGAGGATTGTGTTGGTGAAGCAAACAATCCCTAGTCTGTTTACACTCTTAATATAAGCAATGATTATAAATGCATGTTGTGCCAGAGGATTCTACAGAGAACTTGCCATCAGCGAGGGATGGGCACAAACATGCCAGGCATGAAGCTGGAAACTGGAGCAGAGAAATCAATTCATTTACAGTCATATGAAAAAGTTTGGGAACCCCTCTCAGCCTGCATAATAACGTACTCCACTTTAACAAAAAAGATAACAGTGGTATGTCTTTCATTTCCCAGGAACATCCGAGTACTGGGGTGTTTTCTGAACAAAGACTTTTAATGAAGCAGTATTCAGTTGTATGAATTAAATCAAATGTCAAATCTGGCTTTGCAAAAATGTGGGTACCCTTGTAAGTTTGCCAATTTGAATGCATGTAACTGCTCAATACTGATTACTGGCAACACCAAATTAGTTGGATTAGCTTGTTAAGCCTTGAACTTCATAGGCAGGTGTGTCCAATCATGAGAAAAAGGTATTTAAGGTGACCAATTGCAAGTTGTGTTTCTGTTTGACTCTCCTCTGAAGAGTGACAGCAAGGGATCCTCAAAGCAACTCTCATAAGATCCGAAAACAAAGCTTGTCCAGTATCTCGGTTTAGGGTTAGTCCACACGAGCAGATTCGGGAAGAATTAGCCGACTGACGACTAATCGGCTCTTCCTCTGGGCGACAATCTCCCATAACTGCCTTCCCGTCCGCTACAATGAAAAGTTGCCTATGCTAAAGCACACACGGCGCTTCGTTTTCTGAACTTGCCTCGCTTTAGCGCAAGTGACTTTTCATTATAGCGGACAGGAAGACACGCTAAGGCAGTTTGGGGAGATTGTCACCCAGAAGAAGAGGCAAAGTCACCAGGCGACTAAATCTCCCTGAATCTGCTCATGTGGACTAACCCTTAGGGGTAGGCTACAAACAGCTATCTCAAGAGGTTTAAACTGTCAGTTTTAACTGTAAGGAATGTAATCAGGAAATGGAAGGCCACAGGCACAGTTGCTCTAATCCCCAAGTCTGGCAGGCCAAGAAAAATACAGGAGTGGCATATACAGGGGATTGTGAGAATGGTTACAGACAACCCAACGATCACATCCAAAGACCTGCAAGAATATCTTGTTGCAGATGGTTTATCTGTACATCGTGTGCAATCTGCACTAAGAACATCTTTATGGCAGGGGGATGAGAAAGAAGCTCTTTCTGCACTCACGCCACAAGAGTTCACAGGCGTCATCTTCTCTTCTGTAATCTTCGGATATTCGTTCCGGCTCTTCGGCAATTTCCGGCGCATGGGCAGTTCTCGCGAACAAGATTGCTCCAACTGCGCATGCGTCGGACGCCCGTGAACTCCGCTGCACAGAATCTGCACCGAGGGGGTATGTAAAGAGGTAGGGGTATTTACCAGGGGTAACACCTAGGCTGGGGGGGTCTATTTAGGGTTTTTTTTTTATAATTAAGGGTTTGGTTCTCCTTTAAGCCAGATGAAGGGATCCATTCTCAAAGGTTGCAATACAAGACCAAAATGATTCGTATATTTGTACCCATTGTTTGTCTTTCTTCCCTCGGGAGGAGTTTGAGAGATTTCTCCATTTCCTGGTGACCACAAACCTTGGTTGTGTCTACAAAAATGACAACATCATTTAGAACTCAATTGTACTCAAATGATCAAAAAAAAAAAAGCAGAGGAAATTCCATCACCAAGAGGAAGAACAGAAACTAGGATGGGTTTTGCAACATGTTGTAAGACGGCGATGCCTCTGACGCAGAAGCAGCTCAGCCACAAACTAGTGGAGACAGGGCATGGAGTGTATCGGATTATATGTAGATAACCAGATCTGGATATCAACTGAACACGGTGACACAGAAACCAAGAGAACAGATGAATTCTTTAAGGATTACTGCAGCCGCACACTGAAAACACTACTACATGTTTATTGGCCACAAATGTGCACTGCGATAGAGCAGGACAGAAGGCAAATATTGATATAAAAACCTGGGCTGCAACTGGATAGTGCACAGTTTATATTATCCACTCAATGTCATTTATGCAGCCTGGAATGATTTTGACAGGGGCGCTTTGTGCAGTAAAAATAAATGTTGAAGGGAGCCCCACACATTTTGGGAAACGACTTGTAATAAAAATCCATTCTGGATGTTTTTTTATTAAAAAGAGAAACCACTAAATATTGTCGCACCATACCGTGAAGTAAAGAGAAATTGAAAGTACTTTCATTTCACACCTGATCCCACATCATTGGTTCAGCAGGGAAAGTTTAAGGTGGTGAATTATTTAGGGAATACCTAAGGAGGATATTTTGATTAAATGACTGTCTAAGCCTAAGAAACAGGTAGCAGGTAGTAGTAGGCAGAAAATGATGCAAACATTAAATAAACCAAATAGGCTGGTTTTGCTTTCAATAAGAATAAATTATATATTAGTTTGGATCAAATACAAGGTACTGTTTTATTAATACAGAGAAAAAGAAATTAAAAAAAAAAAAATCTGATTATTTGGATAAAATGGGGTCTATGAGAGACCTTTCTGTAATTTGGAGCTTTCTGGATAACTGATCCCATACCTGTATTGTTACTGGTACTTTTTTCTACTCATCTTTCTAATCAGACCCTTTCCTATTCATATTCCAATCTCTTATTCAAATCAATGCATGGTTGCTGAGGTAATTTGGACCCTAGCAACCAGACTGCTGAAATTGCAAACTGGAGAGCTGCTGAATAAAAAGCTAAATAACTCAAAAACCACAAATAATAAAAAATTAAAACCAATTGCAAATGGTCTCAGAATATCACTCTCTACATCATACTAAAAGTTCATTTAAAGGTGAACAATCCCTATAAAATGGCCATACACAGGCTCATGCAAGAGGACAGGTCAGCCCCTTTAGATTAAGTAAGAAGTTTATTGGTATGGGGCCTTCTTGATGGTTTACTTGACTACTTGAATGATAACCAGAATTTTTCATTAGCATTGTACTGTACGTACGGCCGTAATGGGTTAAGGAGGATTAAATGACTTCCAATTAGGAATGCACCAAATCCATTATTTTGGATTCAGCCGAACCCCGAATACTTTGCGAAAGATTCAGCCGAATATCGAACCCGGATCCTAATTTGCATATGCAAATTAGGGCTGGGAAGGGGAAAACATTGTTTACTTCCTTGTTTTGTGACAAAAAGTCATGAGTTTTCAAATTGCAAATGTGGATTCGGTTTCGACCAGGCAGAAGGATTCGGCCGAATCCAAATCGTGCTGAAAAAGGCCGAATCCTGGCCGAATCCCGAACTGAATCCTGGATTCGGTGCATCCATAATTCTACTACCCAGTTCCATATCATACAAAAATCAATATAGCCTTACTGGACACGTAAAGGTCTAAAACATACTGAAAATATAAAGTCACATTTTGTAACAATAGGTAGTATATAATTACCCCCTACACTAGAGCAAAGTGTGAGCACTAATATATTAAGCATTGGACAGGGGGCTGGTAAAAAGCTCTATATTTCCAGCATACAACTGCCGAAAGCTATTTTAATGAATAACTACTTCCTAGAAGTATCTCGGCAGTACGGTCTCACGCCCTTGCCTAATAGAGGTGGATATGTGCAAACGAAAAGCAATTTACTACATGTGAATGTTACTAAAATGCTCTCGCTTACCTCAGAAATGCAGATATTTCCCCGTAGTGCCCAAGCGTCGGTATTTATACTCACTTGAGAAATTCACTTTATGACTGGGTCACTGAGCCTTAAAGCAGCAGCAGCAGGAAGTGACAGTGAGGCAATAAGAGACAGACTAACCGGCACAGAGTTCCTTCCTTTCCCACTTCCTTCCATACTGCTGTGCTTTTTATTTTCAGTAATTAAAACACAAATCAGCAGCGATTTTGGGATTTTAAACAAAGAATATTAAGCCAGTGGTAAATGTATAATAAACGGAACCACCGACTCTGACGGAGCAGTGAATCCATACAATATAGTATACTGTACTATAATAAAATATACAGGTATAGGATCCCTTATCCGGAAACCCGATATCCAGAAAGCTCAGAATTATGGCATGGCTTTCTCCCATAGACTCCATTTTATCCAAATAATCCAAATTTTTAAAAATGATTTCCTTTTTCTCTATAATAATAAAACAGTAACTTGTACTTGATCCCAACTAAGATATAATTAATCCTTATTGGAAGCAAAACCAGCCTATTGGGTTTATTTAATGTTTAAATGAATTTCGAGTAGAATTAAGGTATGAAGACCCAAATTGCAGAAAGATCCATTATCCGGAAAACCCCAGTTCCCGAGCATTCTGGATAACAGGTCCCATACCTGTACAAGGCTGATGTGCAATTATTTCAGATTCAAACTACATAGCAGTACAGAGAACTTTATTTAGGGATTGCCTCTAAGCCTTCTGACTGAATAAACAGAATTACTGTTATTACTTCTATTTATTAAAGCCACATAGGCTTTTAAATATCTTTTTAAAGTGGACCTGTCACCCAGACATAAAAAGCTGTATAATAAATGTCCTTTTCAAATTAAACATAAACCCAAAATATTTTTTTTATTTAAGCATTCATAGCTGTTTAAAAACATCAGCTGTCAATCACAATTACTTTCACTTTCCATTCAGTTCTTCCTAGTTGTCACTGCTCTCCTCACATTCCCTCGTTCTCTTCACCATTTAATTGTGTAACCAGGGCATGGGGATGGATCTTAGGTCCCCCATTCTGGTGCACAAACAAGATTCTGAGATGATACAAGGCTTGTCTTAATAACAGTGTCCACAAAATGGCTCCTGCCTGCTTGCTATAATTATGAATTCCCAGACTGAAGGAAACTAGATTCAAATAATCTATACAGTGTAAATTTATTTTGCTAGACTAACATGATAAAACAGGATTTGGAATTATTTTAATAGTTGACGGGTCCCCTTTAACTGGTTCACAGCTAGAGCCATTAACTAACCAGTTATTCTGACCAAGCGAGGCCCAACAATGGCTGATTACTGACATTCTAGTTATTTATCAGTCCATGCATGGTGCCAAAGTCACTTCCAGGGGGGTGAAGCAAAGGTTAGATTGGTGTGGCTCAAAAAATACAAGCTTCACCTAAATAAACATTTGCAGGGGGTATAAAATACAGGTAAAACCGTACAATGTGCGATGGTAATATTAGGTTTGACTGGTGCAGTGATCCC
The DNA here is from genome assembly GCF_017654675.1 of Xenopus laevis. Lineage (NCBI taxonomy): Eukaryota > Metazoa > Chordata > Amphibia > Anura > Pipidae > Xenopus > Xenopus laevis. The sequence continues at coordinate 109,088,867 of NC_054383.1, read as the reverse complement.
CAACCAGTGGATCCTGAGAAACATGTTTCTCACTGACCCCTTGGATGTTGCTCCCAGTGACCTCAAAGCAGGAGCTTATTTTTGAATTCCTGGCTTGGAGACAAGTTTTGGTTGCATAAAATATAGGTACTGCCAAACCGGGCCTCCTGTAGGCTGCCAGTCCACATTATATTCAGGCATAGATAAGGCAACCGCATGTAAACTCATACACTGAGCCATTAGTAATACTACCCACCCATCAGATTTTCATGTTTCATAACTTAATCATGAGACATCTACAGAAAAATCAAAATACAGTATTATGTTTACAGATGTAGTCCATAATGAGAATTTAGACGAGGAAATGAGTCAAACAATTGGATCAGCCCAATGTGGCCCAGAATGTAGGTGGCCAAATCGGACAAAGACCTGCTCATTTGGAGACCTAACCAAACGGGTGGATCTTATGGTGTATGGCCAGCTTTGCAAGGTCAAATAATTAAAACACAGATATAAGGTGGCCATACACGGGCCGATAAAAGCTGCCAACAGTCGGCAGCTTATTCCGTGTGTGGGGCCCTCCAACGGGCTCCTCCGATCGTGCAGGGGTAATCCCATCGGATCACAGACTGCATCTGTTAGTTGATGTAGTCTCGCAACCGGACAGCCCATTATGACACGTTCATTGGGTCCTAGGGCCCACTATTGGGCCAATATCGCCTACCTCAAGGTGGGCATATCGGAGAGAGATCTGCTCATTTGGCAAACGAGCGGATCATTATGTGTATGGCCACCTTTAAAGTGTCCATAGACAGGACAATAAAAGCTGCCAACAGACCAAGTCGGCAACTTATTGGTCAGTATATGGGGTCCTCCAACAGGTTTTCCTGATCAAATCAGTCAGATGTCGACTGGGCAGATTAAAAAAAAAAAACCTGTCGGATCGAGGACTGTATTGGTTCATTGATGCAGTCCTCACTCCAACCACCTGCATTCCTGGCACTGTGATCCGATTACCCTATGGCCCATGATCAGATCAGCCCGATATCATACACACACACAGGATGGGCACATTGGAGCAAGCTCTGCGCATTTGGTGCCCTCTCCATATGAGTGGATCTGCCCCTGTATGTCCACCTTTAAACTGGATCAGCTACATACTTAAAGGGGGCGGTTCACCTTTAAGGTAACTTTTATTACGTTATAGAACAGCCAATTCTAAACAACATTACAATTGGTTTTCATTGTTTATTTTTTATAGGTTTATAGTTAGTTGCCTTTTTCTTCTGACTCTTTGCAGTTTTCAAATGGTCGTCGCTGACTCCCTTCTAAAAAACAAATGTATTGTTACTTTTTATTACTGATCCTTCTATTCAGGCCTCTCCTATTCATATTCCAGTCTCTTATTCAAATCAATGCATGGTTGCTAGGGGAATTTGGACCGAAGTTACCCGATTGCTTAAAATGCAAATTGCTGCTGAGTAAAAGCTAAATAACTCAAAAACGTTCAATAATAAAAAATGAAAAATTGTCTCAGAATAAAACTCTCTACATCATACCAACAGTTATCTCAAAGGTGAACAACTCCTTTAACCACTGAGAAGCAGCACTCTATTCGGCAAAACAAAAGGCTGTCAATGTACTTGCATTCCAGTCCCATATAGAACTCCACAACAAGGAGTTAAATGAAAGGTAGGTTAACTTAAACATAAAAGAAGAATCTTTGGAATTTAGCTGTGAGTGTACATAGAAGGTTTAGTCATTACCAGTTATGGAATGTTCAATGGCAAATCCGTTATTTGTACAACAGAATCATGCTCTAATGAACAGCACAAAAACGCACCTCCACTTTGGCACTTAGTAAACTGTCATCTTATGCCGCCTGCTACACTGGATACAGCATAATCTGCCGCCAAGGTCTGCACTGATTCCTTAGCTTGATGGAGAAGCAACTGGCGAGGCAGGAGATGGTACAGAGCAGAGGAGGAGAGGAAGCTACTCTTAAAGGGATACGGTCATGGAAAAAATGGTTTTTTTTCGAAGCGCGTCAGTTAACAGTGCTGCTCCAGCAAAATTTATGCACTGAAATCCGTTTCTCAAAAGAGCAAACAGATTTTTTTATATTTAATTTTGAAATCTGACATATTGCCAGTTTCCCAGCTGCCCCCAGTCATATGACTTCTGCTCTGATAAACTTCAGTCACTCTTTACTTCAAGTTGGAGTGACATCACCTGCTCCCTTTGCCCCAGCAGCCTAACAACAGAACAATTGGAAGGTAACCAGATAGCAGCTTCCTAACACAAGAGAACAGCTCCCTGGTAGATCTAAGAACAGAACTCAATAGTAAAATCCAGGTCCCACTGCGACACATTCAGTTACATTGAGTAAGAGAAACAACAGCCTGCCAGAAAGCAGTTCCATCCTAAAGTGCAGGCACAAGTCACATGACCAGGCAAAATGACCTGAGATGGCTGCCTACACAACAAATATTAGTTAAAAAAATACACTTGCTGGTTCAAGAATTCAATTTTATATTGTAGAGTGAATTATTTGCAGTGTAAACAGTGTAATTTCGAAATAAATAAAATCCCTTTAAGGAAACATAAAATAGCTTATAGCCTCAAGCACAAAAGGAAACAAGATGATGAAACAAATACGGGCACTGGTAACCTGCTACAGGAAAGAATGGGACAACATGTTAGCGAGGATCTTGGAGAATCCCTTTTGAAATATTTAGTTTGGTTTCTCTTTGTTGTTGACGTGAGTGGTTTCACCAGGCCTAGATTCTCTGAGGGCTTTAGAGAGAAGATTAAAGATGCTTGGAAGGAATTTAAAAACTTCTCTAGTTGTAAATAACTGGCAACTTGACCAGGCCAGGCCGTGACAACAAGTTCAGCCTGAGAGCAGAACACAAGATGCTTAAAGAAGTCTCTAAAAATGTCACCATGGGACCTACAAGTAGCTCTCGCCACTACGGATGTCAACATACGAGTCTACCATCAGTTATGGCAATTGGAGGTATGTGAGGAGATATTTGCTGTCCTGAAAGAACATAAGTCAATAAAGAAAACTAAACAATAAAATTCCTTTTACGTTACAGCAGCAGAGGAAGCAATACTGTAGTTCCGATTTTACACAAATAAATATGCAGATTGGAAGCCAATGTGTTCCTGGCGTTCAGTAAGCATGCTCCTAGTGAGAGTTCTATGTCCAAGAGCTAGAGACACAAAACATTGCAGTCAGACATGGCAGCCCCAATCACTCTGCATAGCACTGTCTTTTCTGTTCAGCAATAGGGGAGTCTAATAAATGCGGTTGGGGAGTGAGGCCTGTGCAGTAGTGGTGTGTGGGTCAGGAAAAACTCAACCCACACCAGACACTAACTTTTACACACACTTTTAACCTGCAAACCCTTAACCCGCACAAAGTAGCCACCGAGACCCACGCACCCGACCATAACCCACAATAGGTAGCCACTCGGACCCCCGCACCCAACAGTAACCCAGAATATGTAGCCACCCGGAACCCCGGCACCAGACCCTAACCCACAATATGTAGCTACCCGGACACCCGCACCCGACCCTAACCCACAATATGTAGCCACACAGACCCGAAATCAAACCTGACCAGTGTCTTCTTGCTCTGTACGTTACTTCTGTGCGCACCTCTGGTTGCAAGGGAATCTTAGGGAGCAGAGTAGGAGTGTACTTCCCCAGTATGACCTGCACCCAACCCTAACCCACAATGGTTGGCCAAATTACTGCCCAAACCCATCCAATTGGTGGTCAACCTGTGGGTCCCTGTGGTTTTGTGTAAAACCACACATTACTATTGTGCAGGCGCCCTTATGTTTGCAAAATTGGGTTACTTCTCCTTTAATTAACTACATTCCTTACGCAATCCAAGTTCTCCAGGACTACAAAATAAGTGGGAGGTTTTCTACTGAAACCGGAGAAACAAGATAAGAGGAATCCAAAGGGCCCTCTCAATTAGAGAGTTCCATGTCCACAGTTAGAAATGATTAACTTTGAGTATGGGTGTATGTATGTATACATGTATATACACGTATGCATATATACACACACACACACACACACACAAACACAGGCATAAACAGCACTATTTTTCTTTTAGGCTGTCAGATGGGGACTGATCTTGGCACTGAAATCTGCCAACACAATGGACCCGGCTGCAGGCAGGGAAGGAAGGAGATGGCAGTATAGGGGCTGATTCCTGGCCTGTGCTTTTCATGAGACTAATATCAACAGCCTTAAAGAGCTAGTACCAAACAATAAAACTTTGAATTGAATTTACATGTATATTCTGCAACATGCTTATATTGTGTAAAAGTAATGTAACACCCAATACCTGTTGGTTTTGACATGCTCACTGTTGGAGACAGCTTTATGTGAACTTGCTCTCATCTCCAGATTGGCCTGGGCCAAAGGACACTTCTCTACCAGGTGCATCCTGGTTCTCTTTATTCTAATGTAATGTAAAAAAAATCTTATCGTCCATTTCTGCTTAGCACAATAGTGGCTTAGTTCTATACTTGACTCTCTCGTGTTTTCCCTGAACACCCTCTTTGGCTATGATCTGCATGAAGGTAATGAATGGCTGAAGCCTCACACACAGATTTATCTATTCCTCTACTTGCATCTGAAATTTATAACCAGATGTCTATCATTTAGCTATTCCCCCACCCCCTTTAGGATTATTTACGTTAATTTACAAAATCCTTAACATTCAGAGAAATTCATTGCTCTGCCTCCTCATTTGTATATTCAGTTGCTCCTGTTCACCCCCCTGGTGCTCTCAAAACCACTACCCACACCCAGTGCCTCATCATTTCTCCCTTAGCTCTGAAATTCCATCCACCGATCCACCAACTCTACTTCAGCCTCTTTAAAACTGAACTCATATCCCACCAGCTGGAAAACAGAATCTCATTGTGTCTTGGCGTATATGGGGCAATCTCGCTTATGGTTGTATTTATTATCCTCATATAGTGTATGGAAGTGGCCTAGAAGCTTCGATTTTAAGCTTTACTAGCCATGCAGTAAAGAGTTTCCTTGTCCTTGAACGTATTGATATATATATATATATATATATATATATATATATATATATATATATATAACACACACACACACATATACCATACATACAAACACACTGTATATACATACAGCCAATTAAAAGATGACTTCCATTCAAATAGAATAGTTAAAAAGGAGAGTGTCAGGGAGGAACAACAAAAACATCTCTTGAAGTGACTCAGTTTTCCATATGGCTGGAGAGAGATACATACCGGGGAATGATACAAATGGCACTTAGTCGGGTGCTACATGTGAAAACAATCCAGGCATTACTGCAGCAAATAACTGCAAATACAATGCAGCCAATAGTTTTAAGCATAGCCCTAGCCTCAAGAGTCAAGAAGAATTATGTCTCTCCTGCCCCATGTTATTCTATTACAGCATTCATAAAATGTGAAAGAAAGACAAAGAGTGAACCAGATGAGCACAGAACAGCCTGGCCACGGTTGAGAGAAGATGAAGCAGAGAGTAAAATTTCAATAGAGGCCTAGCACTGCAGAAATATATACTCACCTATCAGGAGTCTCTGTACAAGACTAAAGGCCCCCATACACAAGCCAATAAAAGCTGCCGACAGACTGAGTCGGCAGCTTATTGGCCCGTGTGTGGGGCATTCAATGGGCTTCCCGGATCCATATCTGGCTGAAAGACAGATCTCGATCGTGCAGGTTAAAAAATCCCGTCAGATCGCAGCCGCATCTGTGTGCGTGATATCAATTATATGTCTACATATAAACACATACCATACTAAACAGCACCACTCGTTTTCCACACACATTGCCCTCACTATGAAGAACCACCTACGCTGCTTCCAATGAAAGCTCTGTTCCTCTAGTCTAAAGGGTTCCTCTAGTCTAAAGGGGTGCATTCTGGTGCAGTGATCTTTTCAATTATATTTCAATTGTAGGAGACAACCTCAACCTTGACAGGCTACCCTCATAGTTTAATTGTTCTATTAATAGTACCAGTTTAGTTGCAAATCTCTGCACTTTCTCCATCTCATTAATATATTTCTAAAGGACTGGGGCCCAAAAGTGCACTGCATACTCCAGGTGAGGCCTTACCAGGATCTATAGAGGCAAAACAACTAGAGAGAAAGGAGGCCCTGTGGCCCAGGAGGTATAGGAGGCCCTAATTAATGAGCAATTTCAAAATATTTTGGTAAAACAGGACAACCTCTGTATACGTTTGCTTGGGGACCCAGTAACATCTAGGTACGCCACTGTGCAAGACTGTACTTTATTTGCTTTAGCAGTAACTGACTGGCGCTGCCTAGAGTTACACAATTCATTATCCACAAAAATCCTTCTCAATTGAAATGGTTCACAACAGTTGTATAATGTATGGCAAGAGGGAGAAAAAGTACAAAAATTATTCAAAGAGACCAATGGATAGTAAATATAAAAAAAAAAATATACTATAGTAAAAGTAAATATAGCCCAGTTGGCACGAAATGCATTGGGTTAGACATGTCCTAATAAATATCTTACATTTTTATAATTATTTTGCTACTGTATTTACTAAACACGGGTCTCTATTTTTTAATTCAATCCAATTTTGGTGAACCTGGAAATAAAAAAAAAATATATATATATATATATTGTATATGTGTGTATAGTTTGTTTTTCAAGAGCAGATATGCATACCATTTTTATTTGGAATAAAAGGACACCTGCATTTGTTTGCATTTAAGGGATACTGTCATGGGAAAAAAATATTTTTTCAAAATGAATCAGTTAATAGTGCTGCTCCAGCAGAATTCTGCACTGAAATCCATTTCTCAAAAGAGCAAACAGATTTTTTTATATTCAATTTTGAAATCTGACATGGGGCTAGAGATTTTGTCAATTTCCCAGCTTCCCCAAGTCATGTGACTTGTGCTCTGATAAACTTCAATCACTCTTTACTGCAAATTGGAATGATATCACCCCCCTCCCTTCCCCCCCCCCAGCAGCCAAACAAAAGAACAATGGGAAGGCAACCAGATAGCAGCTCCCTAACACAAGATATCAGCTGCCTGGTATATCTAAGAACAGCACTCAATAGTAAAAACCCATGTCTCACTGAGACACATTGTTACATTGAGAAGGAAAAACAGCAGCCTGCCAGAAAGCATTTCTCTCCTAAAGTGCAGGCACAAGTCACATGACCAGGGGCAGCTGGGAAATTGACAAAATGTCAAGCCCCATGTCAGATTTTAAAATTGAATATAAAAAAAAAAATCTGTTTGCTCTTTTGAGAAATGGATTTCATTGCAGAATTCTGCTGGAGTAGCACTATTAACTGATGCGTTTTGAAAAAAACATGTTTTCCGATGACAGGATCCCTTTAAAGAACAGGACCCTATGTAACCCCATAACTATTAAAAAAAAAAAAAAAAGTTTCACACATAAGAGTGCCCTCGCCAGCACATAAGGTCACCAAGTCTATAGAGGATGCAGCTGTCTGACTGGTGGCAGTGACTGGAAATCTTGAAGCAACAGGATAGGCCATGTTTGTACAAGCAGTGAGTTGGGGTAAAGTATTTTTTGTCTTGTGTGTAGGCTCACTTTTCATCAGTGCAGCCAGTCAGATGCCTACTCAGAAATCCATCTCCTCCATTAACAAGGGGCTATGGAAAATGATTAGTATCCCTGCTTCCTGAGGAGGAAACCGGGTTAGCTAAGGAAATGGCTTAATCCGGATTGCTGAAATGCTTCTCTCTATCCAATGTAATCAGAACATAAAGCCCCACTCCTCGCATTTCAACAGTTCTGCCCTCAATTTGCAAGTGCCTTTTCACTCTATTCAATAGGTAAAACACCCTGTAAAAAGGATTAAATAACAGCCTCTACAGCTCTGCACGATAGAGAAGCCTGAACACGACATTACTTATGATCATTTTCCCATATGGTTACACAAACTGCTTTTATGGTTATTTAATTCTCCTGGGAGGGCATCAATTTACATTACGCAAATAAAACAGGCCGGATACATCCAAGTGGCTATTACAAACAGAGTACGGGGCTGGAGGAAACAGATCAACTTAAATAATAGCTCTACATAAATACAGTTTATTCTTCTATTCCTACAGATACATTAATCATCTTTAATCTACTTTTCTAGAACCGTAAAGAGTGGGTGTAATGAGACGGAGCACGCAGCCAGTTGCATGTATCTGACAGGGCCACATCATCTGCACAATTAGAGGGGGAGTAAATTAATATTTCAATCAAATGTTTGTTTTGTATTTTAAAAAACATGGTAGATATATATATACTTTTTAAAATTATAAATGCAAATGCTTTCTTATTAATTTTCCATTCATATGCAAGATAACATTGGTCAATGGCGTGATCTTCACATAAGGAAATGTAGCAGAACAGTCGCAAAGCGAATTATTACATACCCACTCTCGCACGCAAACTACTCGCAATTCGCTTTGCGAACAGTTTATGCGATTGCGCGTGATATTACATTCCCCAGTTTGTATTTTCTTGCAATTCAATTATGTGGCACAATAATAGCGCTGTTAAAAGTGGCTCAGGTTGACGCAATAGCTTCTCTAAATCTAGACCCTATATTTGTTACATCTGTAGGATGCACAGAATCCACTATTTTGGATTCGGCCGAACCCCCCAAATCCTTCGCAAAAGATTGGGCTGAATACTGAACCAAATCCGGATTTGCATATGCAAATTAGGGGTGGGAAGGGGAGAACATTTTTTACTTTCTTGTTTTATAACAAAAAGTCCCGCGATTTCCCTCCCTGCCCCTAATTTGCAAATGCAAATAAGGATTTAGATTCGGTTCGGCCATGCAGAAGGATTCAGCCGAATCCAAATCCTGCTGAAAAAGGCTGATTCCCGAACCCTGGATTCAGTGCATCACTACATATGGGCACTTGATCACTAAATAATAGCAGGCAAGTTATCATTCAATAATATTTGGAGGGCCACAGTTAGCCAAACATTCTTCTAAAGGAGAAGGAAAGGCTAAAATTAAGTAAGATTTATGAGAAAAATCTACATAAATACACCAGTAAATCCTCAAAAGTAATGCTGCTCTGAGTAATCTGTCAAAAGAAACACTGCACACGACCAATTTACCGCTGGCAGCGCTGGAAAACGTATCCACGGGAGACGGTAGGAATAATATCAATGTCTGGCTTTATTTAAACAAACATAGTGGTTTCAAAGTAGTGGGAGTGCCAAAAACTGACGCGTATCGTGCCCCACTCTGGGCACTTCTTCAGAGTTCGAACTCTGAAGAAGTGCCCAGAGTGGGGCACGATACGCGTCAGTTTTTGGCACTCCCACTACTTTGAAACCACTATGTTTGTTTAAATAAAGCCAGACATTGATATTATTCCTACCGTCTCCCGTGGATACGTTTTCCAGCGCTGCCAGCGGTAAATTGGTCGTGTGTATGTGAATGCTCGGCTGAGTGTTGCCGGGATCCCGCGATAGCTGCGGAGGACGTGGGAGAGTGGAAGGAGTGGGGAGAGCTCCGCCATCGATTTCTCTTTTCTAATAGTAAAAGAAACACTGCATTTATTTCCTTCTATTGTGTACACATGGGCTTCTGTCAGACTTTCTGTTTTCAGCTTAAACCTCCAGGGCTAGGGCCCAGAGTTATGAGCAAGCAGGGAGAGAATCAGACAGGAAGCAATGCCACACCAAGCTAATATGGCAGCTGCTATCCTAAACAAACAGAGAGAGCTTCTAGAGCCGTTTACTCAGGTATGATAAAGCATATTGCAGATTAAATACAGTGTTAAAGCTTGCACTATTGTGGCTAATCTATTGGCAATAAACTACCTCTGTAGCTTTCCTTCTCCTTTAATAGTTCCTGATTCCTCATTCCTGATCAGCTCTTCCTTTCTTAGATCTTCACCCACTACTGTATTGCTGGCCTTGACACATGGTGGGTACTGTAATGAATATCACAAAATGTGCACCAGGTCCATAGTAACCAATCAAATATCCATTACATACTCAATGCTGACTGGTCACTATAGATATAATTGTATTCCTCTTAATGGATACCAAAACCTACACAAATGAATAAGCAGGATAGCAGCTACTAGCATATCGTTGTTACTGGCCCTTTAAGGGTTAGCTCCAGTTATAGATGGTAACAGGTACTTAAAGAGATACTGACACCAGAAATTGAACCTTTTTTTTCCACATTTACCATAAATTTGGCTTTGCATGCTTCTTATAATTGTAGAGACGAAAAATATAATTGTGCCATAAAGTATTTACCCAATGCTTTTACAGTATCTGTCTCCCTGTGATCGTCTATGAGGGGGCTGCCATATTTGTACAGCAGGAGTCCGTTTGCATTCGAAACTTTAACCGACAGACTGAGATGGGACAGTCAGGTTGGCAAATACAGTCAGGTTTAAGTACTTTAACTCACCATTTCTTACAAAATTAAACCTCTCAGCAAAAAAAAACAAAAAAAAAAAAAATCAACATGACCTATAGGTAACTTAATATACATTCATATTTTAAAAATAGTTTTTAAGTGTCAATATCACTTTAATACAGTAAGGTTGGAAGAACCCTGCGCCTGGAAAGTCCCAAGAGTCTGGTTTTTATAGTGACCGCACCCAAACCACGATAGAGAACTTGGGACATTGTACATGACTAAGTCGTGTAAATTTACACGGCCTACAAAGTTTATGTTAATCAGAAAATACTTTCACCAGTGACTAGGGTTGCCACCTGGCCGGTATTTTAGAGGCCTGGCCGGTAAAAATGATGGTTGATCCCAATGTTATTAATAGGGAAAATAAATATAGAAAGGCCGGTATTTTTTTCCAGAAAAGGTGGCAACCCTACTAGTGACCCCATCCAATGTTTTTCCGAGCACAGTTACAATTGCACACAAATAGCAATAGCTGAGATAATGAGAAGCCAATGGGGGAATTTTGGACACAATTGTAAGCAAATCCAATCTCCATATGGCTCAGTGTTGCAGGGTAGGTAATATAGTGAATAAAGTACCCCCTATTGGAAAATATAAGGATATTATAGGTTACCGAGGAGTTCCACGTACATATAAAAGCACAAGGCTAAAAGCCGAGTGTTTTTATACAGGTCATGGAACTCCAAGGCGAATATTTTTTGTAGTGATGTGCAGGCCGGGCCGATACCTGTGGGACAGTCAGAATTGGGCCTACTATGCACCACCATTGCCCCCCCCCGGCTTCCAACTTCCGTTTTTTTAGCCGCACGCCTGCTTGCCCCGCCCCTTTTGTGATGTCATCGCCGGATGCGGGAGGCCACGTCCGGGTCGGGCATGTCACTAATGTTTTGGTAAAATGGGTGTGGTATTTAAGGGAGTGTGTCACAAAGTGCTTTACAGCCAAAAACTTTTGCAGTGATGCATAATTCATACTCTCTACTTAAAGGACCAGTAACAACTTTTTTTTTTTAAATTTGTTTCTTTGTAACAGAAAAAAAAAAACACACCAAGACAGCTTTAACTTTTAAATCGCAGAGGTTGTATTAACAAATTACTTACCGATTCACTGCATGCGCTCCTCTTGGTGGGTTTTTTTCCGTTACAAAGAAACTAACTTTTGTAAAAAAAAAAAAAAGCCCCTCTAGTTACACAGGTATGCAAGTTGTGAGTGACTTTGTGGGCTTTGCCAATAAATTGATTTCCTACAAACTTGGCACCTAGTTATTGTATACAGGCTTAGTCTTAGAAAAACAGGTTGATTTTGCTGGATGACTTTGCACCCCCCGGAATATTTTCTGTGGATGCCCAAGTCAGTGACACATATATGAAAGCTGGAAAAAGTCAGAATTAGAAGACAAATAATACCCAGTGAACTATCACTAACAGGCTTCATATGCTGTTCAGGAAATGATAGTGATAATCTATGGGGAGCTTTAGGGCTACTTAAAGATTGTTCACCTTTAATTAACTTTTAGTGTGATGTAGAGATTGATATTCTGAGACAATTTGCAACTGGTTTTCATTTTTTATCATTTGTGGTTTTTGCATTATTTAGCTTTTTATTCAGAAGCAATTGCAATTTCAGCTACATGCGTTTATTTCAATGAGAGACTGGAATATGAATAGGAGAGGACCTGAATAAAAAAAATTAGTAATAAAAAGTAGCAGTAACAATATGGTTGTAGCCTTTCAGAGCATTTGTTGTTTAAATGGGGTCAGTGACCCCCATTTCTAAGCTGGAAAGAGTCAGAAAAAGATGGCAATTCAAAAACTGTCAAAAAAAAATAATGAAGACTAATTGGAAAGTTGCTTAAAATTGGCCGTTCTAGAGCACACTAAAAGTAAACTTCAAGATGAACCACCCTTAAAATCTCTGTGAGACAATGCTTTAATAAGGTAAATGTAATGTTTTTTATACTTAATATGCATTTCCTTAACCTAGATAATATAAACACATTCAGATGTTAAAATCACCTTTAAAAAAAGCATTTTCGCGCGATTTATGTTAGATACATGAATTGCTGTGCCCCAGGAATGAAAAGATATACCACCCTTATTTATCAGAACGTTTACATTAAGAACAACAATACATTATACAAAAGCATAATAATGTAAGTAGTATGCAATATGTATATACAGCCCACATTATCTTAAAGGACAAGTAAGCCTTTCCTTTTAAAATCTGCTAAAGACTCTAAAAAGCCCCCAAAATAACATATCTTTCACCATGCATTCAATTTTTTTGTTGTTTCTAAATCAGAAGCAGCTCAACTGCAGCTCTTTCACTTACATCCTTTTTCTAGCATGAAGCCGGCCCCATTTTCTCTCCTCGTCTCTTTGACCGTGAAGAGGTTGAAGAAGTGCCTACTGCGTGTAACTGATTGATTTCCACCAGGAGAATAGGCAGTGAGCATACACAGTCACAGAGAGGAGAACTCAGAAAATAAATGGGGCAGAGCTTCAAGTTAGACGAGCAAGTAGCTAAAAGAGCTGCAGTTGATCTGCTTGTGATTTAATAATGAAATAAGACTGAATGCAGGGAGAAAGGTATTCTGGGTAGTAGTTAAGAGTCATTTTAGAGAGGAAAAAAAGCTTTACCGGTACTTATTCTTTAATGCTTTTTAAATAAAAGGATGTGGTGTACTAAGCAGTTTGCACTTACCTTCACAGAGCAGGGATATGGCTCATGATCTAGAGAAGACTTCCAGCATTCTGTATTTCCACAAGCCTTAACCCTCACTGGTCAGATTAGCAGCACATTTATGGAACTCAGTCGAATCTCTTCACAACAGCAAAGCTTTAATAATCCACAAAGCTCAGTGGTCTCCAATCAACACTCAAGCCAACAGCAATCTAAGGTACATAATGTTTAAAAAGAAAGTGGTCCAGAATTCAACTCAAGACGATGTCCAATGTGAAGGTCAAATAAGAGTATGTCCCAAGAAAGCTTTATGCCCAACTGGAAACCTAAAGAGAAGGGAAGAAATTAATAAATGAGTTATAACAGAACCCGTCTGGTCCTTACTCTCACTTCTAATGTTCAACCCACATATTAACAGAATGCCTGTATCATGGGAGGTCAGTAGACACTGATTTCAGGTAAGTCCCATCTAATCCTGGAACATAACATACATTTTGATGAGGCAGCTTTAAAGCAACACACCCATGATGTTTCCCTGCCAGTGGAGCATAACAACGTTTCACATAGCCCTTATGGCAGCATGAACCCTAAGCAGATACAACTAGGCACAAACTGACCCCTGCAGCTGCCTGCTCCGTATTTGAGATCGGCTTTCAGTGAGGATAGCTAAATGCTGCTTCAATATTATCTTCATAAAGCACACCCAGACATTTTGTCCAAGAGATGACAATTTCCCTCTAGTGTCCAAGTTCTTCATACTGTGGGAGTAACTAGCAGTTCCATATGGTTGCCAACAAGCAGAGCAGCTATAATTCCTATACCAATCCCAGTAAACGAAGAACGTGATTTTTGGCATGCCAGGTTCAAATAGCACATTTCAAGCCTGTTGTAGTTTACAGAATGGTTAAAGAACTACTTGATTTTTAATGTTTCATCAACACTCGATATAATTAAGAGAAATTGCACAAAAAGAGGGTCCTAAAATTAACCTACTAGAGATCTGCACCTACCCCTATTCTCAGACACAGCTAAAAAAAAACAGCAATGAGTGAAATACACAAAGCTACAAATCCAGATGAGCCACAAAACAATTAATAACATATAATCCTAATTAGCTTTTAATGTGTCCTGTTTGGCTCATGTGGGGTGGGGAGCATAGTAAAGGGGCAAATCAACCACAAAATTTTTATTGCCCATTTCAAAGTCAAGTGCCAATGCCAATAACACAGATTTACATAGTTACATAATTAAATTGGGGTGAAAAAAAGACCAAGTCCATCAAGTTCAACCACTCCAAATGAAAACCCATTTGTATAATTAAGTCCTCCTGTAAGATTTCCCTAAAACAGAATTTCTATACAGGTATGGGACTCATTATTCAGAAAGCTCCGAATTATGGGAAGGCCATCTTCCATGGACTCCATCTTATCAAAATAATCATAATAAAATGGTACCTTGTCCAAACTAAGATATAATTAATCCTTATGGGAAGCAAAAACATCCATTATCCGGACAACCCCAGGTCCTGAGCATTCTGCATAATAGGTCCCATACCTGTACCAGTTTCCATTGGAAATGGTATAGTTTAGCATCGCAGCTCTGAGAATACTGAATGGTGTGGGTATTACTCGTAAACTATGAGGTACAAGGCAAGAACCAGCCTACTAATCCATGGGAATCAAAGTAGGTTGTAGTCTGCCTTCTTGGACCCCAGTATGGATTTCCAGACTTCATCCGGGTACCCTTTCAAACCCTGCATTACAAGATAAAAAAAGCTCATGTGCATACTGGCCACAAAAAACAACTAACATTTTGGCTAGCACTCTAGCCTTTCTCAAAGTGAGAAAGGCTAGAGTGCTAGCCGAAACGTTAGTTGTCAAGGCAGCACTCGTATCAAAAAGTGAAAAAAGTGTATTTAAGTTAAAAGTTCATTACATGACCTGTTAGCGGCAGAACATCTCTCCGCCTGCGACGTTTCGGGCCTGCAGCGTGCCCTTTCTCAAGCATAACAGGATAATGTCAGTAACACATGCCAAACATTTAAACATCTCAACAGGAAATTACATCAGGCTCATTAGCTGTCAGCATTTTTAACCCATTCTCTGCCATCCCTGTTGTTACATAGAGTCATAAGCAATTCACCTCTGGGAATTCAAAAATCAAATCTAACACACCTACTTCATGTCATGCTGCTACATTGTATCACAGAAATAAATACAGATCATAGTCCCTATTTAACCCGGATGGTGCCAGTGTCTTCAACCTGTGAATCCACCACACCTCCCTTTGCTTTAATTTTAATTCCCTATTGCCTCCAAATTTGAGGGGTGGAATTCCCTCCAGAACCATGTATTTTAATTGGTCTGCTACATGGCCAGCCTCTAGGAAATGTTTTGAGACAGGTAGTCTCATGTTTCCCAAATTGATAGAGGATTTGTGTTGAGATATGCGTGACTTGACCATCTGTGTGGTTTCCCCAATGTATATGAAACCACATGGGCAGGTCAACGCATATATCACATATATATATATCTATATATCTATATATAATCCTAATACAAAAAGGAGAATTATCTTAGTCTTTTAAGAAATGCAATGTGAAGATGTGAGCTAGATCTGCCAACATGCACTGAACGTATGACATAAGCTGTACAACAAGACATGGAATGAAAGGGCTGGGTTCCTCCACCCAACTCTTCACATTCCTATGATCTTTCCTATAACAGTAACATAACTTAACTGACAGCAAAACAATTTCCCCATTATTACTTTATTAGATGTAGTATTTATTTTTACATTATATCATTAATAAATTTTAATAAAAACTTTAACAAGAAATTCAAGAAATGTTATATGTTACTAGGTAATGTACTATTCACATTAGAGCAGCCCTTGCTTCACAGGAGGTTCCTTATCACAACATGAAATGTGCCTGAACCCAACATACCAGCCCCAAAGGTCATTGGCAAATTCACTGAAGGCAGAGTAAAGCTAGTAAAGATCCCAGGTGCTGTTGCCCTTCCTAGTTATTGTTCTATGAAGAGTTTTCCAATAACCTGGCATAGACCTTTTCCCTTGTCAAAAATCCATAATTCTGTTTGCTTAAAGTAGTAACGCAAGTCACTAATGGACATAGCCAAACTGATTAGTTACATTCCCTTTTGTCATCACATGACTAGATTGTTGCATCACTAGCAACTACAAAAGCAAGATGGTGCAGCAATATTTAAATACTGTTAATGGGGTCGTTCACCTGTGAGGTAACATTTAATATGATGTAGAAAGTGATATTCTGAGACAATCTGGTAGCTAGGGTCTGAATTCCCCCAGCAACCATGCCTTGTTTTGTATAAGAGACTGGAATATGAATAGCAGAGGCCTGAATAGAAAGAGGAGTAATAAAAAGTAACAATAACAATACATTTGTCGCCTTACAGAGCATTTGCTTTGTAGAAGGGGTCACCGACGCCCATTTGAAAGCTGGAAAGAGTCAGAAGAAGAAGGCAAATAATTAAAAAAAAAACTAAGAAATTATTAATGACAACCAATAGTTGTTCAGAATTGGTCATTCTAGAACATACTAAAAGTTAACTTAAAGGTGGTTCACCCCATTAAAGCAAAGAGTCTCTGACCTTTCCACAGCCTCTGCTCAATCTCAGCATCACATTGTACTTCCACAAACATCAGGGCTGCAACAGTATTAAGGAAAGCAATGTTTCACGGGTTAATGGCACTTGTACGCCCACAGACTGGAAGTTATATTGAGCCGCCTCTTACAAGACTCACCAGTTTTACAGTAAAGGGCAGCGAGTTGCACTTACACATGAATCTCATTAATGACACATTCTGCGTAATGACAAAGGCCAATTAGCCACAATTTGTGCTAACTGAGCTAAACGGTTTACTTGCCGCTGGGAAATCACCCAACGTCTGTAAAAAATTTCAGTTTGAGATTGAATATACCCAAGAGTTTGTTCACAAAATAGAAAACTCAATAAACACTTTATCTCACTGATTTTCAGAGTTTTCAGTGTTAAAAGGGGTGGTTTGCCTTTTAGTATGTAATAGAATGGCTATTTCTAAGCAACTTGTCAATTGGCCTTTATTTTTATAGTTTTTGAATAAAATTACCTTCTTCTGGCCAGCTTTAAAATGAGGGCCTAAAAAATGCTCTGTAAGACTACAAATGTATTGTTATTGCTACTTTTTATTACTCATTTTTTCATTCCGGCCTCTCCTATTTATATTCCAGTCTCTTATTCATATCATTGCATAGTTGCTTGGGTAATTTGGGCCCTAGCAACCAGATAGTTGAAACTGCAAAACGGAGAGCTGCTGAATAAAAAGCTAAACAAATCATAAATCTGAAAGTAATAAAAACTGAAAACCAATTGCAAAATGTCTCAGAATATCACTCTCTACAGTCTATGTCATACTAAAGTTTATTTAAAGGTGAACAACCCCTTTACTGCAAAGTTTCAGGAACAGCCATGTGCTCTTGCTAAAGTACATTTTTGCCTGGCCAAAACCTGGAAATTTTCAAGTGTTTATTGGATCAAAAACCAACTAACGTTTCCATAACTGAGCTAAACAAACTTTGCAACATAAAGGGATTGCTCACCTTTAAACTAATATTTAGTATGATATAGACAGTTATATTCTGAGCCAATTTGTAATTGGTTTTCATTTTCTATTATTTGCGGTTTTTGAGTTATTTAGCTTTTTATTCAGCAGTTCTCCAGTTTGCAGTTTCAGCACTCTGGTTGCTAGTGTTCAAATTACCCTAGCAACCATGCACTAATTTGAATAAGAGACTGGAATATAAATAGGAGAGACCTGAATAGAAAGGGGATTGATAAAAATGAGTGATAACAATAAATGTGTAGCCTTACAGAGCATTTGTTTTTAGATGGGGGTCAGTGAAAGCTTAAAGGACCAGCAACATCAAATTGTTTGTATAGATCGAAAAAAAAACACCAACACAAAGTGTGTTTATTAAGAAATGACTTACCGAAATTCCGCTTGCGCTCCTCTTCAGAAAAGGCGACGATCCATCGTGCACCTCTCGATTTCTCCTCCCTGGCTATCTCCTATAAGGAAGGTAGGGAGGAGAAATCCACATGATGGATCGCCCAATCGCTTTCTGAAGAGGAGCGCAAGCAGAGATTCGGTAAGTTATTTCTTAATAAAGACTTTGTGATTTTAAAGTTTAATTTGTCTTTTTGTTTTTCAATCTATACAATTTTTTTTTTATTTTTTTTTAAATGATGTTACTGATCCTTTAAAAGTCAGAAAAAATGCAAATAATTAAAAAACTATAAAAAAAAGGCCAACTGAACAGTTGCTTAGAATTAACCATTCGATAAGATACTATAAATTTACTTAAAGGTGAACCACCCCTTTAGGGGTTTGGCCGAGCCCAAATGATTGTCAGACTGCTGGTAAATGATGGGAGGGGGTTGCCAAATGACTGTTATATTACAGCTTAGGTCATAGGAAGTCTCATTGCACAGTGTTCTGCCCAGAGCTGGCCATATGGCAACAGACGTCAGCACTCCAGGGTTCCCTTAGTGACTTAAAAGTGTTATTTGTTTCCTGGCACGTGCGAAATCTGCCATCGTATGCCCGTACAGAACCATGCTGGAGATTTTGCGGTGTTTAATAAGGCTCCTGTTGTCTCCTGGCCATTCAACAACACCACATCTAAAGCAAGTAACGGATTTGTAGAGGTTATATATAGGAAGCATTTGCAAGAACAGGGCAGGAACACATGAAGCAGCCTCTGCACCACCACATATATATTTTATTAGAACAATTCCTAATGTATTTAGTCGCATACTGAGCTGTAGTAAAACCACAAGTATTGAACCAACAGCTCTGACTGGCAAGTGCTTGTCTCTTTCCTGCTGAAGCCGTTTTCTGCTGAGCAATGAATGCAACGCTGAGAGTGTGCAGGCCAGTAGTACAGCACTGAGCTCATTTGCAGGGATCCAGTGGGAGGCGAATAAGCACATGGAGTGCAGCAGTGCTGGGATACAGTACAAAAGGGATTTCAGGAATATCAAAAAGGGGGAATTGAATTCAAACGTGTCCCCAGCTGTTGGCTACTAGCACCATGCCATATGGTATTATATCTGCCTTATTTCCTAGTCATCGTGCACACTAGCCCCTGTGAAGTCAGCAGTCTGTCCTCCAGTAGGACGACAGCAGTTTTAATGCAACACAAATCACAGGGTGATCCTCAATTACACAGGACGTTTCCTTTTTTTTATATCCATAGTACAGTACATACAGCTTTATCAATCAGCTCTTTACTCCATGGATCAGCCCTAAGCCAGAATATGCATTATTTATTTCAGCTGTCCCTGTATCCTCCTTCATCATCATCATCATCATACACACTATGGAACATCTTCTGTGAAAGGGAGGGGTGGCCCCAGGGAATGCAGCCTGGCAGAGCCCCCCAAAATGAATAGTGAAATACAATATTTTAACCCTTATCCCGATGTCGAAGCTACAACTAGCAGCCCCAAGCACAGCAAGCTACAGTTCCAACAAAAGCTGGAGGGCCGCAGCAGACCAGACAACACCAGTGTATATGCTGAATAAATCGAACATTTACAGTAGAACCTCAATTTTACATCCCCTCGTTTTACGTTGTTGTTTTGTGGTCCCACCTATATATTTTGCAGAATACATTTCCCTGGATATTATACAGTGTCGGACTGGTCCACCGGTAAACCAGGAAAAGTCCCGGTGGGCCCAGATGTCAGTGGCCCTTGTGCTGCTAAATGTTGGCCTATTTCATGGTCATTCCCTATTTCTATGAGAAAAAGATGCTAAATAGATGGACTAATAGATTATAGTATGTAAAGAAAAGAGACTAGAATAGAGGTTGAGTGAGGAGAGGAATAATAATAATACTGAGAGTGGGCCCCTGGTCTAAGGTTTTTGGGTGGGCCCCTGGTGTCCCAGTCCGACACTGATTTTATAGAATTCTAGTCCCCTGAATAAAGTAAAATGTTGGTTCTACTGTATATTTAATCCTTTGTACCCCCAGAAGCTCCAGTGATGCTCTAGCCAGCCTGAGGGGAAGTTGTCAGGAGTCTGATTATTACAAGATACACAGGGGGACACTGAAATCAGCAGAGAATAAATCTGCAACTAATTCTCTTAAAGGGGAAGGTGAACTCAAAAATAACGCGTTGCCAAATAAAACAAACTTTGAAGCCATTGGAAGAGTCGTGATGAATGCAAATGGGAAGGCTGCCTGGTATGACAATTGCTGGCCTATGAGGCTCCAGATAAGTGAAGTGGGTTCAGGGGATGAGGCTGCAGCAGCCCGTGACATTCACATAAGGATCAGAAAGCGGAATGGGCCCAATACTGCGGCTCGGCACATGCAAGAGAAATACAAGGCGCTAGTTTGCGCACAGATACCAATTCTAGGGGTCGTCGCACTCGCTCAGCAGCATCTGTCCCGTACCTCTCTCTCTTGTATGCAACGCTGCCTCGCCTCTCCACTAGGACAGAATGGAAGCCTGGCCCCTCCCGAGCCGCTCCGGTGTAGAGGCTGCTGCAACAGGGAAGTCCTGCGGTTCCTCGCCAAGCCGCCCTGGGCCTCACTCCTGATGTCTCCGCCGCACGGCTAATAGAGAGCAGCAGCAGCAGGAGCCGCCCCGGAGCCCGCGCCCTTTCACCCCGGAAAAACTAAGGGACGGAAAAGGGTGGGAGGGCAATTACTGGCAGCTTGCGGGCAAGATGTCGCCGCTTCCGCCATCACAGTGACGTCATCGGCGTCCTCGCCTCTTTCCTACAACAAAGCTTTATTTACAGTGTTCCTTGTTCGCTTGTGCAGCCAACTGTACGAATACGATAGAAATAAATCTCTCTGCAGCTCGGCCGGTTTAATATGGAGTTTTTGCTGGGCCCCTGGGATTATAGGATTTAAAAGTGGAAAGGCCATGTTATATTTTGCAACAGTTCTTAGATATATTCCTAATATGCAACTGGCATCCCTTTAGTTGTTTATAATTAGTCGCCTCCAGAATTCCTGGGACTGCTGAAAGCACTCAGGGCATGCTGGGAGTTGTAGTTCATTCACCATAAACTGCATTGGCAGCCTCTCCCCTCTCTGTTTATATCCTGGCCTTCTCATCTTTAAGAGTATGAATCACTTTATTCTCTATTACTCCCCAGCTAACATGTCCAGGAGTAGATGTCATGTCATGTAAAGTCACTGGAGCCCTTGTAGGGTTGTCACCTTTTCTGGAAAAAAAATACCGGCCTTCCTATATATTTATATTTTTTCCCTATTTATAACATTAGGATCAGCCATCATTTTTACCGGCCAGGCCAGTAAAATACCGGCCAAGTGGCAACCCTAAGCCCTTGCTAGGGCCATACAAACCTCTTGAAGAGATATATTTGACTCATGGGCTTTGAGTTGCACATCCCTGCTGTAGGGTTGCCACCTGGCCGGTATTTTACGGGCCTGGCCGGTAAAAATGATGCTTGAGCACAATGTTATTAATAAGGAAAAAAGATAAATATATAGGAAGGCCGGTAGTTTTTTCCAGAAAAGGTGGCAACCCTACCCTGCTGTAATAAAAATCTGTATTTACTGTATTATTTACAGTATGTATTCATCTTGCTTACTACTCCCAATATTTTTTTTAGGTTGCCTTGCATCTCTACAGTGCTTCCTAATAGCAATTATTTCACATATTGCTTCCCCTTAAAATTAAATATCACAAGGACCTATTCCCTTTCCCCTAACTCCTCTAAAATCCCTACTCTCCTTCAGTCCCTCAGAACTTTGCTTCTTCCCTAAACCCATAAAAAACCCTGCTTCTCCCATAAACCCAGAACTCTCGTCAGTAACGTAACTAGTAGTACCCAGGCCCCTGAGGGTTTGCGCTACACCCCTAGTAGTTCCCCTTGTCTCAAGTGCTAAAGTGCCAATACACAGGCCCATAAAGCTACAGACAGAGGATATTGGTAGCTTATTTGACATGTATGGAGCCCTCCAACGGGCTTCCCCTACCAATATTGGGCAGATATCTATAGGACAGGTTTAAAAAATCTCATCAGAGCGAGGTTCGTTGATGCAGTCCTCGCCTGACTGCCTGTTTTCCTGTCGTTGTGATACGATCAATGGATCCTAGGGCACAACGATCGGATCAGCCCTATATCTCCCATCTCAATGTGGGCATACCTGGGAAAGATCCACTCGTTATTCCAAACAAGCATATCCAAGTGTATGGCCAGCTTAAGTCTATCTCGCAACACTCACCCTAGAGGGGGCTGAAAAACCTGTAGTTTCTTTGTCCTTGCCTGTCACAACCTGACTGATCAGTTTATGGATTATCTATACAGGCAACCTGGAAACAGCAAAACTGACAGTTACAAAGTCCTTGCCTGTCCCCTCCCTCCCTGCTGATATTGCATTTTATAAATGGGCCAAAATATCTATATTGCTTGTTTGTGTTTGATGTTCTGTTATAAGGACTTAAGATATTAGCAATGGGCAATATCTAGTTTTTTCTCTCCAGTCTCACTTTGTGGGAGGGGTAAAACCCTAGAAATTATCCGCTGTGTATTTTTCTCATTCACTTTGAATGGGAGATGGTTTTCTACAGTATTTCTCGTTCACTTTAAATGGGAGATGGTTTTCTAATGTATTTCCGCCTCCCATGGAGTGAAAAAAAATCTCTCCTGTGAGCTAGAAAGTGTGCCATTACTCTGAAGGATAAGTAATATGATTTTTGTGCAAAAAGGCTTGTACATTTATTTTAATAGCTGCAGCACACAGGCCCCACATCCCAACCCTATCATAGCAGTGGCTTATTTGACCATAATACTGACCATAATAAACATGAAATGCTGTTGCTGCAAACCGGCACTGACATCATCAGAAATTAGTGGGGCAAAAAAAACCTTTAAAAAATGTGTAAAGGAGTAAAACTTACTATAGATAAGACCCACTACCCCTGTACCCGCAACCCACCCACTTTTTTGCAGGTACCCGACCTGCTGCTGGACTCTACCCTCAAACACAAGTCTGCGATTCAGTAAGCACTGTGGGGCAGATTTATCAAAATGTGATATTAGTTCTTACCACAGAAAAATGTACCCACTTTCTATTCATTCCTATAAGATTTTTAGAAGGGTATTTATCAATGAGTATAAGTTAGCGTTCACCATTTGATAAATACGCTTCTATGAAAACCACATTATAATTTCACGTTTTGATAAATCTGCCCCTATGAGTGGGGAAGTAGCAGTATCTCAGGGAAAAACGTAACTACAGTCAAAAGTAATGAAATAACGTTTAATTTTACGGAGAAGTAAGACTTTCTTCTAAGGTCCTGAAGAAGCCATCCCTTTCCCCAACTATGTTTAAACCATGTGTTTTTATTGTAGCAACTTGATTTAACTAATTCAAATGTTCTTATCCAATGAGAATGAAGTGTTAAACAGAACAGTCACTGTGCGTTGTTATTGAAATAACTAGGGCAGCAAATATGTTCACCCGAACTGACCTTCATACTGGGCTTTCAGGAGTATCTAGAAGAGGAAGTAGACATTCCCAATACGTGGCTAACTGACCTTCAGACTGGGCCCCTCCCCCCCTGCCAGGACTAAATGCCATCTTAGAGTTTGGAAACCACTACCATAGGCTGACACCATGAACAAGTGGGTGTTTGGTGAACTGTATCTAAATGAATACAAACCCCAGATGCACCAAAAAGTGCAGAGCAGCATGTGTCAATGAGAATATTCAAGCGAGCACCAGATCCTGCATACTACAGATCTCCTGAATTCCCTAAAATGGCGCATCTGATTATTCTTCACACATTCATGGCCCGCATTCTTGAAAAATCATTGTTCTTTGCAGACGATACTCCCTTCTTATTAGTAAAAGGCAATAAAAAAAATCACAATGCGTAGACATTTTTCTAGGACACCCAACAGACTGTGTGGCTATTGTAAAGCTCGGGTTGCTATGCCTACCAAACACGGCATGCCAGATGGGCACGGATTTTACGATTCGTGTTTTAAGCAACCTGTTTCATAAGCAATACTGAGTGAGAGAACGCATTGTCAAAAAAAAGTCTGTTTTAAAGGCTAATGTTGCTTAAATAAACATTCTTGGAATGATGCTGAAATGTCAAGGCTGAAAGCTGTAGTTCATTAGCAACAGGGTTTGTTTGTTTGTTTTTAAAGCAACAGCAAGCCAACGATCCATGTAATACTAAAGGGTTCTCCAATCAGAATCCTGCCTGCTCTGTGTACCTGGATCTTTGTTCAACAAATCTACACTGTGTCTGACCTTTACCTATTTGTTTGGAGTGTAGCAACAACATGCAAGAAAAAAATAGGGGGTACTTTATTCACCAAATAAAATAGCAGGGAGGTTTATTTAGTAGCAGGATTTTAACTGGAGCATCTTGGCGGACTTTTACAGAAGAGAAGATTCAAGACCTGGGACATTTCCCAGGATGGCAAAAATATCCTGTGACTAGGGTTGCCAACTGGCCGGTATTTTAACGGCCTGGCCGGTAAAAATGATTCTTGATGCCAATGTTATTAATAGGAAAAAACTGCAAGAATATTTTTTTCCAGAAAAGGTGGCAACCCTACCTGTGACACAAAGTCAAAATTGAATACACTAACTTCCCCTTATGAAAAGGGAGGCTTAGCACTCCAACACAGACAGTCGTATTAAATAGCTGCAAAATACATTATATCCATGAATGATTTCACCCACACCCAGAAAAGCCTAGTTTGTCAGTTCATATATGGGGCAAATTTGGGTGTAAAAATGTGAAAGTATGCATTTCCACAACAAAATCTGCCCTGTGCCTGTAAGTGCATACTCAAGACAATGCAGAGAGTAGTGATGTATGGGTTGATTACCAGTTGGGGCAAGTTTGGGTTGAAATTTGGCCAACCATTGTGGGTTAGGGTTGGGTGCTTGTCAGACTGGGGAAATACATTCTTCTACTACACTGGTAAGGGTCGGGTGTGGGTCCTACAATGGCAACATTTTGCGAGTACAGGTTGATGATGAAGGTGATTAAGGGTCAGGTGTGGGTTAAGGTTGTGTGGGTTGAGGTTTTCCTGACCCGGACACCACTAGCAGACAAGAGTGCATTAGCCTTTAATACAATGGTGTATCTACACCAGTAAAAAGCACAGAGGTAACACTACCCTTACACTTCTAGGTACCTTACTTGCCTCTCTAAAAGGCATAAAATCTACAGAAGGCTTAGTGACTGCAATAAATGAATTACAACTTGACCACTGCTTACTTTACAAGGAGAACTGCCTGCAAATGATAACACTTATATCTGACACCTCTTCATATAAAATAATTAGGTGTTTCTGGAGCACAAAATGTGTAAGGCTATAGAGATGTTGTCTTAAAGGGATACTGTCATGGGAAAACTTTTTTTTTTTTTCAAAAACGCATCAGTTAATCGTGCTGCTCCAGCTGAATTCTGCACTGAAATCCATTTCCCAAAAGAGCAAACAGATTTTTTTATATTTAATTTTGAAATCTGACATGGGGCTAGACATATTGTCAGTTTCCCAGCTGCCCCCAGTCATGTCACTTGTGCTCTGATAAACTTTAGTCACTCTTTACTGCTGTACTGCAAGTTGGAGCGATATCACCCCCCTCCCTTTCCCACCCAGCAGTCCATCAGCAGAACAATGGGAAGGTAACCAGATAGCAGCTCCCTAACAGCACTCAATAATAAAATCCAAGTCCCACTGCAACACATTCAGTTACATTGAGTAGGAGAAAAAACAGCCTGCCAGAAAGCAGTTCCATCCTAAAGTGCTGGCTCTTTCTGAAAGCAGATGACCAGGCAAAATGACCTGAGATGGCACCTACACACCAATATTAAAACTAAAAAAAACACTTGCTGGTTCAGGAATTACAATGTATATGGTAGGGTGAATTATTAGCAGTGTAAACAGTGTAATTTAGAAATAAAAACAACATCATAAAAATCATGACAGAATCCCTTTAAATAAAGAATCTTCTTTAAAGTATAATATTGGTAATTGTATGCATGACAAAGTACATAGGTCTTAGCCTTATGCAATATTAGCAGCCTGGGATAATAAAATGTTAGGAAAAACATTTCAACCTAAATGCCTTTTTTTCTACAGCACCAGCTGAATTTTCGAGTCCCCTGGCTCTTTACAGCGCTACTAATGTGTGAGGCCTCGGCACACCTCATTGCACTCAATAAACAAGAAAAATCCCAAATAATTTGGATATCATTTCAGGCCATTAGGGATTTGTTTGGAGGTGCTGAAGATTGAACAACGTTGAATGACAATGGAGTCTATAGATTATGCAAATTAACCTCAGATAAATGGCTGGTACCTCACTGAAGGGCACAGATCTATTTCGGGAGCAGTGAAAAGGTAAGAATGACACTGATTAATAATAGTAATGCTGTTGTTACTGCTATATATGTATACAATTATGATTTTATAGCATTCTGCATATTGGAAACTCATATGCATACTAGGAGCAGCCTTCAGTTACATGGTAACTTGATATCTTTTTTTTTTAAGAGGTTTTATTTTTTATCAAAATGAATGAAGAGAAGGAAGTAGATGAAGGCAAGCAATGATGAGATACTGAACATAGAGTTTTTTGTTCTAACATCATTTTGTTTTAGGAAGCAGTTTACAGATACAGTGCATATGTTATACAGGTATGGGACCTGTTATCCAGAATGCTCAGGACCTCGGGTTCTCCGGATAAGGGGGTCTTACCATAATTTGGATCTTCACTAGTGATGAGTTTATTTTTTCGCTAACCATGAATTCTCTGAAAAACTTTCCCGCAACAAAAAGGTGGCTGAGACAAAAGAAGTCGCCAGAAGAAAAAACTCCCATTGACTTTAATGCATTTGGAGCGAGAAAAATTGTTGCACGCGTAAACAACTGTCTAGTGTAAAAATGTTTTGACCCCATTGACTTCAATGTGTTTTGTGAATTTTTCACCATTTCGTGAAAGCAAAGTGGGACAGATTCGCTCAACACCTTGGGGCAGATTCACTAAGCTCGAGTGAAGGATTCGAATGAAAAATACTTCGAATTTCGAAGTATTTTTTTGGTACTTCGACCATCGAATTGGTTAAATTCGTTCGAACGAAATCGAACGAATCGAACGAAAAATCGTTCGACTATTCGACCATTCGATAGTCGAAGTACTTGCCCTTTAAAAAAAACTTCGACCCCCTACTTCGGCAGGTAAAACCTACCGAAGTCAATGTTAGCCTATGGGGAAGGTCCCCATAGGCTTGCTAACCTTTTTTTGATCGAAGGATTTTCGTTCGATCGTTGGATTCAAATCCTTCGAATCGTTCGATTCGAAGGATTTAATCGTTCGATCGAACGAAAAATCCTTCGATCGATCGATCGAAGGATTAGCGCTAAATCCTTCGACTTCGATATTCGAAGTCGAAGGATTTCAATCCGAGGGTCGAATTTCGAAGTATTTTTAACTTCGAAATTCGACCCTTAGTGAATCAGCCCCCTTAAGTCTACTTAAAAATGATTTAAATATTAAATAAACCCAATAGGATTGTTTTGCCACAAGGGGTGTAACTACAGAGAAAGCAGACCTTGCAGCTGCCAGGGGGCCCAGGAAGTATAGGGACCACGTGAGGCCCTAATTCATTTACAATTTCTATAAATATTGGTAAAACAGGTCAACCTCTGGACATTTTGGGGGCCTGAAAAATAATTTGCTGTGGGACCCAGTAATTTCTGTACGCTACTGTTTGCCACCGATATGGATTAATGCAGATTAGTTACCTTCAAGTAAAAGGTACAGGTATGGGACATGTTGTCCAGAATGCTCAGGACCTGAGTTTTAATGGACAAGGGATCTTTCCATAATTTGGATCTCAATTCCTTAAAGTGGACCTGTCACCCAGACACAAAAATCTGTATAATAAAAGTCCTTTTTAAATTAAACATGAAATCCAATTTCTATTTTTTATTAAAGCATTCATAGCTGTTGTAAGCTCATTTAAACATCTCAGCTGTCAATCAAATATTGTCTGCCCCTCCTCTATGCCCTGGGCATAGAGGCGGGGCAGGCAATTATTTTCACTTTCAATTCAGCACTTCCTAGATGTCACTGCTCTCCCCACATATCCCCATTCTCTTTAACATTTAATTGTTTAGCCAGTGCATGGAAATGGACAGCGGGTCCCCCATTCTGGTGCACAAACAAGATTCTGAGATGATACAAGGCTTTCCTTAATAACAGTGTCCATAAAATGGCTCCTGCCTGCTTGCTATCAATTTTGAATTCCTAGACTGAAGGCAACAAGATTCAATTAATTTATACAGTGTAATTAAAGTTCATTTTGCTTGACTAATGTGATAAAATAGGATTTTGAATAATTTTTTTGGGTGACGGGTCCCCTTTAAGTCTACTAAAAAAATGATATAAATATTAAATAGACTCAATAGGATTGTTTTGCCACTGATATGGATTCATGTAGATTCATTATCTTCAAGTACAAGGTACAGGTAAGGGATCTCTCCATAATTTGGATCTCCGTACCTCAAGTCTGCTAAAATAACATATTAAACATAAATTAAACCCAATACAATTTTTTTGCTTCCAATAAGGATTAATGATATCCTATTTAAGATTAAATACACAGAAGTGTTTTATTATTACAGAGAAAAAGGAAATACATTTTAAAAACTTGAATTATTTGTTTAAAATTGAGTCTATGGGAGATTTTTTCCACAAATCTGTAAAAATTTGTGGTTCTATTTTTTTAAAAAAGCTCTAAAAATTCAAGATTTATTAAGTGTAAAATCCATGAAATACAAAACTCCGCCAGGTAAAAGTTGTCTAGAAGTCAATGGGAGCTGCACTGATTCTATTGGACCTTTTTAAATCAATTCTAATTTTTTTTTGCTAGGAATTGTCAAAAAAACTTGAATTTTTAGAATTCTTCAGCGTAATTTTTCATCTAACTTTTTTTAGTTCTGATCTTTTAATAAATTCCATGGCATTCATGGTTTTAGAGAAAGTGAGTTTAGTCGTGGTTTCAAAAATCACTAAAACCACAAACCGCCACTGTTGATAATATACAGATGACTGAAAAAGCATAAACTGATGCTTTCCTGGCATTTAATTACCAAGAGTATGAATATTTCTTCTTCCCCTATAGTTTAGCTTTTCAAATACACCAACAGGCGAAATAATATAAACAGGACTATCTGATTTTTGATCATGATGGCGAATTGGAATACCACTTTAAGGAGGTTATTTACTAAAATTCTAATTAATCTCAGTTTTTTATGAAAACAAAGTCGACCAAACTCCCCTCCATGAATTGAACTCATTTATCATTAATTGTTCTCAAAACAACATCAAAGCGACAAAACGCTGCACCAAAACCGAACATCACTTCATATCGTCTGATTGACTCTCCACAAACTCAATTGCAAAAACTCAATTTTTTTCGGATTATCGGACAAAAAACCCAGACTTTAGCTTATCCAGTGTGGATCACAATGTCAAGAAACAACTTCAGGGACATGTGCCATTGACTTCTACATGACCTCGACAGGTTTGAGAGTATTTTCAGATTTGGATTTTTAGCAGCTTTGGGGTATACCGTATATCAGTGATCCCCAACCAGTAGCTTGTGAGCAACATGTTGCTCTCCAACCCCTTGGATGTTGCTCCCAGTGACCTCAAAGCAGGTGCTTATTTTTGAATTCCAGGCTTGGAGGCAAGTTTTAATTGCATAAAAACCAGTTGTACTGTCAGAGTCTCAATCTAGATTGACAATCCACATATGGGCTACCAAATGGCCAATCACAGCACTTATTTGGCACCCCAAGAACATTTTATATGCATGTGTTGCTCCCCAACTCCTTTTACTTCTGAATGTTGCTCACGGGTTCAAAAGGTTGGGGATCCCAGCCGTATATACTGGAGTATAAGCCGAGTTTTTCAGCCCCCAAAATATGCTGAAAAACTCTACCTCGGCTTATACTCGTGTCAAGCGCAAAAATGGTCGCCGGCATCTAAGAATAGTCGCCGGTGCCTAAGAATAGTCGCCGGCGTCCAAGAATAGTCGCCCGCGTCCAAGAAAAGTCGTCCAAGAATGGTCGCCGGCATCCAAAAACTAGACGCCGGCACCTCCAATGGGAGCAGAAACCCTAAATTTTTTGATTGAAACTTACCAGAAGCTGCTGCATTTCTCACCCTAGGCTTATACTCGAGTCAAGAAGCTTTCCCAGTTTTTGGAAGTAAAATTAGGTACCTTGGCTTATACTCGGGACGGTTTATACTCGAGTATATACGGTAATACATTTTTAAAATTCGAGTTTTTATTGAATGATTTATTTTTAAATTAAAGTGTTCCCATAAAAACCTCAACCAGAAAAAATAGAGGTTTAATAAATGGGCCCCTAAGAGATGAAGAATTACATTGTGAGAATATTTTGAGGTTCTAGTGTTGGCTCTCAAGAGGGGCACATGATCATCTTAACTGGGTTCATAAATCATGGCAGCTATATAATGTGCAGAGAAATTATACCTTGTCAATGCCATAAGACATGTAGGGTTTAACCTTTCAATATTCTATTATTCCAGTAAGGTAAAGCAAATAAAGTTTTGTCTATTTTACATGTTTCATAATTGTACTCACATTTCAGGTTCAACAACTTCTGACAGTCGAAATTAAAAAGACAATACAAACAAAGAGAGACGACCAACTGAAAGGGAAGATGTTGTCACGTGTAACCATTATGCGTGTGTTTGTAATCTCATGTTCTGTTTGGGCGGCCGTATTCAGGAGTACTGGTATGGTTTCTAATAAGTACTTATTTAAATTATGGAGAATACCCTCATTATATTGTTATTGGGAAAACTATAAAGCTAGCACTCATGTGAAATAGTATTTAGAAATGCTTCTAAATATGTGCTCAGACTTTGTTCATGTTCAGCATTGAACATGGGGTATGGAATCCTTTTATAGTATCTGCCTTCTTCATTATTCACAGAAAGGCATAAGCATCTAAGGTGTGTCTCATATTCCCGGTATAAAAACATATTGAATTCTGTACAGGGTCCTTGTTCATCCATCTGTGCCACCAGTGCAGAGTAAATAAGTAGAGGGACCTACATTACATGTGATAAAATGAACTGCTAGATAGAGTGCAAGTAAATCATCTGAATTAATTGGTGTAGATTTCCGGAACTACTCAGTACATACACAGTACATAAATGGTTTGCAAATGACAGCTACGTAAATCCTAAATTTAAATTTAATATCCCCTGCTTCTTCCATATGGAATATATGTACTTTACGTTTGACCTCCACTGATGCTCAGGGCTGGGTGGTAATATGTTTTAAGTGAGGTATTAAACTGTCTTTCAGAATTACACATACAACTTCCTATTATTGTACAGGTATGGGACCTGTTATCCAGAATGCCCGGGACCTGGGGTTTTCCAGATAAGGGATCTTTCCATAATTTTGATCTCCATACTTTAAAGGGAAACTGACATCAGAAAATAACCTTTTTTTATTATCTATCATAACATTGTCTTTAAATGATATTTATAATTTTGCCATAAAAGTATAAAAATAGAGGCCTCATTTTTGTAGTCGCCCCTTTGACAAGTCTGTAGAGCTTTATATGAAGTTTTACCTGTATATAAACCTCCTCTAAAGGAGATGGAAAGTCATTTGGCACTTGGAGGTGCCAAATGTTAGGCACCCCCAAGTGATTGTATTTATTTACATGACTGGGTCGGTGCTCCTATCAGGAGAAAACTGCACCAGCCCGCGGTTATTCCAGCGAGCACATAGAGCGATCCTCTTCCTGCTTCTTCTTTCTTCAAATTTCCCGTGTCAGACGCATGCGCAGTGGAATGAAATAGCCA
This sequence comes from Xenopus laevis, assembly GCF_017654675.1. NCBI lineage: Eukaryota > Metazoa > Chordata > Amphibia > Anura > Pipidae > Xenopus > Xenopus laevis. The sequence goes on along the minus strand of NC_054383.1, from coordinate 109,056,729 downwards.
ATTTTAAAGTTCAGCTTCTCACTCTACTGTGCATGCGCAGCAGTGAGAAGAAAGAAGAAGCCGGAAGAGGATCGATCCGTGGTGCTCGCTGGTATAACCCTGGGCCGGTGCAGTTTTCTGCTGATAGGAGCACTGGCCTGGGGTGTCAGTTAAGTAAATACAATCACTTGGGGGCACCCACAAGTGCCAAATGACTTTCCTTCTCCTTTAACTTCCTTAAAGTGCATTTATGGGAATGGATTCAATATTGACAACAAATCAATAACATTGCAAGTGTGTGAATCAGCAAATACGGTTTACAGTGGATCAGCCTGTATGTACCAAACTCATTTTTCTTATATGTGTTTATTAGAGCTGGCAATTCGTCTTGTAGGACCCAGCCCATGTGAAGGACGTGTGGAAGTTTACCACAATCAATACTGGGGCACCATTTGCGCTACCTTCTGGGACCTAAACATTTCCAGTGTGGTGTGCCGAGAGCTGAACTGTGGAACAGCCGTAGAAGCCTCTGACAATGGCAAATACCAGCACTACGGGCACAGCTGGAATTACAGTGGCCTGAGCTTTTTCCAGTGCAGAGGCAACGAGAGTGAGCTCCTAAGTTGTACATATGAAGTATTTCCACATCACCACAAACCTGTAAATGATGGTGGAGTCAAATGTACAGGTAAGGAACACAATGGCCCCTAAGGCCTGGCCTATTTTGCTCTTCAAACTTGAATGCTTAAAGAGATTCTGTCATGCTTTTTTTAATGTATTATTTATTTCTAAATTACACTGTTTAAGCTGCAAATAATTCACTTTACAATATAAAATGTCATTCCTGAACCAGGAAGTGTGTATTTTTTAGTTGTAATATTGGTGTGTAGGCAGCCATCTCAGGTCATTTTGACTGGTCATGTCAGAAAGAGCCAGCACTTTAGGATGGAACTGCTTTCTGGCAGGCTGTTGTTTCTCCAAATCAATTTAACTGAATGTGTCGCAGTGGGACCTGGATTTGTAATACCAAGTGCTGTTCTTAGATCTACCAGGCAGCTGCTGTTATCTTGTGTTAGGGAGCTGCTATCTGGTTACCTTTCCATTGTTCTGTTGTTAGGCTCCTGGGGGGGAGGGAGGGGGTGATATCACTCCAACTTGCAGTACAGCAGTAAAGAGTGACTGGAGTTTATCAGAGCACAAGTGACATGACTGGGGGCAACTGACAATATGTCTAGCCCCATGTCAGATTTCAAAATTAAATATAAAAAATCTGTTTGCCCTTTTGAGAAACTGATTTCAGTGCAGAATTCAGCTGGAGCAGCACTATTAACTGATGTGTTTTGAAAAAAATTTTTTTTTTCCCATGACAGTATCCCTTGCTTTGCTTTTGAGCATTAGCAAACAAACTGATCAGTTACATCCCATGTGGCCCCCCTTCAAGTGATTGGTTACTGACTGGTAACAGGTTAGAGAGCTGCAAAGGAGGAAGTTGAGTTTGGTCCATTATGTTAGAGATACATTTTCTCCAGCCTTTATAGATTACATTTCTGGCTATTGAAAACATTTTTTTTACACAGCCTAGCTATTTACACAGTTTAATTTTTACACTGAACAGTTCCTTTAAGTAAACATCCTGCTGTGAATTAATCCATATGCATTCTGCAGGCTGCATTGGTTTCTATGCAGCCACACACACACACAAATGAATGACCATTTATTAAGCTTGCAGGGTGTGCAGGTTACCAGGGGTGGCTTTTTGCAGTTTAGGGAATTAACCGTTGTGAACAGTCAAATTTTCAAAAATTACCATAACAAGATTTTAAGATGGATACGCTACATTGATGATATCCTGATACTATGGTCTGGCACGGAACAGGAAGCTCTGGAATTTATAGACAAGCTCAATATTAATAAACTCAAATCAAACTGACTGTGAATATCTCTAAACAAATGGTTTCCTTCCTGGACCTATCAATTATGATAACAGAGGAGGGTAAATTGACTACTGACAACTACAGAAAAGAGACAGCCACTAATTCCTTGCTAAGTTTCTCTAGTCATCATCCGTATGCTGTGAAAAAATCACTCCCTATAGGGGAATTTTTAAGACTAAAACGGAACTGTTCCTCTCATGTTCTCTTTAAAGAACAAGCGGTACTACTTAAAAACAGATTAAAACAAAGGGGATACTCCGGTAAACTCATAAAGAGAGCTTATCATAGAGCTTTAGGGACTGAAAGAGAACAATTGCTCCATCCAAAGACTAGGTCTCAGCAAGATAACACGGTCAGGTTTATAACTACATATAACTCTAACAGTAAGACAATTAATCAAATTATTAATAAACACTGGTCGGTTTTGAAAGAAGACACGGTTCTAGATACTGTTCTACAAGATACAGTTTCTGTATGCTACAGACGTAGCCCTAATCTGAAAGACCTACTATCGAGAAGTCACTTCCAGACACCCAGCAGATCCAATACCATTAAGGGCTGCTTCCCCTGTGGAAATTGCAATATGTGTGATCACATGATTAAAAGCACAAAATTCAGTGATAGATTTAACATTAATCATACAATCAAGGATTACATTAATTGTAGAACCAAGGGAGTAATTTATGTACTGGAGTGCCCTTGTAAGAAACAATACGTTGGGATGACAACACAGATGCTCAAACTCAGAATACAACAACATTGCAGTTCAATCAGAAATGCGGATAAAATAGGTAAAGCAGACAAAATATTATCCACAGTTGCAAGTCATTTCAAACAATATCACAATATGAACCCCTCCAGTGTCAAATTTTGGGCTATAGAACAGATCCAATTGGGAATCAGAGGGGGTGATCTGGAACAAGAATTACTCAAACGGGAAACACATTGGATTTTCAAACTAAATTCAGTTTCACCCAATGGGATCAATGAAAATATACTATTTAATGCTTTTCTTTAATAATCATGATTTAGGTATTTGGTTTAACACATCAATTCCTTCATTCCTCATTGTGAGATCCCATTTCCAAGTATCGCGAGATCTTATCGTGAGATCCTATTTCCAAGTATCGCGAGACCTCATCGCGAGATCTCATTTCCAAGTATCGCGAGATTTTGTATCCAGGAAGTGATAAAGATGCCACACCAAACGAGTCACTTTTAGATTTTGCCTTGACAAAGCCAGCAGGCGAAACACGTGTTGGCACACTGGGAAGCGCTTTTTGTGAAGTCTCCTGGGCGCTTTCCTTATTTTTACTATTGCAAAATAATTTCCTATTGATCTTAAACCTTTGCGACCGCATTGATTCTTCTTTTTAATCTTACCTGTTATCCAATGGCACTGTGGGATTTGTAGTTTTATAGGGAAGATTAGCTCTCCGAATTATAAGATAGCAAGGTAGAATCGAGACTACAGTCCCCAGTGACCTACTTTCTCCTCCGTGTGGGGTCCCAGACTTAGAAAAAATTTAGGCAGCTAGAACTTGGGACTTCTCCACCTCTAACAATTTTCCTATTCCTTCTTTCTCTTTCAATGCTGGTCTCTTTTGAATAATTTTATGCAAACGTTTCTTAACACCCTATAACCTTAACGGGGGTGTATGGATTAATTACTATTCACCAATTTTTATGCAGTTCTCAAAGATTACCTTAATTGATTTGCAGCAATTTTAATGAATTTAGTAAAGTTTACTTTTTAACAGTTAATCAGTTATTTACAATCTTCTATAATGAATGGATTTTAATGTGTGATATATAATAATGAATTAACTTTAATCTCACCTGGGTCAACTTAATCCTGGTTATTTAAATCAACTCCTTAATTTCATTTGAAGCACTAGCACTTTATAGCACAATATTAATTAATCCTATTACATGGTTTTTAATTGCTGATGAATTATTAGCACCTAGTACATAGCACTTTATTGGGTAATCCAGCAATGGCTGCCTAATAATTGAAGCAACACTGGGTTAGTAACCTTTAACCAATCAATTGAAACTGTTAATTTCGACACTGCTGCACAGATACTTGAATTTTCTCTAATTGGTGGTCCATTGAATAGAGAGGGGTTTTACTTCTTTTCATTTCTATAACACATTATTTTGGTAATCACACCTCTTTCGTTCGGAAAACGTATTGCTTTTTTAGGAAGGTACACTGAACAATTCTTTCTTTATAAGAACGTCTGATGCTGTTATTTTTTAGGTGTTATTCAAGGAAACAGAACGGAGTGGACCCTGCGGATGTATCTCACAACAAGTGAGGCTTTAGAGAACATGAACTACACTGAGCTTCAGAATTCAGTAGGTAACATCTCATAAAGCATTATGTTCATAATAAGGAGAGAGTCCCCAAAGCCCATTGTTATGCAGAACAGCATGAATTCTGGGAATAATTTCTTGAAACTCTTCATGGAACCCTTTATAAGACAATACTTACTGACTGTGTTTAAAGAACAGCTATGGTAGCCGGTAGTGATCAGATTCCAGGTACAGCCTATGGAGTCAATTAGCTACAATATTACTTCCACAATAAAAAGTAATAAAAAGTATTTTATGGCTCATTTATGAAGGCAAGTGCAAAGTGCTAGTTTGGTTGTACAAATTGATCACACAGTAATATTAGTTAGAAAAGGTACCTGCGCTCATACATTCTTCTAGCTGCTTGTGGCGTCCATCCAGCCTGCTGTGATGAATATCTCATGTACACACATGAATGCTTGGGGACAATGAACTACTACCAGCCTGGATACCAGGGATCCCTTAAAGGGGTTGTTCACTTTTAAGTTAACTTTTATTTTGAAGCAGAGAGTGATATTCTGAGACAATTTACAATTTTTTATTATTTATGGGTTTTGAGTTTTTGAGCATTCAGCAGCTCTCCAATTTGCAATATGAGCGATCCCGTTGCTGGGGTCCAAATTACCTTAGCAACCATGCATTGATATGAATAAGAACTGGAATATGAATAGTAGCAATAACAATACAATTGTAGCCTTAAAGAGCATTTGTGTTTAGATGGGATCAGTGACCCACATATGAAAGCTGGAAAGAGTCAGAAGAAGAAGGCAAATAATTCAAAAACTATAAAAAAATAGACAATGAAGGCCAATTGAAAAGTTGCTGAAAAATGGTTATGCTATAACATACTAAAGGTAACTATACCCCCAAATGAATACTTGAGCAACAGATAGTTTATATAAAATTGAGTGACATATTTAAGAATCTTACCAAACTGGAATATATATTTAAGTAAATATTGCCCTATTACATCTCTTGCCTTTAACCCCTATTTCTTGATGGTCTGTGTGCTGTCTCAGAGATCACCTGACCAGAAATACTGCAACACTAAGGGGCACATTTACAAAGCTCGAGTGAAGGATTCGAATTAAAAAAACTTCGAATTTCAAAGTTTTTTTTGGCTACTTCGACCATCGAATGGGCTACTTCGACCATCGAATGGGCTACTTCGACCTTCGACTACTACTTCGACTTCGAATCGAACGATTCGAACTAAAAATCATTCGACTATTCGACCATTCGATAATCGAAGTACTGTCTCTTTAAGAAAAACTTCGACCCCCTAGTTCGGCAGCTAAAAGCTACCGAACTCAATGTTAGCCTATGGGGAAGGTCCCCATAGGCTTGCCTGCGTTTTTTTGATCGAAGGATATTCCTTTGATCGTTGGATTAAAATCCTTCGAATCGTTCGATTCAAAGGATTTAATCGTTCGATCGAACGAATAATCCTTCGATCGTTTGATCGCAGGATTTGCGCTAAATCGTTCGACTTCGATATTCGAAGTCGAACGATTTTAGTTCCTGGTCGAATATCGAGGGTTAATTAACCCTCGATATTCGACCCTTAGTAAATCTGCCCCTAACTGTAACAGGAAGAAATGTGGAAGCAAAAGTCAGAACTCTGTCTGTTAATTGGCTCATGTGACCTTACATGTATAGTTTGTTTGTGTGCACCGCGAATCCTACGATCCCAGAGGGCAGTCCTTATTTTTTAAAATGGCAATATTCTATTTATGATTAGCCAATGGCACATACTACTAAAAAGTATATTACATGAAAATGGTGAAATGAGACTTTGCGCAGGGATGGGGGTCACAGGTGACCTGCTCTCTTCTCAGGTATGGGATCTATTATCTAGAATGCTAGAAATTATGGATTTGGCGCATCCCTATTAGTAATCTAATCTAAATGCAAAAGAGAATGACATCAGACAATTAAGCAGTCTCTTATACATTGGCCAAACCCTGGGATCTCTTGGGATTATAGAAGAATAAAATGATGTAGCATATACAGGTTTGGGACCTGTTATCCAGAATGCTTGGGACTTGGGTATTTCAGGATAAAGGATCTTTCCATTTGGATCTTCATACCTTAATTTAGGAAAAAATCATTTAAACATTAATAAAACCTAATGGGATTATTTTGTCTCCAATAAGGATTTATTATATTTTAGTTGGGAACCAATACAAGGCACTGTTTTATTATTACAAAGAAAAAGGAAATACCTATTACCTATATACCTGTACTATAAACAACTCATCACTCCCAGCCTCACTATTGGTTTCTGACAACCCTGTTCAGGTACTCATTGGCCAATTTCTCTTGTTCTTGTAAATGTGTTCATATAACTGATAGCATATATGGCTAAATATATATCCATTATCTGCTGCTCTACTTCCTCCAGGTGCTTCTGGGAATCTCCTCTCTCACAAGACTGAATGTGCTGGAGATGACGTTTTTAAGGATTTGGAGAATATCAGGATAACGTTTACAAGGTTACAGAAACAGCGACCAAAATATACCTTTACATCAATGAAAATGAAACTACTATTTTCTATATTGTGAGCTTTCCTTTAGAGCAAATATATATTGATCAGTGGTTTATGGTAACAAGATACATTGTCTTACATCACTATGTTGTTATATATAGTAATACACCATGTCTACATTAGCAACTGTATAATGTTTATTTCAATTGTTTATTATGAGGATCTCCATAAACAAAGAAAAGGACATTACAGGTATGTGCAAATTAGGAGTGGGAAGGGGAAAACATTTTTTACTTTGTTTTGTGATGAAAAGTCACACGATTTCCCTCCCGGGCCCTAATTTGCATATGCAAATTAGGATTTGGTTCGGTCGGGCAGAAGGATTCGGCCGAATACGAATCCTGCTGAAAAAGGCCGCATCACTTTTTTCTAAAAGGAACATCATGCAAATTATTTCTAAGTCTTCGCTATTTCTATTGCAGCTCATTTAAGGCCTCATCCCAATGGACTATCAATAAGATATTAAGTTTAATCAAAATTCTGTAACCTTATTGGGCCATCTTTCAGGTCATATTGTCTGCTGGCTCCTGAAAACACAGTACTAAAACCACTAGAGGAAGTATTTTGTAGCCTAATGGATGAATAATGAAAATCTGTGACACGCTGAAATGGCTCATTTGTTCCACCATTGACAGTCTGGTTTCCATTCATTACTCTACATGTAGACTTGCCAGACAGACTATTTAGCCATGTTTATTCACAGGTGTTGATTGGGTCAAACAGAGAAAGAGAAGGTTCATATCAGCAACATTGTGTTTTGTAGTTAAAAAAACATCAAGAGTGACTTCACTTGCCCGTATTTGTTAAATATATTAAGATTTGACTAACTTTATGTGCTGTATGAGATGCCATACTGTTATAAGGTGGGAGGCTGGAGCTTAATGCCCTTATGGAAATGCCATGTTTACCTCTGCACACAAAACCTTCTGTGATATATTGCTTGTCAAACCATGTCACATATGACTGAACTCAATAAGCAAAATAGAATTGTAGAAGTATTTGGACAGAGCCGCAGCCCATTAGTGGCTTGTTTGGTGGAGGCGTAGAACAAACAAACGAATTCTAATGACATGTGAATATTTATTTATGCAAATAAGAAATATTACATAAAATCATTCATTAAGGAAGCCTATAATATCCCAGGACTAATAGCAATTGACCTGGGCCTGGTCCTAAGTGCAAGACGAAGGGAAAGTGCTGCAAGTTCAGCAAATCTTGGTAGTCAAAACCGTTGCAACAAACAGAAACTTCATGCATTAAAATCTGGTGGTATGTTAATCTGTATTGAGGATGAAGAATATCTGTTCCAGGAAGGGCATATGGTAAACTTTATAGTTGTGGGATGGAAGGACAACATCACTTCTGCATATGCCCTTCCAGAGTGTCATCTTAAGTGAAACCACTGTGTGTGGGGGGTCTGCAGATTGATCTGCCTCCTTCAATAAAGTTGTGTCTGCCCAACTCCCAAGGTATATCATCCTGATATAGAGAAGTGGAGTGGGGAGCTGGAGTCAGACCATGAAGCTGAACCCCTTAAAAACACAGAGCTAAAATCATCAGAAGCAGCCAGTGTACCAGTGCCCTAAGGCAGTGTTTTTGTAACCTAATGAATGAATAATGAAACTCTGTGACAAGCCTGAAAAAGTTCATTCATGTTCCTCCTCATCACTGACAGTCTGATTTCCGCTTATTATCTTGCAAGTAGACTTGCCAGGCAGACTCATTAGCCATATTTAATCATCGGTGTTGTCAGAAGAAGATTAAGTAGACAGGGAACAGAGACATGATTAGTATCTGTGTCTTCATATTGTGGACTCAGTACCAAAATGTTGGGGAGAATCTAAGCGGGAGAGCTAGGAAGAAATGGAGATGTGCATTGGGGAGAGTGTTATATAATGGAAGTGAGTATAAGAGAAATGGAAATCCCATAAGACAAAGCTAAAAGGGAAACATATCCTAGAGAAAGGGAAAAGGATAGGGTAGGTGGGAGATTTATATGAAAAGAATAAAGAAAATAGATTGAAGGAGTAAATTGAATAGAAATGTGAAATACATTTAAATAGAGCAGAGAGATCAAAGAGGAGAGGTGAATAAAATCAGGGATATTAGAAAAATCAGGGGTGGAGGAACAAGTGGAACAAGAAGTGGCCAGTTACGAGGGGAGGCAAAAAGCTGCCTCCAGTAACTCTAAACCAGTTTTTAAACCGGAAATATGGCTCTGCTAGTGCAATGAGCACAATAGTGCTCTGACCTGCTACGACGCTAAAGTTTTAAGTACAGAGCGAAAGGGGGGGGGGCCACCCACCTGAGGAGGACTTTCTGATGTTGCTCCCCCCTCACCTACCTGTGCCTAATGTTCAGAGCTTCTGCACGGGTCAAGGGGGGGGGCGCGTAGTTAGTGCAGAGAGCACAACTGCACTCTTTGCACTAGAACAGCTAAATATCTTGGTTTAAGAATGAAAAGTTAGGTTTTTTTGCCTCTCCTGGTTACTTGAGGGCTGCTACTGCCTAAGAAGAATTTCTCAACTTGCCTCATGGAAGCAGTGCCCTTGAAAGTGGATATTCACATATAGATTGGTGCTACCCTTATAATTGTCTAGTAATGGCCCTGCATTTTGTTCATACCATATTGCATTTAAGATAGTGCTATACTTATAGGGTCAGACTGAACCGACAGGACATCAGGAAAAAACCCAGTGGGCCCTGCGGCCCAGACCCGCTCCCCAAAGATGTACTCCTTCCTGACCTCCCTCCCACCCGATTGCATGACGAAATTATGCACTTAAAGATGGTACACGCTGTAGGATGGTACAGCATTTTCCAACTTGTGTCCTTTTTCTATTGCCATCATTCAGATCCGTAGCATAGAGAGGGGCAAGATCACATTTTGGTGCAGCTTTATGTGCACCCTCCCCGGGATTCCCAATGATGGGAGAAATTCAAATGAACAAGGCTTCTATTAATGCATATTCCATTTTCTGTACATATTCTAACCTCTGTTGGTTGTATAAGGCAACTGCAACTACATCACTTTGAAAGCTTGTTAATCTGACTACCCCTTGATGCAGCTAAATGTTTCTTTTCTGCCAAGGCTGTTATTGCTGTGTCAGTCTCCTAAATTAAACATAACATTAGAGGAACCTAAAATTGATTTTTCAGTGGAGCCCAGCCATTAAGTAGGTTCAATTCTTACTGAATTTCAAGGAGCAGCGTGGGGAACATCGAGCAGCGCTACAACTCATGAGACACATCAGAACCTGCCGGAATTAACACAGTAACTATATTCTTGGGAGTGTTTGTAGCCCTTTAACTTAATTTGTACTTCTGCAATGTACACCACATTACATGCAAATATCATCTATTTATTATTAGAGTTGATGCTGGATTTATTTTCAGTAAACAAATTGCAGACACAGACAGAGAGCACTGTAATCACAGGAAATTCCTGTTTTGCATCGTTACATTCCCAGTTATGGATGGAAGCTGTCATACCACTCTCCTTTAGTAAAGTAAATAAGTCCCTATAATGAAGAAATGCTAAGCAAGATGAGGATACCCTTCTTTTAATGTATTTTAAGAGATCATTTAAAGGTAGAAAGACAAGAGAAAGAAAGACAGAGAAGAGGTGCAACTAAGCTATTCAGTGTGAATGTGAATAGGTAAGGAAAGAGTAAGGCGTTGAAAGGTTGAGGAGTAGATCATTAGAAGAACATAATGAGCAGCTTGCTAAGTATTAGACATAAGTTCAGAGATGTAGGGCAGAGCAGCATCATGGCCTGTTTTGATTGTCAGGGTCTGTAGTTTGAATTTTATCCTGATTGGTAGCAGAAATCGGTGTAGGGGGAAGGCCAGTCAACAAAGACTGGTGGTAATCAATACATATAGCGAACATTTTAGCTAGAATTCCTACCTGCAGTATATATTATATTGTGTATAATTAAAGGAGGCTTGGTCAAACTGATTTTGAATTTCTGTCCTGAGCAACCAGGAGAAGATATATCTAGATGGTAGGATATTGATGGAGAATTTTGTAGGAAATTGGCAACATGGCAGCCATGGAACATCTCCAACCAAGTAGGGCAATGAATAAGCTAGTTCAGAGCTGAAAACCCCATAACCAAAATGAAGTTTTGCATTCCAATTTACTCTAATGCATTTTGGCCTCTGATGCTTTCCTGAAATATGCCACATTTTTGCAAAAATTTGAACAAAACATTCATTGTGTGTTTTTAGTCTGGTGTGAAGCCCAAAATATAGCTTACCTTGCGCTTACCATGCACTCTCTTGTGCCCCAGGATAAAGTACATGACCCCTAGAGTGTTTTCTTTATCTACCCCTTTCCAAAACCAGGGACTGAATCAAGCCCCAGGCATGCCATGGGGTATATGTTAAGCAATTGTCAGCTGCTAGTTCCAGAATTACTAGAGTTGCCAGCACTAAATCAGCTTCATCCGATCAGGCACTATTTATTCTATAATTTTATTCCTTTGAATGCATAATTAGATGCTGGCATTAAAACTATATATACATTGTACTGTAATTTGTATATTTGAATTGCAGCCATTGCATCTCTCTGTTGACTAACCTTTACTAATAATTGCATAATGTGCATATAATCCACATAGCATAGGGTAGCCACCGTTGACCTTGGCTAAAAGCAAAATGAGGGTTTATTGATAATATTGGGGGTAGAGTAGTCAGGGCCGGATCTACGTAGTGGGTGCCCCTAGGCCCACTGCCGTTGGTCGCCCCTGTCCCCTCCCCTTTATTTGTGCAAATTTTCATCATCTGGACCGGAGCAATGGGGATTGGCGCACGGGAATTAAAAAAATTATTGTATCTCCAGTGCATCCCCAGTGTTTTTGAACCAATGTGGGTGTGATGTGATTGGGCAGCATGCCGCCCTAGGCCCAGGCCTAGGTGGCCTTTCCACAAATCCGGGACTGAGAGTAGTGGCATATGGGACTGGAGTCATGATATCCAGGGGTATGTTTGTGCCTTGCGAGGGCAGAGCTGTGACATCAGATATCGTCCAGATTTTTGTTTGAGGTTCACAAGGCTGCAACCATAATAAACAGTTGTGACCCAGATAAAAAATAAACTGTTTGGGTCAAAAACGAACATGTGGCAACCATAATATAGCATCCTGGGTAAACAATTCAACCATAGCTCAGAAAAAGAAATTAGAAAGCATTGACTGTTATCATATAAAGGCTTAAGGGTACATGCCAATGGCCTCTGGGTCACAAGTGTTTGACTGGTACAAAAGGGCAACTGGATATATACTGGTGGGCCTGGTCATTCCGGGTCTGTGCGGCAGGTATTTGCAGTATTTGCAGTGGTTAAACAGGAGGCGGTGGAGCAGAAGGTGGCAGGGTGATGATGGGTGGTCGGAGGTGCTAGCTGGAGAAGATAGGGTTGTCACCTGCAGGATGGCTTGATGTTGGTGGCAGGCCCTCCAGTGTCCTTCAAGTCCTCCAGTGGTCCCTTGGCTCTCCAGTTTGACAGTGTGAATCACAAAATTGAAACATGACTATCATATATTTTCCACAGGTGGTACATTACCTCTTGTAATACAGGTGTGTTACTCCTGTAATCTGTTGATTTGTTGCCTAATAGCTTTGTACAATCAATAGCCATGTTCAGCCTAAAGCCCTTTATGGCCTTTAGATGTTTGTGTGCCTGTACCCGGCTGATCCAATGGTTCCGTCTGCAGATGAAGAAGGCAGCAGATGCCAGAGGAAGGCTGATTCTCGGGTGCTTTTTTCCACAGACCAAGATCAGCCCTTGTGTGGCATTAGCCTGTCATTGTCTAAACACTTCCCATAACCACCTTGGACTTTTCAGGGTATATTGGGGCAAAACCAAAGTTTGCCAAATTAAATTAAATTTCACAGCTCTCTGTTCATTTGTATAGGTGTTTTAGGGCAATTTTATGTGTCTCCAAAAAACCTATGTTTCTTTTGTGACATGTGAAAACCACTTTGATAAATAGCAATTTAGCAGCAGCCAGTAAGGCGGAGGTTTGAATATTGTAAAATATTATCCACGTCATTTTCCCACATCCATCAGCTGTATATCATCTATGTTTGATCTGCTTTTGATTTGCGCTGCTTCACAATAAGCTACAATTATACATACACCACTGATGCCAAAATATAACTTGTTACCACATTACAGCAAATGCTTAAACACTGACAAATTTCCATATGCTAAAATATTTTACAGCTATTGGGCCTATTTACCAAGGGTGTAATGTGGAACACTGTATCTTAATGCTATTAATAATATTAGTGTTTTGTCATTAGCATAGATCTGTGCTAGCTTATTGCTATTTAATTTCTTATTAGTACAGAGAAAAAACGAATTGGTCACAGATATATAGATTGATATTGTATGTCAGTGCCACCAGACTTGCTCTTATAAGCTTAGTAAAGGTAGCTGTAAGAAACTCCCATATTAAAATGAGACAGCGGCTGAGGCACCCTCCTCCCTTTCCCCAGCAGCCTATCAGCAGAACAATTAAAAGGTAAAATGCTCCATGCCCCACCTAGTGGTAGATATAACAACAGCACTCAATAGTTAAAATCCAAGCCCAGCTCACTCAAGTTGCGACTTCTTTAGTTACATTAAGTTGAAGAAACAATAGTTTATCTGAAAGCAGTTGCATTGTGAAGTCTTTCTAAAAGCTTAGCATCAGGCACAATGACCTGAGGTAGCTGCCCACTCACCAATATAGCAACTAAAAATTTACATTTATTGGTTCAAGATTAAAACTTGATAGAATTAATTACTTGCAATACGCTCACTGTAATTTAGTAATAAAAGACTGTTGGTGGGGATAAAAGCAAGATGGATAAGTACATCATGTTTGTGACCCATTTATGCCTGAGGAAGGCAGCACCAGACTAGGGAACAAGGACCCACATACAAACGATAACAAACTGGTTTGTATAACTTTGCACATGCTATGGATACAAATTTCTTACCGGACAAAAGGCTGTAGTATAGGAATAGGTCAACAGCACTATACAGTACATTGGGCCATATTCAATTCAATGAGAAACTGTTATGTCATGGTTTATCCTGTAAACACTCAATTGAAGCCTAGAGGGAAATCTGGAACTGAATTAGGAGATAAAATCACTGAATTAAATCTGGCCCATTGTTTGCCAAGGCTACTGAAAACAGAACCTGCATAGACACATACATTATTACTCAAATTAAGTTCTATACCATAGGAATCACGACAGAATCCATTTAACAGTAAGCTTTTTAATTCAGTTATTAAACCGGCACCTTTGGGCAAAGTGAGAGTTAAGAATAAACGTCTCCTATTTCAATAAATTCAATAATTTATCACGTTAAAAAAACAGGAGTGTCCATAGGAATACAAACCACAAATCAAGAATCAATGCTGTATGGCATCATTCACTGGCATATCGAGTGTGGCAACATGGATAAATTAGTTTGTTTAACTGTATATTAATATATACAGTCTATGGGACAAAGTGACTAACACTGGCGGAAATTTGCCAGCGTGACATAATTTCGATTTAATAACGACCGCTGGCATAACTTCGCTAGCAAAGGAGATAGGGGCAAATTCACTAAGATTCGTAGTTGCGCCAGGCGTAACTTCGCCGCACTTCGCCAGGCGTAGTTTCGCCAGCATTCCGCAAATTCACTAAAAATCCAAAGTTGCGCACAGGGGTAGCGTAAGGTTGCGAAGTTGCGCTAGCATTGATTCGCTAAGCGAAGCAAAGTTACGCTAGCGATGGTTAATTTGCATACGGCGCCAAATTCATATTTCAATGGAGGAATACGTAGAATCACTACAAATGCCTGGGAAACCTTCAAAACATCAAATAAAATTTTTTTTTTGCCCTATACATGTGCCCACTGTATAGTTAAGTTGCCATGAGTTAGGAAATGTAGGGGGGAAGGAGGGGAGCCCCAAAATTTTTTTCAATCTTTTTCAGCCTATCACCCATAATATAGAAAAAACGCCAGCGTTTTTTGGGACTTAGAAAAAATTTGAACTTTTTTTGAAGCAATCCCTATCTACTCTATTGCGCTTCGCCTGGTCTGAGGTGGCGAAGGAAGTCTAGCGTAAAAGGTAGCGTTCAGTACACTGCACGCGTTAGTGAATTTTGTAGTTACTTCCGTAGCGAAAATTCGCCAGGCGTAAGGGTGCGAAGTAACACTAGCGAATTTACGCCAGCGTTCGTTAGTGAATTTGCGAAGTAACGAAAATGTCCAACGCTAACGAATTTACACTAGCATTAGGCGCTTCGGCACTGAATTTGCCCCATAGACTCTAGTGGTACTTCTCTCCCTAACGCCTGCCGAATTTGCGCTCTGGCAAATGGAAGCAACTACACAAATTCACTAAGATGCGGATTTTACTGAACGTTACCTCTTGCGCCAGACTTGCATTCGCCAGCTCAGACCAGGCGAAGTGCAATAGAGTAGATAGGAGTTCCAAAAAAAATAAACACTGGCGTCTTTTCCTTTTTTCAGGGTGATAGGCTGCAAAAGAGTGTTAAATTTTTTTGGGGTAACCCGCTTCCCCCCTACATTTCCTAACATATGGCACATAAACTATACACTGGGCTTATGTGTAGGGCAATATAACAATTTTAATTCATTACGTTTTCCCTGGGCTTGTGTAGTGTAATGTATTTGCCGCAACATAAACCTCCATTGAACTTTAACTTTCCACCATATGCAAATTAGCCAACGCTAGCGCAACTTCAATTAGCTTGGCGCAGTAACGCTAGTGCAACTTCGCCAGCGTTCGGCGCCCTGGATTTTAGTGAATTAGCGTTGACTTTGCGAATCTACGCCTGGCGAAGTGTTGCACTGTGATCAAAGCCGTTGCTGGCGAATTTTCGAAGGTTAGTGAATTTGCCCCTATGTCTCCATGACCATTAACCAAATATAAAGGGATATTTAGTAACAATTAAATATGCTAATCTAAATTTATAGCCTTGGATCACTGTGGCTCGATAGTGATTTCTGGGCATGTGAGAATTTGTTAGCACTGAAGGGATCAAGGCTAAATTCTTCTGAACAGATCTATGGAAAGCACTCCAAAACTTCAAAATTAAAATGAAAAAATGTATTTGCCAATTCAGTATGATCCTCACAGAGTCGGCTTATTTGCCCTGCTGCTTTGCTCCCCATAGAATTCAGAATAGCAGTAGTGACATTAGTGGTTTAGAACTTAAGTCTATGGAAAGTGTATTGCTGGCTGAGGGCAGTATGACATTTACTGAAAACATAATAAGCTATGAGTCTGATCAAAATAAAATTGAGACTAAAAAACAAAATAAAATACAACTTCATATACTCCATCGGCAGCTTTCCTGTGTGATGCTTCATTTTTCTAATAAAGAAAGATTGAGGCCTGGTTTAAAAAGTTTGTAGAAAGTCTATAATGGTATAGAATGCTTCTAGAACTGTTTAATCACATAGCACAGTTAACTGTCCTTCACCTGTAAAGGGGTGGTTCACCTTTAAGTAAACTTTTGGTATGTTATAGAATGGCTAATTCTGAGCAACTTTACAATTGGCCTTCATTTCTCCTTTTTTATAGCTTTTGAATTATTTGCTGCCTACTTTTTACTCTTTCCAGCTTTTAAATGGGGGTCACTGACCATCTAAAGGCTACACATTTATTGTTATTGATTCTTTTTATTACTTATCTTTCTATTCAGGGCCTCTCCTATTCATATTCCAGTCCCTTATTCCAAACAATGCATGGTTGCTGGGGAAACTTGGACCCTAGCAACTAGATTACTGAAATTGTAAACTGGAGCATTGCTAAATAACTCAAAAACCACAAATAATAAAAAAAAATGAAAGCAAATTATCTCAGCATATCTTTCTATACATTCTATACTTAGGGGCACATTTAGCTCGAGTGAATGAAAAGAAGAAAAAATACTTCTAATTTCAAACTTTTTTTTGGCTACTTCAACCATCGAATTGGCTACTTTTACCTTCAACTTCGAATCGAACGATTGGAACTAAAAATCTTTCGATCATTCGATAGTCGAAGTACTGTGTCTTTAAAAAAAACTTCGACCCCCTACTTCGCCAAGTAAAACCTACCGAACATCAATGTTAACCTATGGGGAAGGTCCCCATAGGCTTTCTAACAAATTTCAGGTCGAAGGAAAATCGTTTGATCGATGGATTTAATCGTTCAATCAAACAAATTGCGGTAAATCCTTTGGCTTCGATATTCGAAGGCATAGTGAGGCATGTGCATGTCTTTGAGAATTTTCGGCTGGAGGCGTGTCCCCCAAATTGAATAAAAAGCACTAGGCTTGCCCAGGAGGTGACAAGTACATTCTACCTGTTGATTTGTTACTATGGGCAAACTTAGTGCCTTTAATTACATAACGCCCCATAGAGACCATATATTGGGGAATGTAATAAAAGTTTGTAATGGGGAAAAAATGTTCGCAATGCGAAAAGTTATGCCTCTGTGTGAACAAATTTTCCTTTGCGAGAATTTAATATAGCCTTTGCGAACCCAGAAACTATTTAGCGACCACTACCGACAGCGGAAGAAGGTCTGCGAATTTTATAGTTTGTACCAATGTCCAGTGAATGTAATAAAATGTCTTACTGAAAGATTACGACACATTCAAGCATTTATTAAAAGTGGGAAATGCCCAATGAAAATTCGCAAATGCAATAACAGTTTAAATACGAGTATTACATAGGGAAATGCCACATTTTATTCGTATACATTGTTTTGCTCTTTGCGACTTTTATTACATTCCCCCAATAGAGTGTTCTTTCTCATAACTGATTATGACTCTCCATCATGTTCATTGCCTCTCTCAGTCTAACCTTTCTATTTCCTCTGTTTTGCCAAAAGCGACAAGATAAGCCCAAAGAACCAGAACTTGTTATTGTTCTATCTTAATTAGGAACAAATTGCACATTTACTGGGTTTTCATGCTATTCTTGCATTCAGCCCACTGCTGCCATCACTCTGGAATTACCATTTCCACTACACAAATACAAAGAGAAATAATCGAAGCTATTTAGCACCGTAAGTTAGGAAGAAAGGTTGGGCATTGGTCATCAGCAGTGTCTTTAGTTATTTATTTTATCAAGCAAATTGCAGGCGTGCCTCCGCAGAGGCAGTTTGTTTGGAAGCGTTGGAAAGCAAACAGCAGCAAATCATAACAGAGGCTGAAGCCTGTATAAATACAAACACAAAAAATATAAGTGCGTCTCAGCAAGGAGAGAAGTGAACCAGAGCTGTGAGAAGGTAAGAGGGTCACAGAATAGGTGCCCATTGTGGATAGTATTCTTATTCTATATATTTTAAGCCTGCAACTAAAAATGTTTACACCAGCAACCCAAAATATTTTATTACAGGTATGGGACCGGTTGGGGTTTTCCAGATAGCGGATTTTTCTGTAATTTGGATCTCCATACAGTCTACTAAAAAATGAACCCAATAGGCTGGTTTTGCTTCCGATAAGGATTCATTATATCTTAGTTTGGATCAAGGACAATGTCCTTGAAATAGGAAATAATCATTTTAAAATGGAGTCTATGGAAGATAGCCTTCCTATAATTTGGTGCTTTCTGCATAACAATTTTCCGGATAACAGATCCCATATCTGTACTTACTTTTCAGGACTTCTCCCACTGATTATCTATTCTGGATTCCAAACTGCTCTCTGGTTAATAGGAGAATTAAGCTCTAGAAACCTAATAGTTACAGGACATAAAATGTAAATATTTCAAAAACTACAAAATGTGAAAAAGTGTGACTAATTGCAAACTGTCTTTAAAGTTGATCTTAAAGGGATACTGTCATGGGAAAAAAAAATTTTTTCAAAATGAATCAGTTAATAGTGCTGCTCCAGCAGAATTCTGCACTGAAATCCATTTCTCAAAAGAGCAAACAGATTTTTTTATATTCAATTTTGAAATCTGACATGGGGCTAGACATTTTGTTAATTTCCCAGCTGCCCCATGTCATGTGACTTGTGCCTGCACTTCAGGAGAGAAATGCTTTCTGGCAGGCTGCTGTTTTTCCTTCTCAATGTAACTGAATGTGTCCCAGTGGGACATGGGTTTTTACTATTGAGTGTTGTTCTTAGATCTACCATGCAGCTGTTATCTTGTGTTAGGGAGCTGCTATCTGGTTACCTTCCCATTGTTCTGTTGTTAGGCTGCTGGGGGGGGGGGGAAGGGAGGGGTGATATCACTCCAACTTGCAGTACAGCAGTAAAGAGTGATTGAAGTTTATCAGAGTACAAGTCACATGACATGGGGCAGCTGGGAAATTGACAAAATGTCTCCCTCATACAGGAACATGGGACATCAGACAGGTAATGTAAATGCATTGTGCAAATACTTTATAATATGATAGATGTAAAAAAGAGTTACATTTCTGGTGTCAGTATCTCTTTAAGAGTGGCACATAAAGTAGGTGCAATGTGCTTATAGCACGATATACTTGGGGGCATATTTATCAAGGGTCGAATTTCAAATTGAAAAAACTTCGAAATTCGAATTCAAAAAGACCAACCGAAATTAAGTCGAAGTTTTTTTTTTGGTCGAATAGGTCCATTTTAGATCGAATAGGTCCATAATCTGATAGAATTCTGATAGAACGAATTGAAGGAATAGCGCATTCAATCGAATTCAATTCAGAGTTTTTCCCCAAAAAAAACTTAGGTTTTTCAAAGTCCACCAATAGAATCCAGATAGATTCTAGGAGGTCCTAGATAGGCTAAAACAGCAATTCGGCAGGTTTTTAGATGGTGAATGATTGAAGTCGAATTTTTAAAGAGACAGTACAAGATAAAATTCGATATTCGAATTTTGGAATTTTTTTCAAATTTGAATTGAATTTGGTCTATTCCATAGTCGAAGTACAAAAAAATATCTTGAAATTTGATTTTTTTTTTCATTCGAAAATTCACCTCGACCATTAATAAATCTGCCCCTTGATGTTTTCAGCCACTAAGACACAAACTGTAAAACAGGCAAAAGATTTGTATTCCTTTGGTGGTTTTTGGAGACTTACAACATTAGAAACTGTAAGTCACTAGGTAGTTACCTGCCGAACTTTCTGGCAGGAGGGAGAGCCGTGCATCAACTGAATAGATATGTGGCAGCAGGTGCACCTTACATGTATGTATATATATACAAGTATGGGATCCATTATCCGAAAACACATTATCCAAAAAAGTTCTGAATTACGGAAAGGCCATCTCCCATAGACTCCATTTTATCCAAATAATCCAAATTTTTAAAACCGGTTTTGCTTTTTTTCTGTAATAATAAAACATTACCTTGTACTTGATCCAAACTAAGATATAATTAATCCTTATTAATAACAGAACCAGTCCATTGGGCTGATTCAATACATTCATGATTTTCTAGTAGAGTTAAGGTATCTAAATTAAGGAAAGATCCGTTATCCGGAAAGACCCAGGTCGCGAGCATTCTGGATAACAGGTTCCATAGCTGTATATATACATTATAACCCATTTAAGCACCCTGTCTACAACATCCATTTGGTTATCATATCCTCTTTCAGGCCCTCAGACCACTGACCGTAAAGAATCCGGTTAATTGAGACAGAATCTTCACTTGACAACATGCGTGTGTGTGTGATCTTTTGTGCTGTGTGGGCAGCATTGTTAAGGAGTGTTGGTAAGATATATATTTTAATACTCCTTCATATATTGTACTGAGATTTTATTGTTGCCTCACTTGTACAGATGCCCCAACTGTGGCAGAAAATAAAGGATCACTGCTTTATTCAAAAGATTTTCAATTTCTGCACCAAAATTCGCTCCGTGTGTCTGCACCCAGACCGACGAAGTGTTGTGAGTGCAGACACATGAACAAGCGGATCAGCATGCGGAGGCCAGATGAAACCCATTCCGCAGCACCCTGGGCCTGTGGGTGTATAATTCCATTTTTCAGCTCAGACATCTCATGCTGACCCATACTACATCTCTACTACCTGTAGTTCATCCCAGGAGTAGGGTTGCCACCTTTTCTGGAAAAAAATACCGGCCTTCCTATATATTTATCTTTTTCCCCTATTAATAACACTGGGATCAACCATCATTTTTACCGGCCAGGCTGGTAAAATACTGGCCAGGTGACAACCCTACCCAGGAGGTGAGGTCCTCTTACCTCCTCCAGGAATGGTTCATGCTGTTGTCCCCTCTCTCCTGTATAAAATAAAACCTCCTGATAAAACTGGAAGTTGAGCTTTTATAGTTACACTTGTTCCATTGGAAGCATACTCTGCTATTGCCAGTGACTATTTACCACCTATGTAGAGGTTCCTCATGAATCAAAGTTCTTACTCTCCTTGCCCACGACAAATCTCCTCTTCTGCGGATGACTTACACAGGCCATAAAGTGGTAAAACATATGCTGCGCTTCCAACAGAAGAGGAGATTTGTAGTGGACAACTAAATTCTTCATGTGCCATTTCCTAGTAAGAACATTCCTGAAGAGAATTTTATGGGTAACATTCTGTCTGTGACAAGCAAGAACGGTATCAACAGTGGTGTAACTAGATGATACTGGGACCAACAGCAAATTCATTTTAGGGCCCCAAACATATACAGAGTTATTCTAATAATAGATGCTGAAATTGATCATTAATTAGGACCTCATGGTGCCCCATGTAGCTCCCAGCCATCCTGCAGCCACAGGGTCTGCTTCCTCTGTAAAGAAAGTGCTGCTCTGAAGCAAAGTACCCAAAGCCAGTTTGTTCTTTAAAGAACACAATGGCCCACGGTGAAAAATGACAACGACAAGCATAATAAATTCTCATTCTTTCTATGCTTTCTAATTAACTTTCCCTTTAAAGTTGTCTGGTCCCAAGTTACCTCTGAAATTGTGCAGCAGACTAAAACTGCTGTCTTATAAAGACAAATAGCGGCCCCCTCACAAGGCAAGCAGGAGGCATGCAGATATGTGAAGTGGGAAGGAGCACACCAAAATGTCCAGGCAATGCCTTAATTCATATGCAGATTTATTGAGTGCACAAGCTTTCGGGGTCAGAACCCCTTCCTCAGGTGCAATACAGAAACAATGAACACAGTGCAATTTAAACATTCCACCCCCCAGTGCACACAGGAAATCAAACCCTGCATGTGACTTGTTAACCCTTCCAGACCTTACAATAACGCATGTATCCCAAGTGATTGTAGTCAATCTGTGTGTATATTACACGAATCAAATATCATAGTCCTCTTTATCTGAAAAATGTGACAAGAAATATCTTGTTAAAAACAATGTAACAAAATAGTATATGCAATGTAACAAAATAGTATATACAATATATAAAATCTATAGAAAACATCTCAATCCAAAACATTCATTAAGCCCCCTAGGGGAAAGCGAATCTATTTTGTTAATCCAAAAAGTCTCCCTCCTGAGTAACTGCTGATTAATATTACCCCCTCTGGGCATCTTGATCTGCTCCAAGCAGGAGGCATGAGCATAAGCAATGGGGCAGGTGCATGCAAACTTTATTGTCATGAAATATAGTATATGTAGCTGCTACTTGAGATTGAGCTGTTCATTATGCAATTCAGACAGTAAATCTTCAGCACAGGTGGCTTATACATCTGCCTGCTCAGCTTTCTACTGCCTTAAACACCAAAAAAGTGAATATACTTTACATACACTTATAGATCATTTCTGTTTTCTAATAGAATCTAAAGGTATTTTTTACTTTGTAGACCAGAGTCTGATTGGAGAGAGTGAGGTTTGTTCAATAGTGTTGGATCATGCTGCTAAATTCCACATAGTATTAGTTCCCTTGATTGGACTTTAACAAAAGGCAGGAGGTGGCAAACAGGGATACAGTTTTTTCATGTCTGTGGGGAAGGCAGGTATGTGACTTGATAAGACTTATTTGGTCTATTTGTGCTTATTTTTGTCTTTTTTTTGTGTTCTTCAGACTTACAAGTCCGCCTTGTCGGACCAAGCCCATGCGAAGGGCGTGTGGAGATTTTCTACGCTCAAAAATGGGGCACTATTTGCTATCACATGTGGGATATGATTGAGGCAGAGGTGGTGTGCCGGGAGCTGAACTGCGGAACAGCAACTGAAACAACTACAGATGGGAAATACGGGCCAGGTGGAGTCTATAGCGGGCTGGACAGCTTCCAATGCAAAGGGAATGAGACTCAGCTCCTGCAATGTGCCTATCTAATAGACCGACATGAGCACTCCTTTCTGGCTGACTGTGGAGTCAAATGTTCAGGTGAGAAGTAGTAGAGTACATTGAGTTCTGGGTATCAACCCCTGGCACAGACAGGAGAAAGTATAACCAAGAGGAGACTTGGGCCATTAAGGAAAGAAAACACATTAACTGCTATAGCAAGATCTTTAGCAGCATGTGACAACAATGATATATTATTATTATTATTTTAGAGCACCAACATATTGCACAGCGCTACACTTCAAGAGCCAGTTAAATCGGGTTGAAAAAAGACAAAGGCCATCAAGTTCAACCCCTCCAAATGAAAACCCAGCATCCACACACACACCCCTCCCTACTTTTAATTAAATTCTATATACCCATACCTATACTAACTATAGAGTTTAGTATCACAATAGCCTTTGATATTATGTCTGTCCAAAAAATCATCCAAGCCATTCTTAAAGGCATTAACTGAATCAGCCATAACAACATCACCCAGCAGTGCATTCCACAACCTCACTGTCCTGACTGTGAAGAACCCCCTACGTTGCTTCAAATGAAAGTTCTTTTCTTCTAATCTAAAGGGGAGGCCTCTGGTACGGTGATCCTCTTTATGGATAAAAAGGTCCCCTGCTATTTGTCTATAATGTCCTCTAATGTACTTGTAAAGTCTAATCATGTCCCCTCGCAAGCGCCTTTTTTCCAGAGAAAACAACCCCAACCTTGACAGTCTACCCTCATAATTTAAGTCTTCCGTCCCTCTAACCAAGTATAGATGAGTGAGATCATTTTAATTGATATTGTTCTGTAATCTCATTCCAGGATTCATGACCTGGGAGTGGTTTCTTAAATATAAGATCAGATCAGATTCTGCCCTGGAAGGAGTAAACATCACTGTGCTTCAGAATGCAGTAAGTAGCTTGTGTCTGGCTGAAATGTTCAGTTGCTCACATAGATGGCAGTTTGTAGTCGGCAATAAAACGAGAATTACAGGATAAACATCATGCAATTCAATTTGCTTGGGCTTATAAGCACTAAATCAACAACCCCGGCCAGTCAGATTCCCACGTGCTGTCCCATCCACTGTTTGGTCATTTTGTGCTGTAAATGTTTCAGGTTTGGTGGGAAGGAAGAGGAAATGGGAAGGGGTGGAGGGCAGATGGTTAAAAGACTTTTTTCTAGTGAAGTTTTTTTAAAAGGTTAAGAATTTTTCATATCAATACAATATCCACCATTTCTTAACTGACCCCATTCTAGTGTGATATATTTAGTATCAGAGATGTATCAGAAAATACAGCCATCTGGATTCAGTATAAGAATAGCCGCAGGCTGGATAGGACTAAGGGCTCTTACACATGGGCGTTTTTTGGTGCGATCTTTTGCGTTTTGCTTTCTTCCATTCAGCCGCAGGGGAGCGCAGGAGTAAACGCACTTAATTATGTCAAGGGGGCTGTACTCACACAGACGTATGCAAGCGCCAAACGCAGGCAGGACACAGCATGTTGAATTTCACCTGCGTTCGGGTGCTTACATGCGCTGTGTGAGTACAGCCCACTTGACAATAATGAAGTGTGTTTACTCCTGCGCTCCCCTGCGGCAGAATGGAAGAAAGAGGAAGAGTGCACCAAAAAACGCCCGTGTGTAAGAGCCCTAATTTATATATAAGGTTCTTCTGCATTGTTTGGGACCCCACTCCCACCTTAACTTTGGCCCCGCAGAAAGTTCAACTTGATGTCACATACAGGGCAACCATTTAACTCATTTTCATTACCAATCACCTTTAACAGCTTGAGAGGATCTCTACTACAATAAATGTTCCATATGCATGTGATAGTACTGATGAGCCAGATGTAAATGACTACAAATACATTATATTTAATATACGGCGTGTTGAGCTACACAATATTAGGGATGCACCGAATCAGCTTTTTCGGATGCAGCAGATCCTCTGAATCCTTTGCGAAAGATCCAGTCGAATACCGAACCAAATTTGCATAAGCAAATTGGGGGTGGGAATGGGGAACATTTACTTTTTTTTTTTTATACAAAAAGGCACACTATTTCCCCCGCCCTTAATTTGCATATGCAAATTAGGATTCGTCCAAATCCTGCTGAAAAAAAAAGCCAAATCCTGAACTGAATCCTGGATTCGGTGCATCCCTACTGTGTGTCAGATATAAATGTAATACTACAGGGCCTCTACTTTCCCATCATATATATTATCCTTTTTTTTTTTTATTCCAGGTAGTCTCTGCCATCTCTGGTCTGAGCAGACAGACTATATTGCAGGTGAAATACTGGAAGATGCGGAGCAAATAACCAGATAAAGGATTACTGAGCAATTGCACAAACTGGAGTGTCTCAATGTTTGTTTTTGTTTTTTTTTTTAAATTCCCTAGAGCTATAGTTTTACACACTGACTGGCGGCATTTTTTCCTGTATCCATTTTCATTGCAGGAGTGCATATGATTCCAGCAGGGAGCAAGGCCCTCAACTATTGGGCCATTGTACTTTTTTGTGCCTATACATTAGATATGCCCCATATTTCCACCTGGATGTAACCAAAATCAGTATGCCAACATTACTTGCAGAATGAGCGTATGCAATCAAACGCGGCAACTGTAAGAATGGCTTATAGCCAGGATGTGTGTATTTGACCAGTTATATCAGCACTATGTAGATTACAACAGATTTTGTATACATTAAAGGAAAACTACACCGCCCCAAACAATGTAGGTCTCTATAAAAAGATATTGCATAAAACAGCTCATATGTAAAATCCTGCTTCATGTAAACAAAACATTTTCATAATAATATACTGTATGTGCCATTGGGTAATCATAAATAGAAAATTAAAAAAATAAAATAAGGGCCTCCCCCAGGGATCGTACGATTCACAGTGCACACAAACATACCAACAAACCATACTTGTTAGGTCACATGAGCCAATTAGCAAACAGAGTTCTGTCTTTTGCTTCAACACTTCTTCCTGTTACAGTTAAGAGTTGTAGTATTTTTGTGATCTCTAAAGGAAGCACACAGACCAACACAAAATGGGGGTTCAAGGCAAATGATGTAAAAGGGCTTAAGTGTTCATTTTGGGGGTATAGTTTTCCTTTAAGTCAGCCATACATTGTCCAAAAGTGTATGCCACCCACCCGATCTGCAGGGCAAATAGATAGTGTACAATAGACCTCACACTGTATGACATTTCTTTAGTTCAGCTCCTCACTTCACCCGACTAAATTGACATTTTTCCTCAAACCAAAATTCATAGAATATTGAAACGTCAGTTTTACTTCCCCTGATTTTAAGTTTTCCCTCATTTGACACCTCTATATTATGCACAATACATTTCCCTCATTTTATATCTTTCTTTCTGGTCCCATGAAAATGTAAAATGAGGAATTCTACTGCACATGGATATTGTTTGATAGTGTAAGGCTGCCACGCACACACTAAAAATCTGTGTCTATGGCCAAATATTGAGCTTCTGTAGCAAACAAATCAAGAGCAGATTAACAGATCATATATAAACACAGAAACACTTACTGAAGCAGCAGTATATTGGGTAAAAAAGAGGAAGCAGTAATATGTAAATAAAACAAGTTTAATTGCTAGCAAATAACCTTTACTTCATCAATTTGGAGACAATACAGATACAAGACAAATAAAGAAATGCCGAGCTCTCTCTGGCTGGCTTTAGAAATCACACATTCTAGGTTTAAGTCTGCAAGACTGGAGGAGCAGGTTTGGGACACACTACACATCAGACGCTGCCGCTTGTCATTCAGGAGTTAGAAGCATTTGTGGAAACCATTTTGCTTCAATGAAATATTTCGGTCAGTATAGGTAAAAACACCCCTGGGAAAGATGAAAACATTTAATTGAGATGGCTTGAAAAAAAAAAAAAAAAAATCCAAACACTCTGTTAAGAATAAAAAGTAAAATACAACAAAAAATGTTTAATGAGCAATTTTGCCTTTGCAAATATGAAACGGTCACGGAAAGAAAATGAAGAAAAAGACATTTTACTACAGTATAAGCACCGCTGAGATTGTTCATGGGGGCAGGGGCAATGGAGGTTCCAGGGTTATTTTACATTGTGTGTCAAATTTTAATTCCTTAAAAAGTATTAGTGAGGTGGTCATGATGTTTCAGAGAGGGATAAAGTAACATTTGGCCATGAAAATATAAACAAGTCAAAAAACAAAAAAAAAAAAAGCCTCCTGCAAAAAGAAAAAACAATAAAATGAAGGTCCTTTTGATATTCCCCCAGCCTCTGGATCCTCTCGCTCATCTCTTCCAGTCCATCACGTCACTTCCATTCTACCAGAAATCACGGCGGTGGTAACCATCGGGATCACAGTATTTTGTAACCACCACTCTGTTAGCAAATTTGCGCCCAGTGAGTCCTTGCATGGCTTTCTGACAATCAAAGACCGACGTAAATTCTACAAAGATCTGAAACACAAATTTATATCATTATACATTTAACATTGTCAAAAATTGGCAAGATATATAGGATTGTCATGATTTAGTTATTTCTAAATTACACTGTTTACACTGCAAATAATTCACTCTACCATATAAAATTGCATTCCTGAACAAGCAAGTTTATTTTTTTTAGTTGTAATATTGGTGTGTAGGCATGACTGGGGGCAGCTGGGAAACTGACAATAGCCCCATGTCGGATTTTAAACTTAAATATAAAAAATATAAAAAAAATCTGCTCTTTTGAGAAATGGATTTCAGTGCAGAATTCTACTGGAGCAGCACTATTAACTGATGTGTTAAAAATAAACACAGTATCCCTTTGAGGAGGGTCCTTCAAGTAGGGTTTCCGTTCTTTTACTATTGAGTGCTGTTCTTATATCTACTGGGCAGCTGTTATCTTGTGTTAGGGAGATGTTATCTGGTTACCTTCCCGATATTCTGTTAGGCTGCTGGGGAGAAAGGGAGGGTTGAGATCCCTTCCAACTTGCAGTACAGCAGTAAAGTGACTGAAGTTTATCAGAGCACAAGTCACATGACATGGGGCAGTTGGGAAACAATGTTTAGTCCATGTCAGATATCAAAATTAGATCGGTTTGCTCTTTTGAGAAACGGATTCCAGTGCAGAATTCTGCTGGAGCAGCACTATTAACTGATGCATTTTGAAAAAACATTTTCCCCACTACAGTATCCCTTTAAATAAAAAAAAACATGACATTCGCCAATGCTGGAACGGATACCCGCACAAGAGTATAAAAGCACTTGCCTTGCCGCATCCTGGCACTTCAACTCCATCCACTGGCCGTGGAATTTCAAGTGACTTGACAGCGCCGTATTTGCCACACTCATCTTTAACATCCTCCACTATCTCCTCATACTCATCATCATCTATCAGTTCTTCTGGCAGCACCATATTCATTAGGCACAACACTTCAGTTGGATGACCACCCATCTGCACCTGGGAACTCATAAGACCAGGGACTTGAAGGGTCACTGGTGTCTGGTTTATTGTGCTCTGAAATGGGAAAAAAAGTCAGAACATTAGAAAGCAATGCACACATTCCTGAACTGTGCCAATTACTAGGTGTGTGCTGTTGGCCATACACGGAGTAATCATGGGACAGTTTAACCAGCCACTGCTTAACAGCACCGTTCTATCCATGGGGTACAATTTTACTGCACGAAATCCACTATTTGGGAATCGGCCAAATCCCTGAATCCTTTGCGTAAGCGTTGGCGGAATACCGAACCGAATCCTAATTATGCAAATTAGGGGCAAGGAGAAATTATTTTGTGATTAAGTCACGTGATTTCCCTACCCACCCCTAATTTATATATGCAAATTAGGAATTGGTTCAGCCAGGCATGAGGATTCAGCCAAATCCTGCTGAAAAAGCCAGAATCCCGAGCCTAATCCTGGATTCGGTGCATCCCTAATCAGTAGTAAAAGCATGCTGGGAGTTGTAGTCCAGAAAAATGTAGACACCCTAGGTTCAGAAACAGGATTCTAAGATCAGCCCTGTGTGTGTGGATGACCACGAGTTGCCTCTGAAGTGACTAAAGCCGTGCCACTTCCTTTGGCCTATCAGCATAGGCATCTGTGCGGTTAAACTGTACAAAATGCACATAAACAGTTCTCAACATTCCGCTAAAAATGACAGCTTAACTTATAGAAAATATAAGGCTCTTACACATGAGCGTTTTTACCTGCGCTCCCCTGCGTTCCGTTTTTCGGCGTTCAGCCGCAGGGGAGCACAGGAATAGACACATTTAATTATTTCAAATGGGGCTGTATTCACACAGGCGCATGTAGGC
The DNA here is from genome assembly GCF_017654675.1 of Xenopus laevis. Lineage (NCBI taxonomy): Eukaryota > Metazoa > Chordata > Amphibia > Anura > Pipidae > Xenopus > Xenopus laevis. The sequence goes on along the minus strand of NC_054383.1, from coordinate 109,027,372 downwards.
GCCGAACGCAGGTTGAGACGCAACATGCTGGATTTTTCCTGCGTTCGGCGCCTACATGCGCCTGTGTGAGTACAGCCCCATTTGAAATAATTAAATGCGTCTATTCCTGCGCTCCCCTGCGACTGAACGCCGAAAAACGGAACGCAGGGGAGCGCAGGTAAAAACGCTCATGTGTAAGAGTCCTTAATCAAGGAAAACTCTTCTAAATCATCGCTGGTTAAAAGATGCCCCTGATCAAGTCAGCATTTAGAGTAAACTAATCAGTGCTTATTCTAAATAACTTCATGGGTATTATTTCTAATTTTGTAGACTTCCAAGCTATTGAAGGAAGAACAGGGTATACTTTCAGTACGTAAATTATCTGCCTGAGTGGCCCTTGCTCAACACAAGAATTTACACAGCTATTTAATGTACCAAAAATTAAAATATTTGATGCTTGAAACCAACCTGGGGGGGATGGGGGAATCATTTAAGATGGAGAATTAGAAGTAGTTTAGAATAAAGCTTTATAATGTGTAAACAATTGGTGGGATTAAAACGTATCCTTACCAGAGTTGCATTCTTAGCTCCAACACTCGCCCTCTGCACCAAAAGCTTTTTATCACCCAGTTGCATCCCATTGAGTCCAGCAATTGCCTAGGGAAATAAAATTTGGTCAAGCAGGCACAGATCTTACCAACTGTGCAGTGATAAACTAATATGTAACAAATGAACAAGTCCCGAATGGCAATTGTCTAGTAGTCAAAGTAATAGGCCAAACGTGTACCAACTGGACTGCCAATTGTTAACTACAGTAACCAAAACATATTCACTCAGATCACAAACAAAAATATAGTTCACTTGTAATTAATGTTCACTCACTTGTATTACCCAATTTCAGGCTGTGTAGAGGTATATAAACCAGAATAGGGATACTAAAAACAAGAGAAAGCAGTAAAACCCCACACTACTTTACTAAAATTAATTGAGATCTAATTATATAAGTGCTTAGTGCTATTATAAACATATGCTTAGTTCTCAATCAATTTAGCACCAACATACAATTAATGGTATTTCAATCGATTGTGTTAATACAAATAATTGCTGTAGTTTATAATTTTAAAGCGAGTTCATGGTATCAAACAATTAAAAATAAAGCGTCAGCAATTCATGAATAAAAGTTAGAAATTAGAAAATAGTATAGAGGTGGAGTTGTCCCGAAGAAACTCCCACGAGTGGTGTCCCAGGGCTTAGAACAACGCAGCTAGTTTTTTCGGGACAACTCCACCTCTATACTATTTTCTAATTTCTAACTTTTATTCATGAATTGCTGACTCTATTTTTAATTGTTTGATACCATGAACTCACTTTAAAATTATAACTACAGCACTAGCACCTTATTTAATTCATATAAGAACCATGAACTTTTAGATTATTCATCAATTGTGTGTAGATACATTTTGTTGAAGGTCACAGCGCCTATTTTATAGCACTTAAGCACTTTAATCATAATTATTTGTATTAACACAATACAATACCATTAATTGTATGTTGGTGCTAAATTGATTGAGAACTAAGCATATGTTTATAATAGCACTAAGCACTTATATAATTAGATCTCAATTAATTTTAGTCAGGTAGTGTGGGGTTTTACTGCTTTCTCTTGTTTTTAGCAAAACATATTCACTGCAAAGCTACATTTTTGCACACTTTTTTCCCCCCCACTAGTTGCCTGCCCATTCTGAATTCCAAACCAGATGCCTGGTTACTAGTGTAAGTCTAGCAAACAGATAAAGCTGCTGAAATTTCAAACTGGAGAGTCACAGAACTGAAAGTTAAAGGGAATCTGTCGTCATTTTAAACTTTTTTTTTCTTTTGCATTTTTATAAAAAACACACATCTATAAACACTGTCTGGCAAATAAAATGTTAATCCACAAATCCATGCATAAGTTATTTTAGTTTGTATTTTGTCATGGGGGCTTCCATTTCTGCCCATTACACATTCATCCTGTGCTGCTCTAACAGCAGGCACAGCATTACCTGTGTGCTTGGAGGCAGCCACTCTGTAATGAAAAGCCAGGTCGCACTACGACATGAGAATCCAGCTGTACACTCCCCCTCCCCTCTCTGCCCATGCGTGTGATGTTTGGAGGAGAGAGGTCACATGGTTTGCAGGGAAGCAATTACTTTCACATTCCTACGTTCTGCTCTACAGCTGCACTAACAGCCCCTCCTCCCACAGACACTATCAAAGCTCCTGCCGTTCTGTAAGTTTGTTCTCTGCATTCCTTTGGAGGGGGGGGGAACGTTCTCTCCTTGCTGCCTTCCTAGTTAGTTTTACTGGTTACTAGATGAGGTAAAGGAGCTGTGAGTTCCCTCTGCTATCCACCTCACACAGACCTTGTCCTTTCCTGCCTGCAATACTTCTTTTTTCATTAACTACTTACTGCCTCCTTTCTCCTGAGCTATTTTAACCCTTCCTAGACTTCCTCCTAAGTTTTCCTCGTTTTCAAGTATGTCCTTATTTTATCCTTTTTTTCTATTCCCTGTCATCAGTCCTGGGAGTGTACTCCTGTGTTTCTGCCATTCATTTTTGTGTAAACAAATATAATAAACTATCTATATAAAATATTTTTTCCAGTGCCCAAAATAATTTGTGTGTGTGAATATATATATATTTCTTTTTGAAATGTAAGTGGGGGCAGTGATCACAGGACTATCTTATTTCAGTCCTTCTGAAGTGGTGTCAGTGAGAGCTTATTTTGATTCCTGCCTATTGTTCAATTGACAGGCTCAGCACACAAGGCTCTATTTACATTACAGCAGCTTGTAGGAGGGAGGAGCACAAGTCACATGACCTGAGGGCAGCTGGGAAATGTCAAAATGTCTAGCCCCATAGCAAATTTTAAAATTAGATATAAAAAAATCCATTTCTTGTTTTGAAAAACTGATTTCAATGCAGGATTCTGCTGTAGTAGCACTATTAACTGATACATTTTGTAAAAAACATGTTTTTCCATGACAGTATCCCTTTAAATAACTTTAAAGGGGTAGATTAAGGGTTGAATTAAAAATTAGAACATTCAATTCTGTCATGGTCAAAACTGTCAAATTCGACTAGGGAATTATCCAAACTCAAGTTTTTTTAAAAAAATTCTAATACAGTTTTCAAGATTAATCAAACTCCCTTTAAGAGTTATAATTCGACTATTTGCCACCTAAAAGCTGCTAAATTTCTTTATAAATCAATAGGTGAGGTCCAGTGAACAATTTGTAGCCTGCAAATTTTTACTGAGAAAAAACATGAACAGAGTTTAGTCGAATTCAAATCGAATTTAAGGGGTCGCTAAAAATCGTCAAATAACCCTCCAGTCGATTTTTGCATTTAAGGGACTTTAAAAAAAAAAAACAAAAAAAAACAAATTTGAAATTCGACCCTGGATAAATGTGACTAAGAAAAGATCAAAGGCAAAATGTTATCGTTGGGTTATGGGTTGGGAACGGGTTATATTTTAACTTGAGCTTGTGAGAAAATTTGTTGTGCACTCTTTTTCCTAGTGCTAATAAATGAAATCACACTGCCAGTTTTGGCACTCCAGATTTACTAATGCTAGAATTGTCTGATAAAAATCACTGTAAAAGATTAAGTTTTTAAACATATTTCTTACCTGATCTGTAACATTAATATCCACGTATTCACAAAAGGCATAACCTTTTGATAGGCCTGTGGCACTGTCTTTTACCAAATTAAATGCTTTTAAAGGCCCAAAAGATGTAAGCAATTCTTTGACCTGTGAATGAAAATAATCCAAAAGGTTATTTACTGAGCGACAGGGGAAAATGAATGCTTTAAACATTCAGTTATATAGAATATTTACAGAACCTAGAAAGAGAAGGCATAAAGTCAGTGAAGCCTGCAGGCTGTGGCCTTATAATAAAACAAGTCAGTTATTATACCTAAGGAAATACAGGCTCTCCAAAACAGAGTTTTCCATGTACAAGAGCTGTAATTACATTAGGGATGCACCGAATCCAGGATTCAGCCTTTGTCAGCAGGATTCAGCCAAATCCTTCTGCCCGGCCAAACCATATCCAAATTTGCATATGCAAATTAGGGTGTGGAGGGAAATTGTGTGACTGTCACAAAACATGGAAGTAAAAAAATGGTTCCCCTTCCCATCCTAATTTGCAGATGCAGATTAGGATCTAGTTCGGCTGAATATTTTGCAAAGAATTTAGGGGTTCAGCCAAATTCAAAATAGTGGATTTGGTGCACAGCTATTTTAATAAGCAAACCAACACTGTAACTTGGTTTTACCTAAGGAAAAATTAGTTTAGTGCCAGAAAGCTGAAAAATAAAGGTTAGTTCACAAGCCCACCCAAAATATTTTAGATGGTGAAGTGCAATATGCTGCACTGAGCCCCACACAACCCACTTATCCCCTAACAAGTGCAGTGCCAGTAGAAATAGCACAGCTTCCTGGGCCATTTGCTAGTGTGGCTCCACACTTTGATTAGGGGACTAGTATTTTGTGTGTCCATTCAACCATATTGCCTTCCTGCTGGCATTGCTTACGGGAAGGCTGGATGCAACGGAACACATTAGGGGAGTGGTCCATATTACAGACCTCAGTTCAGATTGATGGGAAAGCCAAATTGAAACATTCCCAGGTATGAAAAATAACAAATAAGTAAGCCTGAAATTACCAACCCATAGGCTTAATGACTCCATGGTTACCTGGTCATCATTCAGATAGTTGGGTAAACCTCCAATGAATAGCTTGTGTGCAGAGTCAGGGACAACTGTGGAAACCACCCCTGTTAAGAAAGGATGGATATTTGGAAAGAGAAAAAAAAACAAACCACCATTCCATTTATGCCTTTTTTTGCTCTGAAGTCCTGGCTGGAACTGCAGTCTCTGTAATAACAGACGGTACTGTGTTCTGGTAAGTAAAATAAGCCATTATATTTTCATATTACTAAAACCACTATAAAACTAAAGCTTGCATCGGGAACCTAAATAATGTTAAAGCAGCATAATCCTAAAAACCTAGCAGAAGGAAGGAAAAATAACCTAAATATAAAATGTAATGATGCACAGTGGAGGTAGAATTCTCCATATACTTGTACAAGGAACATTTTAATCAGGTGTAGGAGCAGCTTACCTGGTACATACACAGATGGGTTTTCAGACATGCCTGGTAAAGGCTGGTAATCATGAGGGCGCCTAATTTTAAGAGACTGGCCTTGAAAAATGATCCCATCAAAAGCCATTGCCTGTGTGGTTTCATCAACAGAACGAAACTAAAAAAAAAAAAAGGGGAAAATGTTGATTAGTCTAGCAAATAAAGGAAAGTTTGATTTAAAAAGAAAAAAAGTCAGTGGTTAAGCAATTCACTGATGTGATATTTATAAATTTGGTTCTGGAATAGTATTCTTTATCTGAAAGTCAACATGAGCATTGGAGGGTTCTGCGAATGATTATGAACACGCACCGGCAACCACTTCAAGCACTGTGGATGCAGACAACTTAAAATGTGAAGCTACAAAGAGCACTCCTTGTGTGGAAATGCAGTGGCATTCTTCTTCCAGAGTGATTATACATAACATGCTTTAGTATGTGAGTGTTCACAGTGAGCATTCACCACAAATGCAACCCTTGTAAAAAGAAAAACATTACCACTACCATAAAATAATTGAGTCATAGAAGAGGGAAGGTGGATGCAATTAAATGAATAACAAAATTAAATTGTTGTAAAGTAATAAAAATATAATGCAGTGTTGCCTTGCACTGGTAAAACGGATGAGTGCTTTAGGATTACTACTATTGTTTATATAAATATTATGCTGTGTAGCCATGGGGGCAGCCATTCAAAGGAGAAATGGCTCAGGTTACACAGCAGATAAGCTCTGTAGAACATAATGGTGTTAACTGTTATCCACTATTTAACCTGTGCCATATAGCCTTTTTTCGATTTCCGCTATTGCTACACAGCAAAACACACCAGTTTTACCAATGCAGGGCAACAGTACATGATATTTTCATTACTTTAAAACACTCATTTTTTGGTGTTACTGTACCTTTAAATAGAAGTGTTATACATGCACTCCCATTGGACAGAAACCCACTTCCCACCGCAACTTACCTCCAAAAAGGCAAAATTTTTGTCTTGATTGATTTGAACAGCCAGTACAGGATTTCCAGGTGCTTGAGTCAATCCACCAAGTCGCATCTGAGCATTAAAGAAGTCCATCATTGCCTCCTGCAAGGTAAGGAGAAGAGAGAGATATAAGTGGTCTGATATCCCAGTTAATAGCAACAAAGAGCAGGTTTAAGATCTAGAATGTCCTACTTGCCTTGCACGATGGTAGCAAACTTATTTTGCTACGAAGGGATTTCAGCCCCACAATTTTCACTTTAAAAAGAAATGGAAATATCTTTGATCTTGTTTTTCAAATAGAAAAGGTTTCTTTTAAAATTAAAGTTGTTTATATTGTTGTAATTCAACAAAAAGTAGCCATTTCTGCAAAAACCATGCTAACTGCTGGAAAAATTTGAAAAAAAGTTTGAAACTTTATTAGATTACAAGTGTAGGGCCATATTACAATTGTTCCTTTACATAATAGTACCATTTCCAAAAAAATAAAAAAGCAAAAACCGGATACCCATTACCCATAGTTTCAAAATGTAGGGTTAAGCAATGTGTATCATAACCAAATGTAAAACAAAAACTTTTTAAGTACCATGGAGATGGGACACTGTCTTAAAAAACCCACCTGTTTCTCTGCACAACACCGAAAGACCACTTATGAAATTAGTGTGGTCAAAGCAGTTGCCTAATACCTTACCTGTGTCAACTAGATTAATGGGCTGATTTATCAAGGGTTGAAGTGAAAATTGAATTTTTTATGTCCAAAACTGTCAAATTTGACTAGGGAATTCTTAAAATTCGGTTTTTCGCCATCTAAAAACCTGCCGAATTGCTTTTAGTCAATGAGACGTCATTGAATTTGATGCGAATTCTATTTGAGTTTTCTGGTTGATCCAATTCACCAGAGTTCTGAAAATTAGATTTTGTAAATAAATTTCAATTGGTCGAATTTCAAGTTCATGGGAGTTTTAAAAACTCCCATCAACTTGACCCTTGATAAATCTGCCCCTTAAACTGCTATTTAACAGAACTCAACAAAGGTGCTCCGTCAAGGTCCATTGTTTGTAATTGAGTAATGTTACAATGACCTCTGACACTGGCTCTCAATCTAGTCTTTCAGTAAGTCACCAACTGCCAAGCCAATCTTTCTGACCCCACTGTACACAGGGATATCTGTGAAATACAGCTCCAAAAAATTGCCCCAACTGCCAAAAAACTGCAGTCACAATTTACCCAAATATAATGTTTATTAAGTCAATGGTACCTGCAAACAGAGGTAGTTACAGGCCTGAAATGGCACAAGGCCTGTAACTTTAATGTCATTGTACAACCAGTAAGCTTGAATACATTTATTTTTTTACAGGTGTAGTTTAAAATGCTTGAGTGCACGTCACAAGAATGAACAGAAGACATCAGTACTCATGTGATACTTTATTCAGGCATAATTTGAGAATTGTATGTGGTTGCTGGTGAATTTAGACCACTATTGTCCCTTAGAGCAGGGGGGGGGGGGCAACTTTTTTTTACCCACTAGCTACATTAAGATGTAAAAGAAAAGTTAAAGGGATATTGTCATGGGAAAACATATTTTTTTCAAAACGCATCAGTTAATAGTGCTGCTCCAGCAGAAATCCATTATCCAAAAGAGCAAACAGATTTTTTTAGATTCAATTTTGAAATCAGACATGGGGCTAGACATATTGTCAGTTTCCCAGCTGCCCCCAGTCATGTGACTTGTGCTCTGATAAACTTCAGTCACTCTTTACTGCAAGTTGGAATCATATCATCCCCTCCCTCCCCCCAGCAGCCTAACAAAAGAACAATGGGAAGGTAACCAGATAGCAGCCCCCTAAAACAAGATAACAGCTCCCTAGTAGATCTAAGAACAACACTCAATAGTAAAAGCCAAGTCCCACTGAGACTGATTCAGTTATATTAAGTAGGAGAGATAACAGCCTGCCAGAAAGTAGTTCCATCATAAAGTGCAGGCACAAGTCACATGACTGGGGGCAGCTGGGAAACTTACAATATGTCTAGCACCATGTCAGATTTCAAAATTGAATATAAAAAAAATCTGTTTGCTCTTCTGAGAAATGTATTTCAGTGCAGAAGTATGGTTGAGTAGCACCATTAACTGTTGTGTCCCTTAAAAGTTTTCCTGGGTGGCATAAAATAGATGCTGTAATTGGCCAATTGGTAGCATCTATGAGGACTGGCAGCCTACATGAGGCTTGATTTGGCAGTAAACCTGGCTGTTATGCAACCAAAACTTGCCTCCAAACCACAAATTCAAAAATAAGCACCTTCTTTGGGGACAGTGGGAGCAACATCCAAGGGGTTGGTGAGGAACATGTTGCTCACAAGCCAATATTTTATTATAGCAAGGAAACAATAGCAAGAGCAAATACCTCAGTGATTCCAAATGGAATATTTCCGACATAGAGTCGACGGGCCTGCCTCGTCATCTGACTGCCCACAACAGGCACTGGAGTAGGAGTAACTGCCAGACCATCTGGAGTCATGGTTGGAAGAAGAGCTGTAGCTGGAATCTGTCCCGCAGCTGGAAAAAAATGTTAAGCAAAAAAAATATACATGGACTGAGAATGTGCAAATTGAAAGTGATGTGTTTTACTGATGCTTACAATTCAGTGCTTATTGAATGAAACCCTTGAAAGAAAACAAATCTAACAAATGATACCAACAATAAATAACCATGCAAAATTCAAATATACGAACAATTCACAAGGTTTTTGTACTCGCTGTAAGATCACCTGCTATGCTTTTAGATACAGGTGCCAGAAGCACAGTAGGAGGGGGACAGCCATTCACAGCCCTGCAGACGCACAAGCTTAGACAGGCGCCAGTTCCCTATCAGGTCCTGCTAGCTGCTGATTGGTTCCTGTCCTACAGTGAGCCGAGAGCCGCCGGCTACCCTGCACAGCCTGGAAATTCAGGGAGCAGGAAGTGGAAGGGAAAGGAAGGAATTATTAGGGTTTTTGCAGAAATATTCAATAAATCCGCCTGAACAACTACTTTTTTAAGCACAATTCTTCGATATCTAAATGAGTAGAATTAACTGGTACGTGCTTATTTACACAAAAAATCATCTCCTTTAAGAAAGGGAATACCCAAGATGAAAGTTTAATGGCTTCTATTCAAACAAAAAAAGGCTTTACAAAGTCTTTGTCTTGCACAGTACACATCAAGAGTAAGATGCCTTTTTAGCAGATACTTCTTTGAACAAGGGACTCCCCCACATGGTTTTAGCCCAACGTGTAGTCTTGCACAAAACAAACCCAAGCTTGACAACCTGTCTGAAAAGCAAAATATAGCACTCCTTATATATTCTTCACCTCTTCTCTGGACTCACTGTAGTTGCACAATGTAATTTTTGTGAACTGGAGCCTAAAATTTCACTGCATGTTTAAGAGAAGGGCCTTCTAAAGCATATTACACAGATGGACTTACATCTTTCTCCGCTTTTCCCCTTTTGTAACCTAGACGCCACTCTACTGTCTAAGCAAATTAAAATAATTTCCCCTTCTCACTCCCTCCCAACACAAAGGGATTTGGGTGCAAGCCACACCAATAATTATGACTAAAGAACCTGAACCCACGGTTTCCTTTTAACCTCCAAACACAGAAATATATAAAATTGATAAATCAGCCACTGCAAACACATTTCTAAATTCATCCATTAAAATTATACAGACATGAGATCTGTTATCCAGAGAGCTCTAACATGAGAATGGCGCATCATACAGACTCCTTTTTCAGCTTTGTATGCAGTTATTGCAGGTAAAAAGGAAAATCAGACAAATCATTTCAAAACTAATACTGGAGAATGACTGACAAGTTTTCAAAAGCTACAACAAAAGGATGAGAATTATAACTGAATGTTTAAAATCACCTTGCATGGCTTTATACTGCAGAGGCGTGATATGCTCAAAACCAGGAGGTGGAATATCCCAATATTTACGGATCTTCTTTTTCTTCTCATTTCTTGGTGAGCGACTGAACGAGAAAAAAGGGAATACTTTAGTATTTCAAGGGTAAGCAAACCTTCACAATAGTTTTGAGATATCTCTACTAGTTTACCTGCGTCGCCTCCGATCCTTGGATCCACTTCGTTGCTCTCTAGCTCGTCTTTCTCTGCTACGGCTTCGTCGCTTCCGTTCTCGGCTTCTAGAACGGCTGTGACTGCGTTTTTTATGGCGATTTTCCTTGTCTCTTTCTACAAGTACCAGAAAATTGTTGCAATTACTTGCGTGTAATCTTTAACATGGAGGTACACTTCATCAGATTTAAAAAAACATAACTCTAAACTAATTAGTTTGATTCCAATCTTTGCCTTCTAAAAAGAAAAAAACACCTACTTACATATCTTATATAAACCAAGAGGGCTAAGGGCTAGTCCACACGGGGAGATAGCCACGCGTTTGCGGTCGCGGCGACAAAGCGCCGCGCCAGTCGCCGCGACCGGCGCAGGCGACAGTTTTGTATGGGCGCCTATGTAAAAACGCCTGTGCTAACCACACGAGGCGATGCGCTTTTCAACAGTCGCCTGAAAATGCCTCGCCAGGCTTTTTCAGGCGACTGTTGAAAAGCGCATCGCCTCGTGTGGTTAGCACAGGAGTTTTTACATAGGCGCCCATACAAAACTGTCGCCTGCGCCGGTCGCGGCGACTGGCGCGTCGCTTTGTCGCCGCGACCGCAAACGCGTGGCTATCTCCCCGTGTGGAATAGCCCTTAAAGGACCAGTAACGTCAAAAATTTTTATTTGAGAAATACATTTTACATGTTAAAAATAATGGGCATGCCCTAATAAATTAATATAACACACCTAGCGCTTTTTTTAAAAAATAAATCAAAATACCTTTCCTCCATTACATGGAAAACGGCGAAAAGGCGACCAGTGCGCACTCCCGACGCTGTACACACAACCGGAAGTAGGGAAACCGGAAGTCAAAACACAGAGCAGCCGGTAACATCCAAGCAGGCAGTGGTGAGTGAACTGCTGCGCGAAGAGAAAGACTGAGGATTTTAAGCGCTGCACACACAGATAGAGGGAGGCTGAGAGGACAGAATGCTGCAGGGACTTAAACGCTTCGTGGAGAGAGAGGCTGGGACAGAAAAGCTGCCGGCAGAGAGGCTGAGGGGAGAAATGCTCAGGTAGGAAAGATTACGGGGAGAAAAGTTTAGGAGACAGAAAAGCTGCCGGCAGAGGGGAGGGAAACACTGCGGGGACACAAACGCTGCAGAGTTACAAAAGCCTGGAGGAGGAGGAACGGGTGCCGGGAGAGGGGAGGTAAAGGGTGCGGGGGGGGGAAAAAAGATAAATTATCTTGACAAAAATATTCTGGAGGGGGAGAGAGAGACCTGCTGGAGGAATGCACATAACTGCTGGGCAAAAGAGCAGGGAGATAATGTAACAGGACGGCTGTCAGCTGTGAGCGTGAGCAGAGAAAAGTGACCAGAAGTGACGTCAGTCCAGGAAGAGAGACACAGCAGCGCGCACGTAGTGGAGAAGAGAAGGAGAACCAGCAAGAAGATGGCGGAGACCCTTTGGACACCGTGGGACAGTGCCGGTTTGAGTTTTTTCCTATGTCTTATCCAAACAGCAGGAAAGATCAGCATATTGGAGGTAAGTAATATGTATGCATTTGTTTTTTTTTATTTTTAAAAATTGTGTTACTGGTCCTTTAAAAGGAAATTTTCTAAACATCGTGGAGCCAGAGACACAAGGAAACTGCAGAATATGTGAAATCAAAGAGACTGTTCTTCTGCTTTAAAGCGATATCAAACAGCCTGGGTCTATGCAGCTATTCAATGTCCCATGATGGCAGTACAGATATCACTACCAGCTCCTGTTCTGGTGAAAATGGGTCACAAGTGTTTAGAAATACTTAAAGGATCAGTAACAAATTTTTTTTTTAAAGAAAAAATAGTTACTATAGAACAAAAAAACCCACAGACAAATTGAACTTTTAAATTGCTAAGTTTTTATTAAGAAATAACTTACGGAAACTCAGATTGCGCTCCACTTCAGAAAAGGCGATCAGCGATCCATCGTGCCGCGCTCCATTTCTCCTCCCTGCCTTCCTTATAGGCGAGGAGGAGAAATTGAACTCTGCGCGATCGATCGTCACCCTGTTGCAGTTTCTGAAGAGGAGCGCAAGTGAAGTTTCGGTAAGTTATTTCTTAATAAAGACTTAGTGATTTTAAAGTTTAATATGTGTTGGGTTTTTTTTTCGTAGCATACTAACAAATTTTTTCAAAAGTGTTTTGCTGTTGTTACTGGTCCTTTAATACCAATGTGCCAAGCACATACTACAGTTTCACCCTTTACCCTTAAGACATCTTGATAAAATTTTAATTATTTGCCATATTGCCTATTTGGCTTCAAGTGTCCAGTTAAGAGTATTACCAGATTCTTGAAGCACATCTCCAACATTTGCGCCGACTAGGTTTCCTTCCCCTTTAAATCCATTTCTCAAAAAAACAAAGATTTTTTTTATATTTAATTTTGAAATCTGACATGGGGCTAGACATATTGCCAGTTTCCCAGCTGCCCCAGTCATGTGACTTGTGCTCTGATAAACTTCAGTCACTCTTTACTGCAAATTGGAACGATATCATCCCCCTCCCGCAGCCTAACAGAATAATGGGAAGCTAATCAGATATCAGTAGGGATGTAGCGAACTGCTGTTTTGGTGTTCGCGAACGCCGTTCGCGAACACCGGCAAAAAATGCGAACGGTTCGCGAACTTCGAACACCCGCAAAATCGTTCGATTCGAACGTTCGAAGGATTTTTCGTTCGATTCAAACGTTTGAAGGATTTTCATCGTTCGATCGAAGGATTTTCATTCGAATCGAACGTTCGAGGGATTTTAATCGTTCGAACGAATGGAAATCGGTCGAACGAATGGAAATCGGTCGATTTTAGCGGTCGAATGGTCGCGAACTCAAATTGCGAACGTTCCCAAACGTTCGCGAACATTAGGCGGACGCGAACGGTCGATGTTCGCGCGAACAAGTTCGCAGGCGAACAGTTCGCTACATCCCTAGATATCAGCTCCCCAACACATTAGAAATAAAAAAAGACATCATAAAAATCATGACAGAATCCCTTTAAGAAGAGGGAAATATGCAGATACATGTACAAAACATGAGTTCATTGCTACATTACTTAATGAATGAGTAAACTGGATAATATGTAGTTTTCCCAGAAAATACAATTTAGTTTGACAATAACATGCACAAATTGGAATGTACTTGTCATGGATCAGTAAAGAGCAGCAAAATTATTGCACACTGCATGTCAACCCAGGTACGGGCTGTAAAGGGAAGCAGAGGGATAACTTATGTATCTAGCATAATGCATACAAAATAGAAAGTCCCTCATTACATACTAAGAAAAAAAATACTTGGGCATATTAGCATAAACAGAAAACAGTGAAGTCTCCAGACTAAAAAACATCAATGAAATACTAGTCTAAACGGTGTAGTTTACTATTACATGGTGACATTCCCCAAGAGCCACAAAGGCACTTCATTTCAAATTCCTGTATCTCAGATTGCCTTTACTACTTTAAGGGCTAGGCCACAGGGGAAGATTTCAGGGAGATTGGTCGCCTGGCGACTAATCGCCACGTCTTTGAGGCGACTAATCTCCCTGAATGGCTTGCTGGTATCTCGCACCCGCTAGCGCTAAAGTCGCCTGCACCTATTCACACGCGGCAATGCGGTTTTCAAACTCGTTTGAAAATTGCCGTGCAAGACAATTTTGAGCGACTTTGAAAAATGTATCGCCGCGTGTGAATAGGTGCAGGCGACTTTAGCGCTAGCGGGTGCGAGATACCAGCAAGCCATTCAGGGAGATTAGTCGCCTCAAAGACGCAGCGATTAGTCACCAGGCGACCAATCTCCCTGAATCTTCCCGTGTGGCCCTAGCCTTAAGGGATACTGTCAGAGATTTCCCCCCCCCCCAAAACGCATTCGTTAATATGGCTGCTCCAACAGATTTCTGCACTGAAATCAGTTTGGAAAGAGTAAACAGATTTTTTTTATATTTAAATTTTGAAATCTGACATGGGGCTAGACATATTGCCAGTTTCCCAGCTGCCCCCAGTCGTGTGACTTCTGCTCTCATAAACATCAATCACTCATATCACTCCAACTTGCAGTGCAGCAGTAATCACCCCCCCCCCCCAGCAGCCTAACAACAGAACAATGGGAAGGTAACCAGATATCAGCACCTTAACACAAGATAACAGCTGCCTGGTAGATCTAAGAACAGCGCTCAATAGTAAAAGCATTTCCCACTGAGACACATTCAGTTACATTGAGGAGAAACAGCCGTTCCATCATCAAGTGTTGGCTCTTTCTGAAAGCACATGACCAGGCAAAATGACCTGAAATGGCTGCCTACACACCAATATTACAACTAAAAAAAAATACACTTGCTGGTTCAGGAATTACATTTTATATTGTAGAGTGAATTATTTGTAAACAGCGTAATTTAGAAATAAAAAATACATCATAAAAATCATGAGAGAATCCCTTTAAAGCGTATAAATAAGTGGAGCAACACCAACACACTGGCACACCTAAAGCTGGCGATAGATGTAAAGATTTCTAAGATATTTTCATTATCGTGAGAACAAGATTATCTTGATTAAATGTACGATTTGTCCATCAACTAAAAAGACCATTTCAGACGATATGGTCTAGCTGAAGCCAGGAAAACTGATGGGAGCTGCCTGCTTGGTCCTGCTAACATAGATACATTTCTTTGTGACCGATAAATTCTTAAACCTAGTTGATCAATTTGCTGACAGATGATGGACGAAAAATCGTTAGACGCAAGATCATTCGATTCCCACTCACCTCACGATAATTTGACCGATTGCACTAAAATCGGTCGTTCAAAGAAAAAGCTTTGCGTCTATGAGGACCTTAAAACATTAGAATATACTACCAATAACAATATGCTTAATAGCCCTAATATACAGAGGAAAGACATGGTTACTTTATAGGCCTCCAAACAATAGTGAACACAGACAACACCTGGTTGGACAATGTTTGTACAACTTGCCGTCCTGTAACACCCCCTTCATCAGACCTACAGTCCGACCCTATAACAATGCTTTGGGACCATCTGTACATCGATATATAGCAGGGACCCCCACCAACTTTTTCTTTTTTTTAACCTGTGAGCCACATTTAAAGGAGAATTCAATGCGTTACCAAAAAAAACACCCTACCCCCACCCCACACAGACCCCCCTCCCTCGAAGGGAAATGCCCCTAACTTTTTACTTCCCCCTTGGTGAAGATTCAGGGATAGCAGTTCACTGCAGCCATCTTCTGGGTCTTCTTTCGCAAAATTCGTCTATTGCGGCGCATGTGCAGTTGTCGCCAACTGGTAAATTGCTCCAACTGCGCATGCACCTCTTTGCTGTCCTCCGTCTCAGCTTACTGAAGACCCGGAAAATGGCTGTGGTGAACCGTAATCCCTGAATCTGCACAGAGGGGTAATTAAAAAGCTAGGAACATTTCCCCGGGGGGCAGCTAGGCTGGGGGTGAAGGGAGGGGGGTCTATGTGGGGTGGAGGTTTTTTTGGTAAAGGGTCAAAGACTCCTTTAAAGATAAAAACAGTTGGGGAGCAACACAAACATGAAAAAGTCCCTTGGCTATTTGGTAGCCCCTATGTGGACTGGTAGCCTACAGGAGACTGTTTGGCAATGTATCTGTTTTTTTTATGTTTTCAGAACTTGCCTGGAATACAAAAAGAAGGCACCTACTTTGAGAACAAAGAATAACAGCCAAAGGGATAGTGAACAAGGTTTGTGAAGCACTGATATATCTAGGTTTAATGATGAACACTAGGAAGAGGAGTTTAGTTACCTAGCACACATTGTGGGAATAAACAAAGCTCCAGCACATACCCCAGTGTTCTCTTCTGTGGGTAAACTTGGTATTGAGGTAAAGGGGCTGTGGGACTTCTGTATAGAATAAGTCAGTGGCCAGGCTAATAAAGGTGAATAAAACTGATACTGTGGAAGCCCACGCCAGCAAGAGCAGCACACTGGGGCCTATCCAATGGGCTATGTAAAGAATAACTCCGCCCATCGAGGCCTCAACCGCGCGCATTACCCTTTTTCCCACCACGCCGCGCACTAGACGGCACCAGGCCGGCGGCTCCCCCGGTTACACCATACCTTGCTTATTTTCATTCAGTTGCCGCTCGAACTCGTCGAAGTCGGACATGATGGTCCCCCTTGTAGCGATGGCGGCGGCAAGCGGTGCTCAAGAGCCAGTCCAGCGGTCTTTTCTCGCGCTCTTGTTCTCTGAGGAACGAGCGGGGGAGGAGGAAGAAGAACAAGACGACGCAGCCGCAACACGCTCACCAACTTGCTTGTCGGCTTCCCGAAGTAGAGGGGCGGGGTCTTGTTAAGATTTCAACTGCTTCCGGAAATGATTCGGGCGTGGCTTACTATCTATCGGCTTTCTTCGCGATGACTTTAATAGGGCTTCGTCTGTTTCCGATTAGAATCGGAAGGCTTCCGGGCGCTTCGACAGTTTTCGTAACTGCGGGCAGGGTTTGTTCAAATGTACATCTGTCGAAATATATGAATGAAATACAGCCGACGGAAAGCTTTGTTTTTTTTGCAACGTTTTGACTTGGAAACAAAATGAGCAATTAAAGAGGGGAGGGGGGGGTAGCTAAGCAACTTTTCAATTGGTCTTCGTTATTTATATTGTTTAGTTTTATAGTTATTTGCCTTTTTCTTCTGAATCTTTTCAGCTTTTAAATGAGGGTCACTGACTCCATCGAAAAAAAAACCAAATGCTCTGTACGGCTACAAATGTATTGTTATTGCTACTTTTTATTACTGATCCTTCTATTCAGACTTTCTCCTATTCATATTCCAGTCTCTTATTCAAATCAGTGCATGGTTGCTGGGGGAAATTGCACCCTAGCAACCACATTCCTCAAAATGCACATTGAACAGCTGCAACATAAAAAGCGAAATAACTCAAAAACCACAAATAATAAAAAAAGAAAACCAATTGCAAATTGTCTCAGAATATCACTCTCTACATCATACTAACAGTTATCTCAAAGGTGAACCACCCTTTTAAGATGGTGTTGTAGACAGCCGAGCATGCAGCCTTTTATAAATGGAAGCTACCTGGGCTTAATTAGCCCGTATCTGAGTGGCCTTATAGGGATGCTGCAGTCAGGTATATTCTTCAACAATGACAAAAGTCAATTAAAACACTTCCAATGGAGAATACAAGGTTAAAGTGGTTGTTGAACGTTGGTACCATGTAGAGAGTGATATTCTGAAACAAAAGGCAAGTGGTTATTTTTTATCTGGTTGCTAGGGTCAAATGTACCCTAGCAACCATGCATTCAATCAATCAAGAGACTGGAATATAAATAGGAGAGGCCTGAATAAAAAGAGGAGTAACAAAAAGTAGCAATAATAATATGTTTGTAGCCTTACAGGGCATTTGTTATTTTTTATATGGGGTCAGTGACCCCCATTTGAAAGCTGGAAAGAATCAGAAAAAGGCAAATAAAATAATTCAAAAACAACGAAAACCGATTGAAAAGTTGCTTAGAATTGGCCATTCTATAACATACTAAAAGTTAACTTAAAGGTGAGGAACATAAGAACATGTATAGATGTATCTTTGCACGTTATGTAATACATACAGTATTGATTGTGTGTTCTTATTTGCACGGACAGTCTCTGCTTTATGTGTTTGAAAATGGCACAATGCCCAAGTCAAATATGAGGCAGTAACTTGCAATGTACTTTAATACATTTGCAGCCAGCCTTGTGAACTTACCTGTGCAGCTTTGTTTAGCAAGATTTCCATTCAACTTTTCCATGCAGAAATTCTACATTTCCTTACAAGTGTACTGCTGTAGTTCATGAACACCCAGTGCTGAATGTTTTTAACAAACTAGTTTCCCAGCCTTACCTTTTTTTTTTTCTAAACTAGAGGTACACTTTTCTTACAGGAACACTAAACCACTGTCTCCCTCCAACCCAACCCCCTATGTATACCATATAAAATAGGAGCTGAAAGTAGAGTTATTTACTGGCCAACTGTTTTCATCACAATCAGGCTAAGATAAAATCAATTCAACATCTTTGCCTATTTGCAACTTTATATTTGAATTTGAAAGAAGCCAATATAGCAGATGGTACAGTTGTCAGGTGAGTAGAACATCTGATCTATCATTAGGAGCAGCGCGCTCCTGGGTCTTTCTCAAAGATCGCACGTTTTAATGAATGGGAAGCAGCTACTGGCAAAGCAAGTGTGTTACTGCAGTTCTCACTGAGAGGACAACAGGCCCCATATTCCATCAGCTGAAATTTGTCTATTGCCTCATTAACTATATACAGGTATGGGACCTGTTATCCAGAATGGTTGGATCCTTGGATTTCCAGATAATGGATCTTTCCATAATTTGGATTTTCATACCATAAGTCTACTAGAACATCACGAAAACATTAATTAAACCCAATGGGCTGGTTTTGCTTCCAATAAGGATTAATTCCATCTTAGTTTGGATCAAGTGCAAGCTACTGTTTTATTATTACACAGAAAAAATGTAATCATTTAAAAAATGGATTATTTGGATAATATTACATCTATGGGAGATGGCCTTTCTGTAATTTGGAGCTTTCTGGATAACAGATCCTATCCCTGTACCATAAATTAATGACAAATTCATTCAAGGGTGGTGATTTTTTGTGTTATAATAGGCTTTAAAAAAAAATCACGAATTTTTCGGAATTTATTAAACCCCGAGCGCTAAAAAGCCTGAATATAAAAACACGGCATCTCAAACCTGTCGCATAAAAGTCAATGGGAACAGTCCCACTGATTTTTGGTTGTGTCGGGGGGGGTTCGGGAAATTGTGAAAATTTGAGCTTTTCCCGCAAAGGTAATTTTCGGGAAAATGTAATAATAAATAAGCGTTAAAAACCCGAGCGGGTTAGATCGGAGTTTGTAGCAGCCCATTCTGAGATAAATTCGGACCTTCATAAATAATCCCCGTAGTGTATATTCCACTGGTGGGGAATGCTCAATAGCTGCTATAGACCCTAAAAGCAATCACCTTGCACTGTGTAAACAGGGTAGAGTTTGGGCTGAAGTCACTATGTACACAATGCAACATACACTGCTGTTTTTAGTACAGAGCCAAAGTGCCCATCTGTTTGAAATTCTAGCAACTGCATATGCTTGAGGGTACAAGGCACTATCCTCTTATTATTCACAAGCCTCATCTAATAACAGAAACTGTATAGGTAGACATAAAAGGAGTGTGATAATGTTATAATTATCCTTTATATAGTTCCAATGTGTTTATGAAGTATGTATGCAAATATAATAGGCAATGCAGTAAAATGTATAATTTATTGCTTTTTCTCACAGTTTTTTTTTTAATATCTTCAAAACACTAGTTTTAAATGAAGAAGACATTTTTCTTGAGTATACAGTAGCTCCACAGACATCAGAGGTAAAATGCGCACTGCATAAAAACAGAGTACAGTTCTATAGCTCATCAAACATGGACATGTTAATATAATAACCAACTAGTCGCCTGTGCAAAACAAAATAAATGCTTCAAACAGAAGTTTTACAAGGAATAAAGGGGAAAAGACCGCTTACATCTTTAGGAGCAATAAAGTTAAAATAAGCTAGTCTGAATAAATTGACAAATTCCTTGCTAACAAGAAAGGCTGGTGATAATTATTCAGTTTAGATTGTCTATTATCTCCTTCAGCCTCACTGTCAGCCCTTCTTTGGGGGGTAACTAAGATGCTGAACATTCACGTTGTTTATGGTTTTGTCACTATTTACTTCTATGGATACGGTTGCTAAATGTGATAGTACAAGTCACAACCAGAAAAATCACTTATTCCAGCTGAAAGTAAGTTTCCATACGGCAGTGAAGCTTAATCCTATGGGTCTGGACCCAAAATTGGGTCCCTGTGTTTATGATATATCTCCTTGACCCTCTTTACTACAGTAAAATATTCAGCTACAACAATAAGGTGCATAATTCTAAATCATTACTTTGGATAACTCAAGTAAATTGAAATGCAAAGAAAATTATCAGACAGAAACTCTGCAGTCACAATGTCATGCTTCAACCATGTCCACCTTTTTTGGGAGAGAGTTTTACAATAATGTTTAAAAGCTCAGTTTGTGGTGATACATGGGAAATGTTTCAAAGTAGTTACTGGTCCTCTGTTGCTACTTGTTTTCAAGTTGGCTGGAAGCCTTTCCATTTTCTGCAGCATATAAAATATCAAGTAAAATTCCCATGTAAATCAGACCTTAAAGTGATACAGACACTGAAAATACTCTTCAAAATATAAATGTACATTAGGGGCAGATTTATCAAGGGTCGACTTTTTTTGTAGTCAAAACTGTCAAATTCGACTAGGGAGTTTTTCAAATTTGATTTGAGTTTTTTTTTAAAGTATTCAAATTAGATTTTCGAAATTTATCATACTCTTTCCCTTCAAGAACTCAAATTCGAATATTCACCACCTCGAATCACGAGGTCGAATCCATTCTTTCGAGTTTAAAAATTTAGATCTTTAAAATAAATTTAGATTGGTCGAATTTCAAATTTAAAGGAAAACTATACCCCCAAAATGAACACATGAGCAACAGATAGTTTATATCATATTAAGAGGCATATTAAAGAATCTTACCAAACTGGTCAATATATTTAAGTAAATCTTGCCCCTTTACATCTCTTGCCTTGAACCCCCATTTTGTGATGCCTGTGTGCTGCCTCAGAGATCACCTGACCAAAAATACTACAACTCTAACTGTAACAGGAAGAAGTGTGGAAGCAAAAGACACAATTGGCTGTTAATTGGCTCACGTGACCTAACAAGTATGGTTTGTTTGGTATGTTTGTGTGCACAGTGAAACGTTTGATCCCAGGGGGGCGGCCCTTATTTTTTAAAATGGCAATTTTCTATTTAGGATTACCCAATGGCACATACTACTAAAAAAGTATATTATGAAAATGAAGCAGGGTTTTACATATGAACTGTTTTATGCAATATCTTTTTATAAAGACCTACATTATTTGGGGGGTATAGTTTTCCTTTAAGAGATTTTTCAAAAACTCACATGAATTCGAAATTTGACCTTTGATAAATGTGCCTCTAGGTTACCAATAGGTCATCTTGATCATTTTTAGAGTTTCTAATGCTAAAAGACTACTGCTGCACAAATATGGCAGCCTCCTCATAGAAAAACATGGGGGATCAGATAGTTAGTTGCATTGAGCAAATACTTTAATGGCAAAATAATAAATACCATGTAAAGACAATGTTATGATAGATGTAGAAAAAAAAAGGTTTCATTTCTGGTGACTATCTCTCTACCTACACTCTGCTGACTGGCACCGGACAGCATTATTTACACTGTGCTTAGATTTGGCATTATACACATTTTAAAAGGCACAAAAAGTGTATATAAGAATATACAAACAAGGTACAGTACAAACAATTGGACCAAGCTTCTTTTTCATTTAAAGGATCAGTAACTCCATGGACTTTAGAAGAAATAAAAAGAAAACAAAACTTGTTTGTAATTCACCCAATTAGTTGGCAGCCAATCACATTTTTAATAAGCTTATCCATTCTACATGCTATGCAAACGTGTTTTGTAGCCAAATCTCAATTTGAATTCCTGCCCCCATGGCTACAATTTCTACATCACTGTAGCAGCGCTTTTAAAGCAAACATTTTAAGGGTGAATTATAATTAAATGCTTAAAATATTTTTTTTTTGGCATTACTGGTCTTTGAATTTGCTACACCCAGAAATCTATATAGTATAGAACGGACTTTCCCAGCAGCAATGACAGCTGTTAAATCTAAACTGCAAATCTGATTATAAATACTGTACTGCTGCATTCAGTTTAGGCAGAAACTGTTTATAGGGAATTAAACAGTTTAGGAATCTTGATGTTAGACATTTAGGGGGTTATTTATTAAAGGTCGAGCTGTGTTTTTTCGTGTATTTTCGAGGGCAGTTTCAGTAAAAACTTGACTTTTTCGGGATAAAATATTTATATATATATATATATATATATTCGAGATTTACTATTCCCTGAAGCTGCAAAAATCATAAATCCGGATATACTTTAGCTAAAAACCTGTTGAAGTCATATAAAAGTCAATGGTAGAGGTCCTTGAACCATATGGAGATGTTTTTAGCCTTCACAATTTTCTGGGTTCTTTTTTTTTTTTGGTGGTTTGCACTCGAAAACTCGTATCAATTCGAGGTTTTTTTTTTCACTGATAACTTGATCAATTATAGTATTCGAGTTCCCGCCCGATTGCATTTGAGTTTTTTGCATTCAAGTTTTTTCATAAATAAGCAAACATTTAAATTGTGAGTTTATTGGAGGTAGAAAAAAACTCTCAAACTCTGCCTTTGATAAATAACCCCCATAACAGACTAAAGCCTCAGTTGCAAGGGCTCTATGCAGGGTCCCAAAGGAGTGCAGTTAGGGCCTTTTAGTGCTTATCTTGGATTGTTTTTGTCCTGCTACAATATGTTTATCAGATTTATCAATATGTGAATTTAGAGCTTAATAAATAAAAATGCACCCAAGTTCTAGTCATTCCTATGGTATTTTCAGAAGTGTATTTATCAATGGGTGAAGTTAGAGTTCATCATGTGATACTCTTTCAAAAATCTCATAGGAATTAATAGAACTTGAGTTTTTATGTACAAGCATGGGATCAGTTATATAGAATGTTCTGAATTACAGAAATGGCATCTCCCATAGCCTCCATTTTATCCAACTAATCCATTTTTAAAAAAAAAAAAAATATCTATTTTCTTTGTAATAATAAAACAGTAGCTTGTACTTAATCCAAACTAAGATATAATTATTCCTTATTGTAAGCAAAACCAGCCTATTGGGTTTATTTAGTGTTTACATGATTTTCAAAGAATGAAGATCCAAATTACGGAAAGGTCCATTATCTGGAAAACCGCAGATTCCAACCATTCTGGATAACAGGTCCCATACCTGTATACATATAGCAGAGACCAGTTTTATTTCTTGAGCACTTTAGACAGGTTGGTTGGACAGGTATAAATGTAATACAATGATACATCTGCTTCTATGCCTACCTTACATAAGTGAATGAAACATGAAGCAGCAACTGCCAACACAATTCTGATAAACAGGGTGGTTGAATGGCTTGGGGGAAGAAAAAATGTTAGGCTGAGGAATCACACAAAGAAGGCATTGATATTCTATATAATAATATATATATTATATAATATTTAATAACCATGAGAACGTTTGTGACAGATGTCCTTTAGAGATTGGGTGCATGCTATAAAAGTGCATGTTTAAACCAGTTACCCTTAAGACACCACAAAATCCAATAATTTGATAAAGATAAAATAAAACCCAAATACAAATTGTCTAGGAATACTAAGGTGGACTTCCCCCTCAATGAGACAAAAAAATAATAAAATGTAAGTCAGAATAAATAACGTTTAAAGATTAGCTTAGCTTCCTGGACACAAATGCACTTTCTATCTAGGTTTGCTTATTGCAACACCTTGCTGGGAAAATAAAAGGCAATTTTTTTCACAGCATCTTTCGCTCAAATATAGTAAAAGTGGAACTAAAAAGCCAGCCACAGAAGAACCCTTTTAACATAGGATTGTAGGATTCCTGAAGCAAAAGGCAAGAATTGTAGTGTAACTGTACATGGGTATAGCTGTTTTGTATACTGTTGATATAAAAAAAAAATATATATATATATATATATATATATATATATATATATATATATATATATATATATATATATATATATATTTCCCCTTCCCACTCCTAATTTGCATATGCAAATTAGGATTCGGATCAGTATTCGGCCGAATCTTTTGCGAAGGATTCGGGGGTGTGGCCAAATCCAAAATGGTGGATTCGCTGCATCCTATATATATATATATATATATATATATATATATATATATATATATATACACACACACACACACACATTTATATATATATATATGTCACTTTCCTGAAGACGGCTCACGTGTGAGAGCCGAAACGTTGAAATAAAGGCATTTTGATTTTTGCACCTGACAAGTCCTTGGAGTGCGGTTTGTGAGATGAGTATGTATATATATATATATATATATATATATATATATATATATATATATATATATATATATATATATATATATATATATATATATATATATAAATAGTCCAATTTGTTCAGCACACCCACTAAACGATGAACATCTGACCCACGTGCTACCATCCGAATGCTGTATACAAAATTCCAAAAAAATTAGGTGCAAACCGGGAGCCTTTTATTTAATGCATGTTTAAAAGCAGGTCAACGTTTCCGTCTTTTCCTAAGACCTTTATCAAGACCTTAATAAAGGTCTTGGGAAAAGACCGAAAAGTTGACCTATATCTTATCTTGTACTTCAGTTGCCAATGGTATGACTTCTAAAGTCACATCTTGCTGCAGATCTAAACCATGGACCTTCATATCTACCACTCACCTGCAGCTGCTAAACTACAACTCCCACAATCCCTGAGCAGATCAAGGACATAAAGTATAACTTTTATGACTGAATGACGCATTATTAAAATAATCCCTGAGGTTATCATATGTAACTTTATAACTTTGATCCTTAGTTATTCCAACAAGCACCATGCGTTTGTTTTCTGCAAAGGTGTTTTTTTCCTGACTGTAACCTTAGTTTTGTCCCAGTGCAGCAAAGGAATTACTAATATTGCAACAATACTTTATACTTGGAGCAGCGTTATTTATGGTTTGCTTTTTGGCAAATAAGCTATTTGTAAGGACTTTTAGAATTTTCAGTCTGTGCACAACTCAAACAGCTTCTGGACACAATATGCAAGGGCAGTCAGTGCAATAACATTGTGCAGTCGCTTCCGTTGTGTATTCTCTTTCCGAAGCAGGACAACTGGAGATGAAGTCCTTAAGGTCCCAGGAGGCAAAAGTGCAAGCTCACGCCCGCTGTAATCCACCTGATAATTGCAGCATGGGTCAGATTGCCAAGAGACACCATAAAGAGCAGCACAGGCCACACTCATTGCTCCAGCTGGCAGCCCTAAGTAGTAAGCAGAGTTAGGAGGTAGACCAAGAGGTGACAATAGACAGACAACTCCAGTTACGATAGATGTTCGGTGCAGACAGTTACCCACTGAAATCCACCTGGCAGTTTCGTCTCCTAGCCTTGCAGGCTCAATCACAATATAACGATATTGGTGCTCTAGGGCAGCATCCAGCTCTGCTTCAAATTGCTCTTGAGAAAAGTCACCATCATAGACCTCGTGAATTACATAGCAGTCCATTTGAGGCACATGAGGCCTGAAAAGTGGGAACAAAAAGAAAGGGGGAAAAAAATTAACAACACAACAACAAACATATACCAAATCAGGTTCTGATGTTTTTGTGCCAAAAGAACTAAGACTTTGTTCTGGATCTCTGTTAATTTAAAGAGCATGGATTCCAAATTTGTGGTTGTGAAGCACTTTGTATACTATTAATGAATGGAGGCTGCTGGCAGTTGCTGTTCACAACAGCTGGGAGGGGCAAGAGTTTGACAGTTTGATACTAAAGTGTATTTACAATGTTGTATTATTGACATTTATCTATGCAACTACTACAGGTATGGGACATGTTATCCAGAATACTCGGGACCTAGGGTTTTTTGAATAAGAGATCTTTCTGTAATTTGTATCTTCATGCCTTAAAGGACCAGTAACATAAAAAAAGTTTTTAAAAATTAGTTTCTACTTAACGAAAAAAAAAGTCTTTTAAGAAATAACTTAACGATTCTCTGCTTGCACTCCTCTTCAGAAACGGTGGCAGGGCGACGATCCATCATGCGGCGCTCAATTTCTCCTCCCTGGCTATCACCTATAGAAGGCAGGGAGGAGAAATCGAGCACAGCACAATGGATCGTCGGCCTGTTGCCATTTCTACTAGAAAATAACAAACATTAATTAAACCCAATAGGCTGGTTTTGTTTCCAGTAAGGGTTTGTTATAGCTTAGTTGGGATCAAGTAGAAGGTACTGTTTTATAATTACAGAGTAAAAGGGAATCATTTTTAATAATGTGGCTTACTTTATTATAATGGAGTCTATATAAGAAAAAAAATAGATTATTAGGATAAAATGGTGTTTATGGGAGACGGCCATCTTGTAATTAGAGCTTTCTGGATAACAGATCCCTTACCTGTTTTTATTTCCCAAATAATGTTTATGTGAACCAAGCACTGCCCACATTGTTGACAACGAAATGTATAATTTGATACATTGAAGGCCTATTTTTCATTAAAGAACCATGGAGTATGACCAGTTCAGATAAGAGAAGCTTCTACGCTAACTGTACTCTTAAAACTATTTTTTTTTTTTTAATCACTTTTAGAGTAAACATTTAGTTAATCTTCCTCTACAGCTATACACCCCTGACCTGTGCACTTGTTCCCCTCCCCAGTTTGTTTATGACTGAAGCCTCTTCCTAATAGATGGTAAGCTCTTTGAAGCAAAGACCTCTTGCCATTTTAGTATTCATTCTCACTGTCTGATTTAAAATAACTGCACCCCATTTGTATTTCTGCATTGTAAAGCAATGTGTACATTTGTGGTGTTATATAAATAAAATACAAAAAAAGTATGCAATAATTATTCACAATTCTAAATCCTTGATCTTTGCATTCAAATGAATATAGAATCCCCCCCAAAAAAAACATTTCCTGTATATGGAGGAAAGAATAAACAAACAATCTAGGGTGTGGCCAAAAAAAAAAACACCCCAATACTATAAGCAGTTTCCCCTGAGCACTCTCGTTAAAAGGATTCTGTCATCGGAAAACATGCTTTTCAAAACGCAGTTAATAGTGCTACTCCAGCAGAATTCTGCACTGAAATCCATTTCTCAAAAGAGCAAACAGATTTTTTTATATTCAATTTTCAAAATCTGACATGGGGCTAGACATTTTGTCAATTTCCCAGCTGCCCCCAGTCATGTGACTTGTGCTCTGATAAACTTTAATCACTCTTTACTGCTGTACTGCAAGTTGGAGTGAAATAACCCCTTTCCTTCCCCCCCCCCCAGCAGCCAAAAGAACAATGGGAAGGTAACCCGATAACAGCTCCCTAACACAAGATAACAGCTGCCTGGTAGATCTAAGAACCACACTCAATAGTAAAAACCCATGTCCCACTGAGACACATTCAGTTACATTGAGAAAGAAAAACAGCAGCCTGTCAGAAAGCATTTCTCTCCTAAAGTGCAGGCACAAGTCACATGACCAGGGCCAGGGCCAGCTGGGAAATTGACAAAATGTCTAGCCCCATGTCAGATTTCAAAATTGAATATAAAAAAAATCTGTTTGCTCTTTTGAGAAATGGATTTCAGTGCAGAGTTATGCTGGAGTAGCACTATTAACTGATTCATTTTGAAAAAAACATGTTTTCCGATGACAGGATCCCTTTAAGTAAATAATAAGTACTGAGTGAACTATATCCTCATGTTTGTCACTTATTGATATCAGACCTTTCCACAACACAAACATCCTTGATGAGGACCACTAAACTAAGGTCAGTTTCACAGGCATAAACAACATGAATTGTGCTGAT
This sequence comes from Xenopus laevis, assembly GCF_017654675.1. NCBI lineage: Eukaryota > Metazoa > Chordata > Amphibia > Anura > Pipidae > Xenopus > Xenopus laevis. Next base: position 108,999,505 of record NC_054383.1, on the reverse strand, counting down.
GTGTGTAGCTTGGGGCTGCTTTGCTACATCAGGAACTGTGATGTAACAATAAATACTGCTTTGTCAGAAAATGCTGGAAGAGGTCAGACAATGGCTCCGAGTTGATCCTAAAGTGGGTCAGGAAGCATGGAATGTATTCAATCTGCTACTGAATAGCTGAAACGATTTCCTATTGTGGATTTATCATTTCAACATCTCAGTTTAAAGTCAAGTAAAATAATGCGACGAGTGATCTTTTTTTTTTTACTTATATTTTATTAATAAATTTTTCCTTTTTTTTTTTCAGATAAAAAGAAACATACAAAGTAAATATACACCACAAAAGAAAGAGAGAGAAAAAAAAAAAAAAAAAAAATTATTTCCAAATACAATTACAAGTACAATACATCACAAAAACAACAACAATACTCATTTGATGTCCATTGTAGGGCTACACATATATATACTTATCCGATCTTGTTTTCTTATTTATTATCTTTAATCACTCTTTTCTCTCATCTATATATTCAATAAATGAATCTTGTTTTGTCTCCTTTTTCTCTTTTTTTTTTTTCCCTTTCCTTAGCTCTATTTCTTTATAGAGATGATCTCTCTTTTAAGGTTTCTAAGTATATCTATATAAACTCTTCCTTTTTCATTTAATTTTTTTCATTTAAAGCCCACATAATCATCCAGTCATATTGACAACCTGTTTCGTCCGTCCTACCCCCAATTTATATTTATTATATAGAAGATGGAAGCAGGAAGAAAAATTAAATAATTAATTTAAATAAATACATTGCCCCAAAGTGTGTGTCTCTAATTAAATAAATATAGTGTGTTCAAATATCAATTGTTTTGGTGTATGTGTCTAGGTGTATAGTTGGTAGACAGTGAATTTAATACACAGTTGTGGATGAGAAAAAAAAAAAAATAAATAAATAAATAAATAAAAAAAAAAATAATAATTTTACCGTTTCTGGTAAAGTGCCTAATGTGCAGTGTATCTGGTTACTTACCAAGTGAATACTTTCTTATTTGTTTAGAGGTCTATTATATTATGTTCCTCTTATGTGTATGTATCATCATAATAGTGTATAATTCCATGTGATAATTCATTTATGTGCCCTGTATCCTCCGTAAAAAAAAAAAAAAAAAAAATAATACTAAAGGTGCATGGTGTGCAACATATCTGGTTACTTGTCAGATAGATATTTTCTTATTTATTGGAGGTCCATTCTACGATGTTCCTCTCGTTTATGTGTGCCATCTTGATAATGTGCTATTCTGCGTGGTATTTCATTTATGTGCCCTGTGTCGTCCATAATAAGTATAAAGAAAAAAAAAAAAAATAGATACATATATGTATACATATATATATATATATATACACATATACATACATATATACATTCATTTCTTGACCGCTGCCATCTCTTTTACCCCCAATTATATATATTATAAGGACGGAGTACTCAATGGTTATATCTTATAAAATAATGATCTTGTCATCTAATTTTCCTATTTATTTTTATGACTTTCATAATTTTTAATAAGAGGGGCTATTCAATTTATGATGACTTAGCATATCCTTCCAATTCCCATATCGACCATACTTTAAGGTGTTGAGGAGTCATATTTTGTAGGTGAGCTATACTTGCTTCAAACTGCTTATTGGCGTTCACTCTATCGATAATTTCTCTGGTGTTCGGGCATTCAGGAGATTTCCACTTAGATGCTATCGCTGTCCGGGCAGCCATCAAAATTTGATTTGCTAACTTTTGATTAGATTTTGTTAAGCCTACAAAGGGTCTGCCCAGCAAAAAGGTAACTATATCCAGTGAGACTGATCTTGCCAATACTCGATCTAATATCTTCTTAACTTCCAACCATATTGGTTTAATAATTGGGCATTCCCAGAAGATATGAGGCAAAGTGCCTATTTCCCCACAGTTTCTCCAACATTGAGACGTATGTTCCGGGGATAGCTTATGTAATCTATCAGGTGTGTAATACCAGAACATAAGTATCTTATAAATATGTTCTTTTTGTCTTACACATGTACACATTTGATTTGCGTTACGCCAAATACTCTCCCAATCTTTTTGTGTTAATCGATTAGTTGTTTTTGAGTTCCACTTACCCATATACTTATGGTGTTCCGTACCTATTATGGATGGACTATTAAGAAGTTTATATATCTTAGAAATAAGACCCTTTTGTGGCAGACCCTTCTTAGCTAGCTTTTCAAATGCAGTGCTTCCAACCTCCTTTGCATTAGTGCAGTATGGATTTAAAAAGTGCCGCAATTGGAGGTACTCAAATTGATATAATGTGGAGTTTGGCATTAGATCTCTTAATTCCTGAAAAGTTAGGGGCGCCCATGTGCGTCCATCTAGCAAATCTCTTATCGTGAATATACCCGTGCATCCCCAACGCCTACAAAAAGATGTACTCAGCCCCGGTGGAAAGTTAGGATTTTGTAGGTAACTTGAGTTTAGGGAGTGTTGTGATATCATCCCCCGTTTATATCTTAGTTTATACCAAATCTTCATGGTAATCTGTGTAGTCGGCAGCAAACCCTTTCCTATCCTATCCTTAATATTCAATGCCCATATTCGTATGTTAATTGGGGTTTCCATTGCCACTGAATTTTCGATGGTAACCCATGCACTGGAAGGAACCTGGGACGACCAAGCCATCACTTGTCTTACTTGCGCTGCCTCATAGTATGTCTTTATACAGGGTACTCCTAGGCCTCCCATTGCCTTAGGTCCTGTCAGAACTGATTTAGTTATTCTATGGCTTTTTTGTCCCCAGATAAATTTATGAAATATACTTTGAATCTCTTTCAATGCCCTCTCAGGGACCGCTATTGGTAAGGTTTCAAATAGATATAAGAATTTTGGTAAAATATTCATTTTAATTGCCGCGATTCTTCCAAACCAAGATATCGAGGAATGCGCCCACTTTGCGAACAATTGCTTAGTTAAATTTATAAGAGGATTGAAATTAGTATGAAAAAGTGATTCATATTTTGTTGTAATTTGAACGCCCAAATAAGTAATTGAGTTCTCTTTCCATCCAAAATTAAAGTTGGTCTTCAAATTCTGAAGCTCCTCAGCTGGTATATTGAAAGATAAGGCCTCAGATTTTGACAAATTCAATTTATAGCCTGAGAAAATACTAAATTCTTTTATAAGGGCATACAAATTAAACAACGATACAGTTGGATGGATTAATGACAAAATTACGTCATCAGCAAAAAGTGCAATTTTAAACTGATTAGAGCCTAGAGGCACTCCTATTATGTTAGGATTTTCTCTTATTGCTGCCGCCAATGGTTCAATACTCAATGCGTACAGCAATGGCGAGAGAGGGCAGCCTTGCCTTGTGCCGTTTGTTATTAAAATAGGCTTGTCTGATTGACCAGCCAGCTTTAACTGAGTTGAGGGTTGACTATAGAGGTTTTTAAGGGCTTCAAAGAATGGGCCCTTTAGGTTCAGATTAGTAAGCAGAGTAAATAGATAGGTCCAATTTAGCCTATCAAATGCTTTTTCTGCATCTAGACCTAACACAACAGCCGGGGCCCCCGACCTGTTTAGTATTTCGACAAGATTGATCACCCTTCTTGTATTATCCCCAGCCTGACGTCCCTCAATAAATCCTACTTGATCCTGGTTTATTAATTTTGGCATTAACGGGGCTAGTCTATTGGCTAGAATTTTGGAAAAGAGTTTTAGATCTGAATTTAAAAGGGCTATGGGTCTATAATTTGTACATTGTGTTGGATCTTTACCTTCCTTGGGTATAAGGGAAAGATAAGATGTCTGAGTGGATTTAGGTATTGGGTCTCCCTGCATATATTGGTTAAACATTTTTACCAGATATGGGGAAAGAATATGTGAAAACAATTTATAATAACTATAAAGGTAGCCCATCCGGTCCCGGGGTTTTACCTTTTGGCATACCCTTTAATACCTGTGTTAGCTCCTCCAATGTAATTTCTTTATTTAATGACTGCAAGTCCTCCAGCTGGAATTTAGGCAATTTAAGATCTTTTAAAAAATCATTGGTAGAGCCTATAATCATATTATTGCTTAATGGACTAGATTTCGTTAGGTTATATAGAGTATGATAATATTCATGGAACTGAGCCCCAATTAATACTGGGTCATGTGTAAGCTGCCCTTCTTTAGTTTGAATTGCATTAATACGGGCCGATGCTTGCTGGCCTTTAAGCTTCCTCGCTAATAGAGTGTGCTGCCTATCTCCTTTTTCATAATAGGTCTGCTTTGTCCAGATTATAGCTTTAGAGGCCTCAGCTTTTTTAATATTTGCTAAATCCTTCCTTATACTTATAATTTGCTTCAAAATTAATTCCGCCCCGCAAAGATTATACTGTGATTCTAAATCTCTTAGTTTCCTATGTAGAGAGAGATAGCTCTCTACTTTCTCCTTCCGTTTACTAGCAGTCAATGCAATAAAATGACCCCTTATAGTAGCTTTATGTGCTTCCCATAAGGTGGTCAGACCTTGCACCGATCCCTCATTCAGCTGGAAATATTCTTTTAAATTCGATTCAGTTTGTTTAAAAGCCTCTAAGTTATGTAATATTGTCTCATTCAGCCTCCAATGAGGTTCTCTAGGAGGGAGCCTCAGAAGATCCATCGTTAGGGATATTGGTGCATGGTCTGACCACGTAATTGGGTATATTTCAGTGGAGTATTTCAAACGTAAGGCTGCTTGTGAGATAAAAAAATTATCAATACGCAAATGGACTTTATGTACTGATGAGAAAAAAGTATACTGCTTTTCCTTCGGATGGTTAATGCGCCAGGGATCAAACCAGTATGTCTGTCGCATCAGCTTCCTAAAGTTACATGACCTCAAATGTGCCTGTTTATCCGGAGAAGGGTGAGAGCGATCTGCTTCTTGGGAAAAGACCATGTTGAAATCTCCCCCTATTACCCCGTATATGGATTCCGACTGCTCGATTTTAGCTATCATCCTTCTTAGAAAACGGAGCTGATGTTTATTAGGTGAATAAATATTTAAGAGGGCTATTGGTCTATTTGCATAATTGCCCACTAACAGTAAGTAGTGGCCCTTAGGGTCACTAAATGTTTGTTCAACTTTTAATGGGCAATCCTTATGAATGAGGGTAGCTACCCCTGCCTTTTTATTAGGCCCTGAAGCGTAGTATACTATTGGATAATATTTAGAATATAGCCGCGTAGTTCCATTGGCTACCAGGTGCGTCTCCTGTAAGAAAGCGATATCTGCTTTCAAAGATTTGATTTCTTTCATTGCTAGATATCGCTTAGTTACACTATTAAGCCCTTTTACGTTCATAGATACTATCTTAGCCATATTTTAGGTTAATCATATATAGCTTAAATTGAACTAGCTTACATTTCATATACAAAGATTGAAACTTATACATTAGTATCCTGGTTATGCCCCCAGTATGTTCCGTAGCTTGCCTCAGAAATAAAACACCCTTATGTAAAGGGATTATTAGTAAAGAATTTTTCCAGCTTGCTCGGACATCTAGAGTTGTTGTACATTTAACAAAAAAGGTAACAAACACAATCTTTACATAAACACTCAGGTACCAAGGCCATGAGGCCTTCAATAAAAAGACCCCTCTTGATGTTACATATCGTCTGCCAACGAGACCCTGTAGCCTCGTACCTAGAAAGAAAAAAAACAGAAAAAAAAAAACACAAAAGAATAGAAAGAAGACTGTTATGTTTATATTCTGGCTAAGGTTCACAGACCTAAGCCTAAGGGGAGCAAAAAAGTACTCCCCCCCCCCAATGATTGAAAAAAAAGGGGAATGGGGGTGAGCAGTTCGGACACTGTGTGATCATTGAAGATGTTATATAACATTCCAAAGAAAGCATCAATGTTTTAAGTCTTCAAATTGTTCCAGATAGTCTTGCATTGAATGCCATAGGTAATATACCTTCATGTATTCCTGTTTAAATCTCTTTTAATTCAGAGGGGGATAGATATAAACTTAGGAACTAAGTGCCCAAATAGAATTAGAACTAAGGCAAATCTTTTCCTCTGATAGCGTTTCTTTTTTTTATTGTTCTTAAGTAGACCGTATCTCATTGCCTTCGACGCCCAGAGTTCTGAGAAATTTAGTACCCTCTGATAAATTTTGCAAAGTATGTAGATGACCAGAACGATTCACCATTAATTTAAATGGATGGCCCCACTTATAGAGAATATTTTGCTCTCTCAACTTCTGAGTGATAGGCCGAAGCTCCCTCCGTTTAGCCAGAGTTATAGAAGACAGATCTGCAAAAATCTGAATCCTGCTTTTCCGGAAATCTATCAGTTTAATTGTTCTCGATTTTACTAGGAGGGCCTCCTTGGCCTGATAGTGGTGGAAGCAAGCCACAATATCTCTCGGGGGTTTGGTAGCAGGAGGCTTTGGGCCTAATGAGCGGTGGGCCCTATCTAACCGCCATTTATCTTCTGGAAAATCCGGGCACACAACTTTGAAGAGATCTAGGAGATAGTTAGGGATTGCATCCATGCCAATCTCTTCTGGCACTCCCCTAATTCTTAGGTTTTGCCTGCGAGATCTGTTTTCTAAATCTTCGCATGTATTTTTCAATTGTGCCAGTTCTCCCCTGAGGGAGGAATTATCCCCCTCCAGGGTTGATATTTTCTTAGCCATATTTTCTATGGTTGTCTCCAATTTATCTGTACGATCTCCTATCTCTGTTATATCTCTTTGAATTTCCTTAAGCGCTCCAGCTACTGCCCCAGAGACTGTCTGTGTTATCGTTTCTATTAAAGATGCCTGCATTAATTGTAGTTGCTCGCTTAAGGTTTGTATAGTCACTGGTGCGTCTGTGGATGTACTCATTTGACTATGGGACTGCATATCCTGCTGTGAGTGTAGTAAAATTGGTGGACTTATACTACTCACCGAGGTAATGGGGGAGATGCCGGAAATCACCGCAGTCACTGGGGACGCTACACCTTCTGGCTCCTTACCTCCATCTTGTTGGGACGTATGTTTGTACTGTTGAGGTGTTTTCTGAAGGTAGGGCGACATAGTAGCTTGTTGCTCCCGTGGTTTCCTCCTCCCCATATCGGCAAATATCCGTTCGGCACTCCTTCAAATTCCCTGGTCCACTTAGGCACAGCGCATCTACTCCAGCACCGATCCCAGGCACAGCTTTCCCCGGTTACAGCCTCACCTCACATACGTCCAGTAAACAAGCAGGCACAGGCACAGACCCACCACCGCTTCTGCTCGTCTCCCTCGGCTTTTCCAACTCCCAGGGAAGGCCCGCACTTGTCCCGCAGTTTATCAGGTCGGGTTGCTGACTGCGACCGCCGGCCGCTATTGATTAGGCCCGCCTCTCCTGGTGCTTGACGCCAAGCATTCGACGCCAAGCATTTACTAGGCCCTCCGAGAAAAGCCGCCACAGTCCTCCAGCTCGTTGCTCCACCGACCCCTGCGTTGCCGCCGATCAGGCCATATTACCCTGGGGTTCCGGAACTTGTTGCCAGACGCTCGCAGGTAGCGTATACTGGCTTTCTCCGCGGAGCTGCTAGCTCAAGCAGCCATCTCTACACAGCGCCAAGCCCGCGACGAGTGATCTTATGCTACTGTTCATGCAATTATCAGCCTGTTACCATTTCCTTACTACAGGTATGGACCTGTTATCCAAAATCCTCTGGACCTGGGGTTTTCTAGATAAGGGGGTATTTCCATAATTTGGATCACCATACTTTAAGTCTTTAAATTTGTCATTTTATTAATTTATGTTTCAGTCATTTAATTTAAAATAAACCCAAGAGAATAATTTTGCCTCCAAGAAGGATTAATTATATCTTAGTTGGGCTCAAGTACAAAGTGCTGTTTTATTATTACTACAGAGAAAAAGGAAATCATTATTAAATATCTGAATTATTTGATTAAAATGGAGTCTACAGGAGACAGCCTTCCCAAGATTCTGAGCTCTCTGGATAATGGGTTCAGGATAATGAATTCCATACCTTTACTCAGATAACTTGGCAGAGCAGCAGCTTTTTTTTATTTCAGAAATATCTATAAATCAAAAGTTTAGTTAACATAGGAGATATTTATATTGTACAGTCTGCATGATGGCACACACTTTATCATAATTTTAATATAAGCAAGCCTAACAAAACATATGTATTGGAAGAGGTTGAACCATTGCTCTGGACTTCTTATGCATTCACTTAATCAGTGATTTAACAGTTAGCTCATGTAACTGCACAAAGAACCCACAACATTTGATATAACATAATTACTAAGTACATTTAAACCTCAATTTTACATACCCTGATTTTAGGTTTCCCCTCATTTTCCGCCAATTTCCGTGGTCCCATCAATATACCTGCATTTGCTTTCCTCTTCTACTCTTGCCAGCTTTCAAATGGTAGTCACTGACCACAGCAGCCAAAAAAATGCACAGTTTTATTGTAACCCTTATTCATTTTAATCACTGGTTGCTAGGGTAATTTGGACATTAGCAACCAGACAGTTGCTAAACTGGAGAGCAACTGAACAAAAAGCTAAATAATTCAAAAACCACAAAAAAAATACTAATGGCACATTGTTTCCGAATATCACATCATACTATAAGTGAAAGGCGAACTATCCCTTTGAAGGGGTAGTTTACCTTCCAAACACTTCAATTCAGTTGTTTTTTAGATTGTTCCCCAGAAATTAAGACTTTTTTCAATTACTTTCCATTATTTATTTTTTACTGTTTTTCCAAAATCTAAGTTTAAAGTTGAATTAAACTGTTACAATTTTGCAACATTTGAAACTCAGGGATTCTGCTCAGCAGGGACAAAGATATGAAACGTATCAACTAAATGTATCCATTTAGAACAGTTTACAGGGTCGGCGACCCCAGCCCTCCCAGGGCTGCTTCAGAAGGTGAAAAATGACACTTTACACTTCAATATTAGAAAAACAGTGACACATAGAAAATAGAAAGTCATTGGAAAAAAGTCATTATTTCTGGTGATGTCTGAAAACAACTAGTTGTTTGAAGGTGAACGTGTGCATGTGTTACTCCCAATTGTCCAGTGAAAGTCACAGAATGAATGACCCTGCATGGGAGCTCTCAAGGACAACTTAAACCAAGGGCAGGGAGGAGTGTAGGGATAATTGAATAAATAAAAACACTGAAATAACTTTAAAAGAAGAAAACAAAATACCAATGATGTACATAAATAGTATACAGGAACCTGGGCTTGGCAAGTTTAATAGGAAAGGAACACTACATGCACCATATTGGAATAAAATAAGATACAGCTTTGACAGCTGGCTCCCACATACAAACACAATGAGTTCAGCTAGACAGCTCATTTATATAGGTATATACACAAGTCATGACACTGAATCTCTTCTGATCAACCCGAGCTCAGTTTCATAGTTAAACAACATTACATCTGCTACAGCGCCAATTAAGAATCAAACAGACAGTATAGCAAAGAAAGTTATAGATAAAAACCAAAAGAGCAACACAGCTGACACTTATAGAAATACCCTCTGACCTCTCCGCCACCTCCAGCGCCGCCATCTTGCTAAGGCTTCACACAGCCCACACGCCATCTCCCGGCGCCTGGTGTCACCATGACAACTAGCCTCGCCCACCCGGCTTTAAAGATATAGGTAAAGAATTAGTTAAGGAAGCAGCCGGGTGGTCGCGTTTTTTTTCCTTCTGTTGCAAATAAATAAATAAATAAATAAATAAAGCGTATTCTCTGATTGGTAAATCTTCTAAGGGCGTGGCTATCGGGGCGGGTCATTTCTGATAGATCGCAGCGTAAGCCTATCCAAGGGGAAAGCTGGGCACTGGGCCAGATTTGGGGGTTCGGGTTGGTTAGTTCGTGCTCTGCTACTTGGAGAACAGGGATAGTCGGCGGCATTTGGCAAAGTGAAAAACTGCACGTCCTGTAGGGAGTTCCCTGTGTGTAATCTATAACTCTTTGTACTGTTGAGCGAGTCAAGTCTGATCAGCCTAAAATGTCTTTAAATCAGTATTATTGTAATTATATAGTGAATAAAGTACCCTCTCTTGCAAATTATAAGGATATTATAAGTTACAGAGGAGTTTTTATACAGGTCATGGAACTCCGTGGTAATGTCTAATATCCTCATATTTTGCAACTGGTGGGTACTTTATTTATTATAATATTTTCAGTGAGTCATGTGACAGAAATGACATCACTACTCACCATAACTGATGACATCAGAACTCACCGGTTATAAGGATATAATTTACAAGATATTCATGGCTTTTGTGCATTATAGCATGGTATGGGGCAGAGCCAAATTGACAGCCTGGTTTTATCATTTTCAAATAAAATTACATTTTAAAACTGCCTGTGAATATTTGCACCTGTTATGTAGGCAGGGTTGCCACCTTTTCTAGAATAAAATATCGACCTTTCTATATTATTGCCTTTTATTTAAAATAACATAGGCATCAACCATAATAATAATAATTGGGGTCCCCTGGGTGGCGCTGGCCTTACTAATGAATGTAGTGCTGAGGTGTGGGGAGGGATATGTTCTTTTACATAATATGCCTAACACATACGGTACTTCCCAAAATTTTGTCCCATTTTTGTGGTCACACCTTCTAATTATCATGTTAATTTTACAAAATTTGGCAGGTTATGCAAGTTTGATCATATTTATTTTTTTCATTATAGTTTTGCTAATGAAGGTGAATTGTACTTTACTCTGTGAGTCTAACTTATCTAAATTGTTACAATTACTTATCTCAAAATTGTTACAAAAGTATCTTAGCTGCACCTGGTGGCTGTTCTAGGCTCTCTGCCAAAAGCCAATTATGTTAGAATCTTTGTATCTTTTTTTGGCTGTTCCCAGTGCAGAGAAAGTCGAGACTTTTCAGTACAAATGCAGGACTGCGGTTTGAGCTGTCAAAAGTGGGACTGTCCCGCTGAAAACAGTACAGTTGGGAGGTATGCTAAAATAAAAAGCAGGGCCGGAACTAGGGGTAGGCAGGTGCCTAGGGCGCAAAGCTTAGGGGGCGCCTGGCACGTACCTTTAACTGCTGCCTACCCCCGGCCGGTCTTCATTCCAGCTCCTATGTGACAGGAGCGTGGTGCGTGCGCCTAAGTGATTGTGGGTGGCGTGCGCTGTGACGCTTTTGTCAGCGTGCATGCGCACGCTCAGTGTAGGGGGTGACGCGGCAGGTCGGGTTGCCTGGGGCACCTGCCAGGCTGGCCTGCCCTGATAAAAAAATTGAAGTTGTTAGCCTTTCCTTCTCCTTTAACTGTTTTTTAGAATATTTAGGTCACCATGGCCCACTTAACAGCTTACATATATATGTAGATATATATGTCAAATTGCTATGGTTATTAGAATTTCTAGCGTATATAAATTAAGGGTAATAATAACCAAGAATACTACTTTATGTGGTTCACCTTAAAGAGATACTGACACCTGAAATTAAACTTTTTTTTACATCTATTATAATATTGGCTTTGCAAGCTACTTCTAACTTTGCCATAAAGTATTTGCATGATGCTTTTACATTACCTGTCTGATGCCCCATGTTCCTGTATGAGGGGGCTGCCATATTTGTGCAGCAGGAGTCCGTTAGCATTAGAAACTGTAACTAACAGGCTGAGATGGGACAGTCAGGTTGGCAAAGTCAGAGTGTCAGAGAGTCAGGCTTAGGAACTTCAACTAACAATTATATACAAAAACAAACCTCTCAGCAAAAAATGATCACCATGACCTATAGGTAACATTTAATGTACATTCATATGCTAAAATTCATTTTTTAGTGTCAGTATCACTTTAAAGTTAACTTTTAATGTGTTACAGAATGGTCAGTTCTAAGAAACTTTTCAGTTGGTCTTCTTTTTTTTAAATAGTTTTTTTTTAATTATTTGCATTCTTCTGACATTTCTTTTATTACTCATCTTTCTATTCAGGTCTCTCCTATTCATATTCCAGTCTCTCAAATCAATGCATTGTTGCTAGGGTAAATTGAGCCCTAGCAACCAGATTGTTGACAATGCAATCAGGAGAGCTGCTGAATAAAAAGCTAATAACTCATAAATCACAAATAATAAATGAAAACCAATTGCAAATTGTCTCAGAATATCACTCTGCTTCATACTAAAAATTAACTAAAAGGTGAACAAACCCTTTAAAAAATAAAAAGCAAGACACCTGTTTGGCACAGAAAGCCACACTCACTTTGTGGCCACACCATTATTTTTGTCCATTTGTAAAAACATGCCCCTTTTACATTTGATGATGTTTACAGGCTCCCCTCCACAACTTCTAAATGGCCACAGGATTGAGGTCTGTCAGTGTTGATGATGTCATGGTCTTGACATTTGACAGGTGATCTGGAACTGAGGGCAACCAGCTGACGATCTAAATTGGTCATATCTGATAATTTGCCTCCTAAGCCAATAATCAGAGCAGAGTAGGGGCTGTGAATTTGGGAAAGTATGGGGCAGAGGGCTAGCGGACCCACAAATGGATACTGCATAGTGTCAGAGCAGACACAGGATATGTAATACGTAACAGAGATAAAAATGAATGTACAAATGGGAAAGTTCATCTTTGCTCTTTTTCTCTTCTCTCTCCATGGGTTCTTACAGACGAGCGTTTTAAGATGCGCTCTGCTGCGTTCTGGTTTCATCCCCGCAGGGGAGCGCAGGAGTAGACGCACTGAATTCTTTTCAATGGGGCTGTACCAGGCCTGGACTGGGAGTCAAAATAGGCCCTGTCATTCCAAGTACACAGAGGCCCAAACAGCCTCCTACCAGCCCACTATATGTTAACTTTCTATGGAGCCATACAGCAGCCCCTCTGGCATTTGCCAGAACCCACAGATTGCCAGTCCGGGCCTGGGCTGTACTCACACAGACGCGTGTAAGCGCCGAACGCAGCATGTTGCATTTTTCCTGCGATCGGCACTTACATGCGTCTGTGTGCGTACAGCCCCATTGAAAAGAATTCAGTTTGTCTACTCCTGCACTCTCCTGCGGCTGAACGCATGAAACCGGAACGCAGTAGAGCGCAGCTTAAAATGCTCGTCTGTAAGAGCCCTATCTCTTCTTGCTTTTTATTCTTTGTTAGTGGAAACCTCAATAAAGAAAACCTTAAAAAAAAAAAAAAAGAGTAGGGGCTGTGACATTAAAGCTACTTTTCCAGGAATATATGTAAGGCACTAATAAGACAGCAAATAACACTTAACCCCAAACTTTGTCTTAAATGGCCCTAAAAGCTGAGCCCCAAACTACTTCTTTCCCAATCCTTCAGAAGTGCTGGGACTTGTGCAGTTGCTGGACTCTGTGCTTCCTAACAAATGTAGGGAATTAGTGCAAAACCATTGCACTTATACCTGTAAGGGTCTGTGTCTGTAAACTGTTACCTAGCAACCAGCTGTTCAGTGATCTCAGTGCAGCAGGAAGTGACAACAAGAAGAGGAAGTCACAGATGCTGGCAGAAGAGAAAAGCCTGGCAGAGAGAACTACATGGTGGGCAGAGAGAGAGAGACCAGAGAGCTGCCGGTGGGCCCAGAGGACTGAGAGGCTCCGCCAAAGCAGACATTTGGATTGAGCTGGCACAGGGAAGGCAGATATTGCATACCTCCCAACTGTTCTGTTTCCAGCAGGACAGTCCGCTTTTGATGGCTCACGGAGGTGGCCTGCTGCTCTTACCATGGCTGCCTGTTTGTTTGTGCTGGAACTAGTGTGTGTGTCCATCTGACTCTGTGAGTAACAGGCTTTCTACTTGGGGGAGGGAGGGGTGGATTTAGGGAGGAGGAATCTGCGTGCAGCCGGGCAAGGGTCTCAAAGCAGGTTTCAGTGTTATTGCTCTTGTAAACTGCATTAGTAGAGCGAAAGAAACTCGTCGGTACACTCCCTGCTATCACTGTGACCCACACTGTGAGACATATGTTTTTTGCATTTTTTTTCGGCCTTATGCTAATGCAAGTCAGAAACAGGATGCTTCCATACATGTTTGTATAAAACAGAGTGACAAATATCTTGCACAGGATATCTCCAAAAGGCCAGTTTCTAGCCACAAAGAATGGCAACGTAAATCCAGAATGGCAACGTAAATACGAACAGAAGGTCTGATATTGCCAAATTTATCATGTACGTTGTTGTTTCATTCCTACTTTTAGGGTACAGTCAAAAGTACTGTGTGTGTGTCTGTATGAGTTACTGTGTGCAGGGGTGCTTCGCCAATGAGGCGAGTTGAGGCTGTCGCCTCAGGCAGCACCCCACTAGGTACCAGGGTCGGCAAAAATGCTGCTGCCTCAGGTGGCAGAGGGGCCACGATCGCCCCTGACTGTGTGTGTTACTGTGTGTGTCTCTGTGTGTGTGTGTTGCTGTGTGTATCTGTTTGTGTGTTGCTGTGTGTGTTACTGTGTGTCTGTGTGAATTACTGTGTGTGTGTGTGAGAGTTACTGTGGGGCAAATTCACTATGATGCGAAGTTGCGCCAGGCGCAACTTCGCCGCACTTCGCCGCACTTCGCCAGGCGTAGTTTCACCAGGGCTCCGCAAATTCACTAAAATCCGAAGTTGCGCACAGGGGTAGCATAAAGTTGCGGAGTTGCGCTAGCGTTGATTCGCTATATAAAGCGAAGTTACGCTAGCGAAGGCTAATTTGCATACGGCGCAAAATTCAAATTTCAATGGAAGAACACGTGTATCTGCACTACAAATGCCTAGAAAACCTTCAAATCAGCAAATAAAAATTTTATTTTGCCCTACACATGTGCCCACTGTCTAGGTAAGTTGCCATGAGTCAGGAAATGTAGGGGGGAGGAAGGGGAGACCCAAAAAATTTTCGATCTTTTTCAGCCTATCAGCCATCATGTAGAAAACACGCCAGCGTTTTTTGGGACTTAGAAAAAAAATTGACTTTTTTTTAAACAATCCCTATCTACACTATTGCGCTTCGCCAGGTCTGAGGTGGCGAAGGAAGTCTAGGGTAAAAGGTAGCGTTCAGTACACTGCGCAAGTTAGTGAATTTGCGTAGTTTCGACGCTAGCGAAAATTCGCCTGGCGTAAGGTTGCGAAGTAACACTAGCGGAACTATGCCAGCGTTCGTTAGTGAATTTGCGCAGTAGCGAAAATGCCAAACGCTAGCGAATTAACGCTAGCGTTCGGCGCTTCGCGGCTTAGTGAATTTGCCCCAGTACTGTGTCTGTGTGAGTTTCTGTGTGTGTGAGTGATTGGTGCATTTGCTGTTGTGTGTGTGATGCCAGCTGTGCCCACACTCATGCCCCTTATCCCCACTCTATTCACACAGTGCTGAGGCAATAAACTCACTCTATTTTACCATTGGTCTAGGACTCTACACTGACATCAAAGTTCCAGGCGCAGGTTCTTTCCCCTCCTCTCTCCCGACTAGCTCTGGGCCAAGGCTGTAGCTCTCTGGTTGTTGATGTTGGGAGTTGTAGTTCAATAACCTGTGGAGGGAAGCCAGTTGCACTATGACTTTCTACATACCCCTTAGTAGGGACTGCCATCCAGCTCTCCCTGCCCATTTAAAGTGATACGGCTTATTTACAATTTGTAAAATGAACATGGTTTCCAAAATGTTGGGAGGTATGATCACTGTGCCTGGAGGGACAGAGATTGTGAAAGGAATCCAAACTGGAGGAACAACCAGCAGGAGATTCCTATCTGAGCATCCAAAGGGGCTGGTAGTCGCACTGTAAGTCTGAATGTGCTGGACTCACCTGGAGAGACACTGTAAAGCATCCAAAAAGGATTTGGAGTGAGTATTCTGTTTAAAGTGACAGGGTATTAAAGGGGCACTTGAAGATTACTACATATTTGTATTACTTGGACTGTGAGGAGCCATCTGTCACGAACACGGTACTTCCAACCGCACGTGACTTTAGGTGTGGCTATCAGGGGTCACTCACTCAGTCTCTCACCCACCTTGCACACAGGTTAGACTAACACAAAAGCACCCCAAACACCAACCAACACCCACAAAACTCGTTCGCTGCCACCATCTATCATTCACAGGCGATAGAAACCTAGTGTGACTATTCCCCTGTTCTCGCTAACAGGTAATAACTCACAATACACCAATGCATTAACACTCTCTCACTATAGTCAGTTAGTTCCTACTGACTCAACAAGTACTTCAGTATGCAGAGGGTTAAGGCTCAACTCTTTCAGGCTAGGTTCGTTTAGAGCATCAAAGACAATCTTATTAAATTCTCTTTAATATTATAAAAGGTATAACAGTGCAATATACAAAAAGATGTTACAAAAAGAGACATACATTCAATAATACGATTACAAACAGTTGTAAAATAAAAGGGAAAACATGGAAAACCTATACTTAACTCCAAAGATATAGAATTCCTGGTCCTGGAGGCAAGGGGAAACAAACGGGATAACTTCCAATCGCAATTGGTCCTCCAAAGTAAATCCAAAGTTTAGTCAGAAGAGCTGACTATTTATTAGTGATTTCAGGGCATCAGGTAACTGCACACTCCCCCCTCCCTCAGGAATGTAAGGGGGCGTGGCCTAGCAGGACACAGATTGAGTTTTTATGACCTCCTGTGAGTAGGAACTGGACCAAGAATATAATGACCATAACTCCTTATTGGAACATAGGAGAGAGATGATATTATATTCATTGGTTATTAATTCTCTCAGGGATTCCATAGATACTAAACATCAATACTGTGTGAGCTGCCCCTGCCCAGATATTCACATCTAATATACAGAGTACCAAACCTAGTCATGTTTGGACTCGTTGGAAAGATGAAATAGCCTTGAACCCATCATCAAGTTGTTATACTGTTGTTACAACAGGTATGGGTTCTGTAAGGATAAATATATTTGAGTATACCTTATGTGTAACCTTTATTTCACCTTTGAGGGTCTTGCTGGGAACTTTAAGTTCTCACTCCTTGGGCTTCCCCCCTCCCCATGGAATGGCTCTTATCAGCCAGGGCATGGAGGAGGGAATTACAGCTCTGACCCCTCTGACCATAGTGAAAAGAGGCCTGTTATGTGTCTGATTTAGATGTTGGCAGAAATATTTCTCATGATACCTTGGCCTGTTTTATTAACTATTACAGGCCTGTATCATGACACCTCCCCTTTTTAGAGTGAGCAAGGGGAGATTGACTTACAGGTCACTCTTAACCTTGCCACAATAAAACATAAATCCATAACCATAGCCAGGTCATTACCGAAATATCCATTCATGTTATACAGTATGAGGGATCAGGCTACCTCCCCGGCCTAAAGTCTTGTTCCTTGAGGGCTGTATCAGTATAATCCCAGGTACTGGACTGGTTTGATGTAGGTATACTTCCCATTTTGCCTCTATCTGCACTGTCTCTGGACAGAGTGCAGGTTTGCATAGTAGGCAATGGTCTATCACTGCTATCCTCAGGCATCTGACCTATTCCTCCCACCTTGTTCACTGAGGGGCCCTCCAGCTTATCTCTAATCTCCCATTCCCTGGGCCTAGACATAGAAACTAGCTGGCGGCCTCCCACCTTGTTCACTGAGGGGCCCTCCAGCCTATCTCTAATCTCCCATTCCCTGGGCCTAGACATAGAAAGTAGTTGGAGGCCTCCCACCCCCTTGATGCCACCCTGGTCTCCACTGACCTGCTTAGTCTTGGGTTGACATAAACCACTGGGCTGGTCCTTAATACTCTGGACTTCTGGAAAAACTACTTTGTTGCTATCTGACTTGGGAGGAACTCCTGGTACTGTCAGCCTTTCCTCCTTAGTACTGACCACCTGACCGCCCCTCAGTACTGGTTCTGGCATGAGAGCTATTCCTGGCCCACTACTACCATCACTCTCCCCAGTCTGAGTGGCATTATCCACTAGGACCCTACTCTGAGTCCTAACCACCTGTCCCTCATGCTTCTGCACTGACTCCTGAGCTTGGCGTAGCTGCTGACCCTCACTCAAGACCTCAGGCAGTTTGGGTACAGGATCAGGGATTACACGCTGGAAATCCCTCACTGCCGGTATACTACCGGGCTGCACCAGGGAGACTCCTAGGGGAAACCTCTCCTCCCCCTCTCCCTTCTTATCCCTACTTTGGGACAACACTGGTTCAGGCACTGGTTGACTCTGGCTCCTGCCTCCCAGTCCTCCCTCCCAGTTACTTTGCTGCATTGTACTTTTTACAATTACCTGTTGAGGTGGGTGGCCACACTCCAGCGCGGCTGGACCTAGTGAGACCTGGTCATAGGGCACAAAAGCAGTTACCATGTAACCCAAATCATTCCCCAACAAGACATTTACAGGAATTTCATTAGTTACACCCACTTCCCTTAGACCTCTCCCCGCACCCCAATCCAAGAAAACTTTTGCCACAGGCACCTTTGGGTGGCTCCCACCCACTCCCTTTATAGACAAAGTCTTTCCAGGAATAATGTCCCCAGTGTTTAACATCTCTGGACGCACCAGAGAAAAATTAGATCCCGAGTCTCTTAGTCCCTGAGTCACTTTGTCCCCCACAATCACAGACTGCATATGATGATGTAGATTCTCAGGCTTACCAGACACAAGCATCACAACAGGCTGTCCAGGTGAAGTTGGTTCCTTCTTTTGTGGACAGTCAGTCCTCACATGGCCCATCTGGTTGCAGGAAAAACATCGGCGGGTATCCTTCTGCCCCACAGCTGCAACAGACCCCCCAAAAGATGAATTCTCACCAGACTGTAGACTGCTGTGTGCGGTTCCTCCTGTTGATCGCTCCTTGTAGCTTGGTACAGATGTTCTGCGGTGGTCAGACATCCTATTTGCAGCATAGGTGTCTGCTATCTCTGCTGCCTGATCTGCTGTTTTGGGCTCGCGGTCCATAATGAATTGCTTCACGTCCATAGGACATGTCTGCAAAAATTGATCCTTTATCATCAGATCTTCCAGGCACTGAAATGATGTAACAGAGAGTCCTCTCAACCAGGATCTAAAAGCGGTTCTCAGACTACTCACAACATCAGAGTAGCTGTCTGTAGGTCCGCGCTGCACAGTTCTAAATCTTTTGCGGTATACTTCTGGTGTAAGATGGTACTTTTTGATGAGGGCATTTTTTATAGCATCATAGTCCCCATCAAACTCTGGTGGTAATTCCACAAAGGCATCCAGGGCTTTGCCTTTCAACCCTGGGGTGAGATATTTTGCCCATTGCTCACGGGGTAAGTGATACTGTCTACAAGCTCTTTCAAAGCACCGCAAAAAGGTATCCAGGTCACCATCTTTATCCATAACTGGAAATTTATCCACAGAGTTTATTAAAGGGCGTACTTCCTGAGTCTCACCGGACCGTGAGTGTGATCCCTGCTTCTGGAGCTTGACTAACTCCAGTTGATGCTGTCTTTCAGCTGTAGCAGCATCTCTCTCTGCTTGCCTTTCAGCTGCTGCTGCTGCTGCATCTCTTTCTGCCTGTCTTTCTGCTGCTGCTGCTGCTGCAGCTGCTGCATCTCTCTCTGCCTGTTGATATTGCAGGATAAGTTGAAGACGCAGCTGGGGGTCATCTGAACCCAACAATTGCAAAGCTGCTTGCAGGGATGAATTCCTGTCATCCTGCCCACTGCAACTAGAACTGTCCTCTCGCTGAGAGGATCCAGGAACAGAGTTCATCACTGGGACATCCTGAGTTGCATAGTCTCCTGACTCAGGTGTGTAGTTCTGCTGCTCCTTTTCCACCAAGGCACAAATCAACATTTCCTTCGATTTGTCCGCTACATCAATTCCTCTTTGCTCACAGAGATTTTTGAGGGTCTCCTTGGTCTGCCTCTTGTAAAATGCTGCCATCTTGCAACACTTTGCCAAAATAAAAGATAGAAAAGAAAAACAAGAAGGGAAGGGAAACTGTTTGCAAGTATGTCTTAATAAAAATAGTATGCACTGAGTTTGTCTTTGAAGACTGTAAACTCCTCGCAAGGATTTACAGTTCTTTAGTGCAAGGTTTAATGACTTAACCCAAGCACTAATGCTCTAAATAAAAAATATGCCACCGCTGCCTACCAATCTGTCACGAACACGGTACTTCCAACCGCACGTGACTTTAGGTGTGGCTATCAGGGGTCACTCACTCAGTCTCTCACCCACCTTGCACACAGGTTAGACTAACACAAAAGCACCCCAAACACCAACCAACACCCACAAAACTCGTTCGCTGCCACCATCTATCATTCACAGGCGATAGAAACCTAGTGTGACTATTCCCCTGTTCTCGCTAACAGGTAATAACTCACAATACACCAATGCATTAACACTCTCTCACTATAGTCAGTTAGTTCCTACTGACTCAACAAGTACTTCAGTATGCAGAGGGTTAAGGCTCAACTCTTTCAGGCTAGGTTCGTTTAGAGCATCAAAGACAATCTTATTAAATTCTCTTTAATATTATAAAAGGTATAACAGTGCAATATACAAAAAGATGTTACAAAAAGAGACATACATTCAATAATACGATTACAAACAGTTGTAAAATAAAAGGGAAAACATGGAAAACCTATACTTAACTCCAAAGATATAGAATTCCTGGTCCTGGAGGCAAGGGGAAACAAACGGGATAACTTCCAATCGCAATTGGTCCTCCAAAGTAAATCCAAAGTTTAGTCAGAAGAGCTGACTATTTATTAGTGATTTCAGGGCATCAGGTAACTGCACACTCCCCCCTCCCTCAGGAATGTAAGGGGGCGTGGCCTAGCAGGACACAGATTGAGTTTTTATGACCTCCTGTGAGTAGGAACTGGACCAAGAATATAATGACCATAACTCCTTATTGGAACATAGGAGAGAGATGATATTATATTCATTGGTTATTAATTCTCTCAGGGATTCCATAGATACTAAACATCAATACTGTGTGAGCTGCCCCTGCCCAGATATTCACATCTAATATACAGAGTACCAAACCTAGTCATGTTTGGACTCGTTGGAAAGATGAAATAGCCTTGAACCCATCATCAAGTTGTTATACTGTTGTTACAACAGGTATGGGTTCTGTAAGGATAAATATATTTGAGTATACCTTATGTGTAACCTTTATTTCACCTTTGAGGGTCTTGCTGGGAACTTTAAGTTCTCACTCCTTGGGCTTCCCCCCTCCCCATGGAATGGCTCTTATCAGCCAGGGCATGGAGGAGGGAATTACAGCTCTGACCCCTCTGACCATAGTGAAAAGAGGCCTGTTATGTGTCTGATTTAGATGTTGGCAGAAATATTTCTCATGATACCTTGGCCTGTTTTATTAACTATTACAGGCCTGTATCATGACACCATCCATTACTTTAAATGACTTAACCAGTTATTTAGTCAGACAGATTGAGCAAGCAAATTAGTTAGTGAGGCCCTATTGCCACCAGTTAGGATTGCTGCATGTATAAGTTGCCCATTTATTTTAGATAAACATTTATTCAGTTTAACAAATACTGTGTGTGTTATTACTGTATTCCTAGTGAGGCTACCTGTAGGGGCATTCCTGGTCCCACTAGGTGGAGGCACTGCGCTAGTAAGTACCAGGTACCCAGTCTCTCCCTATACCACTGAGGAGTGGCTCAGGTTTGTCCCGTGCCATCAGCAGGGGTGATTCTGGCCTTTCTGCTGCCTGAGGCGAAAGCATGGCAATGCGCCCCCCATGCCACGCCCCCACGTCACTCCCCCACACACCATGCCTTTCTTATACAGGATAGGTAAATTACCCTTAATGTGTTACCATGCTGTCCCTAAAGTTAATAAAGTATTTGGATGCTTTGTAGATAGATACTTCGTACTATCTTTTTTTTAATTATAGACATTAAAAAACCTTTAAATAATTATTCTTCTATAATACACAAAAGCCATGAATATCTTGTAAATTATATCCTTATAAACGGTGAGTTCTGATGTCATCAGTTATAAACGGTGAGTTCTGATGTCATTTCTGTCACATGACTCACTGAAACTTGTGTATTATAATAAATAAAGTACCCCCAGTTGAAAAATATAAGGATATTAGAAGTTACCTCGGAGTTCCATGACCTGTATAAAAACACTCGGCCTTTGGCCTCGTGTTTTTTTATGGTCATGAAACTCCTCGGTAACTTATAATATCCTTATATTTTACAAGAGGGGGTACTTTATTCACTATATTAGGCAGTTATCACACAAGAAATGTACAGGAAATAAAACTCCCATAGTCATTAAAAATAGAGAACACTTACCAGTAAAGATTCAAATAAAATTAATAATTTGTAAGCTCAACAATCTGACTGAACAAACTGAAGCTAAATAACTCAAAAACAAATAAATAATAAAACATGAAAAACAATTGCAAATTGTCTCAGAATATCACTCTCTACATCATACTAAATGTTAAGTCAGTGATGCCTAATTTGCATACGGCGCCAAGTTCAAGTACAATTGACATATATGCAGCATAAACTACATTACACTTCACAAGCCTGGGAAACATTCATTAAATAAAATAGTTTTTTAATAGAGTTGTTATATTGCCCTACACATGAGCCCAGTGTATAGTTTAGGTGCCATATGTTAGGAAATGTAGGGGGGAAGGAGAGTACCCCCAAAAAATGTAAAAGACGCCAGCGTTTTTTGGGACTTAGAAAAAATGTCAACTATATTTTAAGATCCTCCTATCTACTCTATTGCACTTTGCCTGGTCTGAGTTAAGTCTGGTGCAAGAGGTAACGTTCAGTAAAATCCGCAAGTTAGTGAATTAACGTAGTTACGTCCCTCCTCCGGGTGCAGAATATCACTAGAGTATGTCTACTTCGCTAGCGAATTTACGCCAGCACCCGTTGGCAAAGTGCCAAAATGACGTCACACTGGTGAATTTTCCCTTTGGTAAATTCCCCCCTTAATTTCCAAAAAAACTTTGAATTTCATCTTTATGCATTAACCAGGGAACATGCAACTTTTTTTTTTTTATTTTTTTTTTTTTAACTTAAGCCACTAGTATTTATTAATTAATTATCAACAATTTTATTTTGGTAACTTGTATATACAGTAACGCATTGAGGGCACCTGGGCAAGTGACTTATTATAAATACTGGCTTTTTGATGACACACACAGTGGAATGGTAGTGGAGAATTCAAATAACAGACAGACAGGCTATTATATTATTTATTCCAAATATTCGTTCTGTAAGTACAGTACAGTACCTGGTTCTTGTAAATAAACTCTGCCTCACACAGTGCCTGCTGCCCTAGACAGATGCAGCAGCCAGCCACCACGGCACCACCAGGTCCAGCCACTGCAAACTCCAGTCTCCAAAAGCCTACACACACAGAGTCGCAGACCCAGCCCTGAGCCCTAGAGTCACCGGCGTCACGTAAGCAGGGAGCTGCGGAGCGCACACGTCATGTTGACGCACTGACTGGCACCGCACTCCGCTCATCACAGCCAGGACAAGTCAGGGGCGGTAGCCCGGCAGCAAGCAGGAGGGAACTGACTGAAGGTGTAGGCGCAGGCGCATTATGCGCAGCGCTTATTTACATTTGCAAACCAAGTTTTTTTTTCTTACCGCAGCTGTCCAAATGCCGCCCCTTGAATAGACCCACATTTTGCCGCCTGAGGCGAGTTTCTCAGGCGGCCTCATTATAGAAGCGCCCCTGGCCATCAGGTAAGCGCCACACGTGGAGTGTAACACCGACAAAGGGGTTTCAAATGGGTTACACAAATACATACTTACAAGTACAATGCCATCTTGTGGTCAAATATATAACATACAAAATATGTTAAGCGCCACTGCAACAGATAAAGTTTATTTATTATTAACATGTATTTGTATAGCGCCAACATATTGCGTAGCACTGTGAAGTAAATGTGATTATACAACTAAATCACATGAATTATATACATAGAACATATGGAGTTACATAGATCACAATCAATACCGGTACAAAAAGGTGAGGAAGGCCCTATGCATAGGCATACAGTCTAAAGGGAAGGGAGTAACACACAAGGTGTGGGAGTGGGCAAGATCGAATTAAGTGGGTGAGAAATGTGGTACTGTATGTGGTGTTGCATTTGGTAGTTAAGCAGAGTGAGGGTAGGCTTCTTGAAAGAAGTGCGTTTTAAGAGATTTCTTGAAAGCAGAAAGGTTGGGAGAAAGTCGGACAGACCGTGGAGAGAGTTCCAGAGGAGGGGTGCAGCCCTTGCAAAGTCTTGAATGCGAGCATATGACGAGGTAATGAGAGAAGAGTTGAGTAGCAGGTCAGTACAGGAGTGTAGTAAGCGGTTGGGTGAGTCGATAGAGATGAGTTCAGAGATGTAGGGTGGGGCAGAGTTATGAAGTGCTTTGAAAGTCAGTGTCATTAATTTGAATTTGATTCTGAAAGGTAACGAAAGCCAGTGCAGGGATTGACAGAATGGCGAGGCAGAGGAGGAGCGGTTGTTGAGGTGTATGAGCCTCGTAGCAGTGTTCATTATGGACTGGAGAGGTGACAGTCTCTGGAGGGGAAGGCCAATTAAAAGAGAGTTACAGTAGTCTAGACGTGATATGATGAGAGAGTGAATAAGAATTTTGGCAGCATCTTGGGTGATAAATGATCGTATTTTGGATATGTTCCTAAGGTGGAAGTGACATGATTTAATAAGTGACTGGATATGAGGAGTGAATGACAGGGCAGAATCTAGGATAACCCCAAGGCACCGGGCCTGGGGAGAGGGGGTGATAGTGGAATTGTTAACTATGATGGATACTTCTGGGATGTTACTGGTGTTAGTTGGAGGAAAGAGAACCATTTCAGTTTTAGAGAGGTTTAATTTAAGGTAGCGTTGCTGTCAGGGAGCCGGGATGCTCCCACCAGGGAGGTTGGCAGGATCAAGGAGGAAGCCCACAAGGGAGTCAAGGTCGCGGTGTCCAACAAGGGGTAAACCAGAAGAATAACCAAAGTCCAGGCAAGGGTTCAAGGGCAGGCAGAATATCAGCAAAGTCCAAAAGTCCAGGCAAGAGGTCAGCAACAAACAGGAACAAGATAAGTCTTCAAAATAGCAGACAGGAAACCCAGGAAACACACAGGAACAAATCCTATACTTGGGCGCCATTCTGGCGTCTTGGTATGGCTTTTATATTTGAATTTGGCGCCATAGTGACGTCATCTGCATCCTTGCGCCGACGTCGACACGCTGACGTCATCGCGCCGGCGCCGCTACCCACGTGGCGGCCATGGGCGCCACCATTTTGGGAGCGACGCCGGCAGGGGAGGACGCGCCGCCCGGAGCTCCTGGACCTGCTCCGGGCGGCGATCGTGACAGTTGCGACATCTTAACTTAACTTTCTGAAGTTTCTGAAAAAGATCTATTTGCAGTCTTATTTGTGTCATAAATATTCTTGGAAAACAAGCCTTGATGTCTAGTAAGGTGAAGCCAGCCATATGGCAAACACTTGCTGAGCCTCTAGAATTTTAGTTTTGAATTTTTTTGGCAAGTCTACTCGGATCTGACTATTGGTCTGGGAGGCAAATTACCAGATCTGACCAATTTCATCAGACACCTAGACAAAACTGGGCAAAGCTCTTCTTCGTTGCAAGCAAAACCACCCGATTCTCGGAGGGGGGGTTACATTTGACTGACAGGAACATAGAATCTATGTTGCTTGCAAATGTTCAGTGTATCAAACAATGTATATTTAGGGCAGTGATCCCTAACCAGTGGCTTGTGAGGAACTTGCTCTCCAACCCCTTGCTTGTTTCTTCCAATGGACTCAAAGCAGCTTTTTCTTGAATTCCTGGCTTGGGGGCAAGTTCTGGTTGCATAAAAAACTGATTTATGGCCAGAGTGTCCAGTGGGCTACCAGTTCACATAGGGACTAGCAAATAGCCAATCACAGCCCTTATTTGACATCCGCAAGAACAAATTATTTATATAATTATATTCCCTTAAATCTTGTGTTGACTGCAAGTGATAACAAACAAAGTAAGCTTTGTCTTTTAGTAGACTGAACCTGGCCTACAGTGAAACATAGCTGATTGATTGTATTATCAGAGGCGTATTTACCATATAGATCAGGGGTAGGCAACCCACGGCTCTGGAGCCTCATGCGGCTCTTCATCCTGCTTGCTGCGGCTCTGTCTTGCGGCTTTGCCTGTCATGTTGTCCAGGTCCAGACTGAGAATTAAAATAGGCCCTGGCATTTCAGGTACATAGAGGCCCACACTGACTTTCTATGGCACCTTATAGCAGCCCCTCTGGCATTTGCCAGAACCCACAGATTGCCAGTCTGGGGCTGATGTCGTCTTGGTGCCCCTGCACCTGCTGGCGGCTTCTTGAGTGTGAGACCGGAAAGCTGCCAGCAGGTGTGAGGGCTGTACAGACATCCCTGGAGTGACAAGCAAGACCGAGCCGTAGCAAGATGATTCATCATGGTCCTTACAGCGGTCACACACTCAAGACAAGAGAGGGAAGATCGGCATGGAACAGAAGTCACATTAAACAGATGAGAACACTAGCATTTAATAGGGCTATTCAGTGTTTAATTTATTTCAAAGTAGGCTTACACATACACACTGCACTTCTGTTTGTTGTATTCTGTTGTTGTAACAGTTAAAATTAAAAAAAGGTTACAACTTTTAAAAGTTTATAAACTGTGTTATGTTTTGCGGCTCCAGACTATTTTTCTTTAGTGGACGAGGGGGGCAAAATGGCTCTATTAATAGTAAAGGTTGCTGACCCCTGATATAGATACTTGAGGGCCTGTGCCTAGGGCAGCAGCTTTAAGGAGGAGGCCCTCAGATGGCTATATGGAAAAAAAAAAAAAAGCACTTCCTCTGCCGGATACCTTACTATCAAACTGAGCAGAGGTAGTGTGTAGGGGGTCCCAATAGTAATGCACAGTGGATGTGACATCACACGCATGTGTATTGCACCATGACGCCACATCTGCCGACACCATGCAGATAAACATTCGCAGGTCCAGTGCATAGGGCAGCACAGGACCTGTATAAGCTATTGTGCAGTATTATACATATATGGATAGAGAGCAGTAATTCAGGTGATTATAAAGTTTAATGGAAACTGATTGTATCCAAACTATAAAAATAAAAAACCTAGAATTATAACATGGTATTGAGAACATTAGTTTTGTTTAGTCCCATACTGTAAGCTCCTATCTAACTTTCTAATGTCTAGATTTTTTGTCTTATACAGCATGTCCCTGATCTCTGTCCTGTTTATCAACACTGTCTTCCCAGAACATTGATCTGAGTGACCTAAATTCTGACTTCTCAAAAATAATCCTTACCATCTCAACTAAGATTTCAGTTAAATTGACACTTACAAGCATTGTTCGGTGCTTGCAGCTTGTTTGGGGCTTGGGAAGTTGATTTATTGGTGTGAAAGGACAGTGAGTGGGAAACTGCAATGTGAGGAGTAACATGAAAAGAGAATAAAAGGAGAAAGGATATTTAGGAGGAACTTTGCTTTTGGCCAAAAAAATTGAGAAATATAAAGAAAAGATGGTGTGAAAACCTGTGAAGGTTATGGGAAAATATAAAGGCAGCCCAGAAACAAGAGCATGGTGAGGGTTGCTATCCAATATGTAAGCTGTTAAGATGGTTTCAGAGTTGATTTAATTGGGAGGCACAGGAAGAGAGAAACATTTAGTAGGAAAATGGGAAAAAGATAAAATGAAGGGGAGTGTCAGGGTGATGACAAAAAGTAACAGTTTTGACCCTCAGCTCTGGGCGAGATATGGCATAAAATATATATCAGATATCACAGAGGAGGGTAAACTCATTGGTTTTCAGGCCCTAAAAGAAACTTATACTTTGCCAAATAATATGCTTTTCAGATATTTGCAATTGAGACACGCGTTTGTGACTCAGTTTCAGGGGGACACGGTAGACACCACGCTAAATAGCTTACAGGTAGGGGTACATAAACAGGTGTTAGGCAAGCCTCTATCATATTTTTATTCACAATTACAGACTGTTAAGGGTACCCCTCTCAATAGATTGTGGACCAAGTGGCAGCAGGACATCCCAGAACTCACGCAGGAACACTGGGAAGAATCACTGTGTTCCATCTTCGAAGGAGTAATCAGTAGTAAAGACAGAATGACACAAATTAACTACCTACATAGAGTTTACTTTACCCCACAAAGGCTGCATAAAATGAATCCGGCCATTAGCTCTGAGTGCCCCAGATGTCGACACTCCCCGGCTGACTTTTTTCATATGGTGTGGGATTGCCCTGTCATTAAATCATTTTGGAGGGCGGTCGTGCAGCTTATTATGGCTAAAACCGACCTTTTCGTACCGTTAGAACCCAGAGTACTTTTATTAAGTCAGATGGACGACGTGTCCCCGAGGAGGGCGCATCGCACCTTACTATCTGTACTCTGTATGTATGCAAAAAAATCGATTGCAATTAAATGGAAGTCTGAAGATGGCCCCACTGTTAACGACTGGGAACAATTGGTGGAACACTCCCTACCATTGTACAAACTTACATACATGAAAAGGGGTTGCCCTGAGAAATTTAATAAGATATGGGGCTTGTGGCTTGAGGAGGACCCTGACCTAGATCCCCCTTGACTCTCTGACTGCTCACGCTGAGTTCATGCTAGCCTTTCTATTTACATATTATGCTAGTGGGATGTGCGAGTGTAAGGGGATTATCGATTGGTTCACTACTACTTTGAGGGGTTTTTCACTTACAATGCATAGGGGACGATAATGTGTGGGAAACGGGGGATGGGTAAAGGTCACTGTCTTTATACTGTGTTAAATTGAGAACCTATGGCAACCCTGTGTATTGATGTGGATGCACCGTGGTTTACCAGATGTATCGGGATAGAACTGTATTGTAATGTTTGTTACTCAATATGACAAGGAAAACATAGGGAACATAATAATAGTGATGCAAAGTGATGACTACGACAAGAATCTGAAGAACGACAAAGACACCATGTTATTGTTATCTGTTTAAGTTTTATTGTTAAAACTGAACTACTTACATGTAATGTATATTAACAGGAACAAACCTTGTATCTACTACAGTCGTGATAACTGAATGTATGTTTGTTTCAATAAACGAATTGTTAAAAAAAAAAAAAAGTAACAGTTTTTGGAGAACATACCCTTGTTGTTCACTTGTTCCATATTTAAAGAGGGGGGAAGGGTTTAACCAGTATAAACAACAATAATGTGGATATTTGTCAAATAATGCATTCCATTGATTAATAAATTAAACTTTAATGTCAAAACATTTTTTTAAATGTAAACTCTAATAATATTTGATCAGTGTGAAACGCAGGAAAGTATATAGAGAAAAAGATGTTACAATAAATCACAGGACAAGCAAAATAGTGAATGATGATCTTAAATCTTTGCCGTAATATTTGCACAATTTTGTATATAACATAATTCATTTAATAATCAGAGAGGCTCCATAACAATAGTATGTATTTACACGTGCTTTGTAGTGTATCAGTTATTTGTTACTTTCCACAGTCTTTCCATATAGTTGATCTGATGCATGGCTATTAGCTTTGTAAGGAGATCATAATGGAAAAGTGAAGAAACTCCACATGACAAGATGTGTACTATGTAAGAAGGGAAGGTTGGACAGCCTACTTAAATAAAGAAAATGCAGCATTTACATATTTCGTCCACACTGATGGAGATTTTGCTTAAGTGCGTTTCATTGTAAGATTGAAATTTACATTTAGAAGAGCAAAGTGGCTAAATGAAAGCCACACTCATGCCAACATTCCTAACTCACAGTAGTAGTAAATAGCTTTGCAAGTACAAAAGATCTCCTCTATTTGTTAAAACTCCTAATAAAAGCTATAGGAGAGAAGTAATTGAGTCTTTCGTTTGTAATGTGGTGTCAAAGCTGGGAAATCATCGCTTAAAACGATAGGTGATGGGCAAAAGTAGCTTGTTTTTCTTGAGTGCTTGGACCTTCTCAAGGGTCTCCTCATCAAAGGCCAAGAAGCAACGTCTAGAATATTCCAGCAGCCTCTCTTTGGATGGGTCAAATTCTCCAACCTCAGCTATTTTCTCAGGCGCAACAATCAAGAGCTCGGCTATAGGAGTAGTGAGGGCTACAGTGTTGCGATCTACGCGATGGTGCTCAAAGGCCCTGCTCATGCTCTTTAACTTTTGAAAAGTGGAAAGGATTTTCTTGTATCGGCAAAGGACACCATCAGCATCTTTCACTGTGGCAAGATAGGAGAAGGTTAAACACAGTAAGTGGGCTAAATCATTTAATTTTGAATACACAATTATGGCGATGAAAACTTTGCCCATTCAAAAGGGATATATTTTTTGCCTTAGTAAATAATTTAATCTGTATTTCCTTCATATGGCCTTTGACCAAATTTTACAATATCACAGTGAATTGGCTATTATAAAAGCCTATCACTAAATTCACCATACATGAACATTCAATACTGGGAAATCAACATTTATGGAAGGAATCTGTCCAGTGCTCCCAGAGACAATTAGATCCATTCCTGTCAATGTGCACACAGACAGACAAGGCTGCCATCGGTAATCATAGGGTTTTCCATACTACTTAGCAGATAGGCTCCCTTCAATTGGGGCCCCTAATTAAAAGTTCATTGGGCACCCTAGGGGCTGCTTTGACCAACTGCCAGCCATTAAACTCTGGGGGTTAGTATTGCTAACTGTACAGTGTTGGGGTCACGGATTACATTTTTTAAAAAAAACAATAATTAAAATTCTGCATGTCCTGGCATTTTAAGTACACAAATGCCCCAACAGCCCCACACAGCCCCAATATGGCATTGGCCAATTTACAGATTTACAGCCAGTCTGGGCTTGACAAAGACACGTGTGAATGCAGAACAGCATCTGTAAAGCTCTACTTAATATGTTAAAGTTATAGTTAGGAAAATGATAAATTCTAATGCCTAGAATCGTGCATTTTTGGCTAAAGTAGTTAATGTAACAAGGACTCACAAACACCTGGGGGTATAAGCATTAATACGTTTAAATGATAATCCAACTCACCTCTTTGTCTCTCCCTGATCTTTGGCTTGCAGAACACCTTCTTATAGCAATTTCCTTTTTGCTTTTGCCTCTTAGTGTCGGCCAAAGTATCACCTTCTTCAGAATAGGCACTTACAGACACCATACTTTCATTGTCAGTCAGATCCTCATTACAACACTCTTTTCCTTCCGAACGCCAGTTGGTTTGTTTTACTCTAGAATGGTCTTCTGTAAAAAAAAAATATGAAAGACTGGATTAAATAAACATTTTTGCCTTCAAACAGCTCAACTAAAAATAACTTTCATGTTCTGTTGCATGAAGGGTTCCCACCTCTGTCTCTCATATTACCCAACAACCTCAGTTGGCGGTAATCAAAATGTGCCAACAATATCCAAAATGAGCCTGTTGGGAACCACAACAACAGCTTGAGGGAGCAATTTTGAATAAATTTCTGGCTCAAAAGCACAGTGGCCAGTATAATGAGAATGTACAGTATATGCTAATGATGTAAGCAGTGTAACTAGTGCATGGAAGAAAAGGAACATGAAGAAAGATGTGGTTGTCTATATGATTTATAGTACAGGTATGGGATGTGTTGTCCAGAATGCTTGGGACCTAGTGCTTTCCGGATAATGGATCTTTCCATAATTTGGATCTTCATACATTAAACCTACTGGAAAATCATTAAATAAACCCAATAGGTTGATTTTACCTCCAATAAAGATTAATTATATCTTAGTTTGGATCAAGTACAAGGTACTGTTCTATTATTTCAGAGAAAAACTATTTTTTTTAAAAAACTTGGATAAAATGGAGTCTATGGGAGATGACGTTTCCGTAATTTGGAGCTTTCTGGATAACGGGTTTCCGGATAACAGGTCCAATACCTGTATTAAAAAACATAGTGTATTCATAAATCAAGAGAACATTCCTAAAGCGATCTTACACAGAAGATAAGAAGCTACTAAAAACAAAAGGAATTACCGATACCTTGACTGACCGGAACCTTTGGATTGCAACCTGTATGGGGCAGTGTTTCATTGTGGATAGGTCTGAGAAAACAGCAATAAATGTAAAAATGAGCACAGTTTTGTAGTAATGGGGCAGCTTATTACCAGAATCTGATTTGGTAGAGGAAATAAATTTGTCCAGCTGACATCGGAGAAAGTCCCTCTCTTCCTCTAGGTCTTCAATTCTCTTCTGCAGCCATGAATTCCTCTCCAGAGCCATGTGAAGCTGAGCGTTCATGCTGTTCATTAGTATGATGGAGGGGGTATGCGACTCGGATATCTCTGTAATCAGTACAATAACCATGCCAATGTTATTTGGTGGTGCTGCAGTGCTGGCTGCATAAAACATGCAAGCTTAAAGGGATACTGTCAAGGGAAAAAAAAAATTTTCAATGTGACTTGTGCTCATATGTGACTTGTGCTCTGATAAACTTCAATCACTCTTTACTGCTGTACTGCAAGTTAGAGTAATATCACCCCCCTCCCTTTTTCCCCCAGCAGCCTAACAAAAGAACAATGGTAAGGTAACCAGATAGCAGCTCCCTAACACAAGATAACAGCTGCCTGGTAGATCTAAGAACAGCATTCAATAGTAAAAACCCATGTCCCACTGAGACACATTCAGTTACATTGAGAAGGAAAAACAGCAGCCTGCCAGAAAGCATTTCTCTCCTAAAGTGCAGGCACAAGTCACATCATCATCATTTATTTATATAGCGCTGTCAAGATACGCAGCTTTACACATGACTGGGGGCAGCTGGGAAATTGACAAAATGTCTAGCCCCATGTCAGATTTCAAAATTTAATATAAAAAAATCTGTTTGCTCTTTTGAGAAATGGATTTCAGTTCAGAATTCTGGTGGAGATTTTTTTTGAAAAAAAACATGGATCCCTTTAAGTGCAGAAATCCTTCCTGTTACCACCAGTGCAAGGTTACCACCATTTGAAAACAGACTCATAAATCCCCCATGCTCATGTCTCATTGGGATAAAAAGCATCCAGACCTGGACTAGCAATCCTGATATCATAGCTAATTTCATTCAACTGAACAAGAAAGTTTGTTTTCTTTAAAAAAGTTTGTTTTAATTATAATATTAACTACACATTGTTATTTAGGTTTCACTTTTGTTTCAAATCAAAATGTAGGGGGAAGCACTAGTAATCAATATTTACTAGGTTGATAGAAAGTATAATTTTAGTGAAAAATATTCATTCTTTAAAGCTCATTTAACATAATAATTTACTGTACATTTTGTCAGCATTTTCTCATACCTACCCTAAAAACGAAAATCAGCACACTTAGATCAACCCCATCCACGACTAATTATTCTCAGACATGTCTCTAATCCACCTACAACCTTCCCATAAGCCTTGCACCATTGGGAGGTTGGTGATTTGCTATTGTGCCACTTACATCAGGACAATTAGGTATTTCTTTTTCTAATTATTTATAAACTTAAAATGGCCCACCATTGAGCAAAAGCGGAACTATCATCAAAATGATAAATTCAATTGCTAGGAGGAATGAGAATGTAATTTTAACTACTCACTGGGACCTTGGGTTTTCTGGATAAGGGATCTTTCCATAATTTCAATTATCACACCTTAGGTCTGCTAAAAATAATTTAAACATTCAATAAAACCAATATGAATGTGTTTCTACCAATAGAAAGTGATGCAGCATAGACAAGGAAACCATTTTTAAAAATCTGAATTATAAAACTCTTTAGAAGATGGCTATTATATAATTCAGAGCTATTTGGATAACGGATAATTGTTTAATTTTGTCACAAAAAGGGTGTGGACTTAACCCCATATAGTATCCTAAATAAATATTTGAAACGCTGTAATTCAAGCAGCCCAGGCTTTGCTGATGCTTCGATGTACATGTTTATAAACCACAAGCATACACAGCATCAGCAAAGCCTGGGCATTTGAGGTCAGATTTTTTAAGATAACATTAAATAAACTTGTCTCTGCTTTCTTCTAGCATAAGTATAGCTCAAGGTTATATATTCGATTTTAAAAGCCAGTGCCAACAAGAGTCATGCTGGGATGTAGCTCCCTGAAACAAATTAAGGCCCAAGTATTTAAATGTTCAGTAGAAAATATTCTTGTTAGACGTGGAAAGGATAATATACTGGGGTGCTAATATGTTAGACCCCCACAATATCAGAATGGCAACAATAGAGCCAAAATGCTGATGGTCTGCTTAGGCCAGGGGTCCCCAACCTTTTTTACCCATGAGCCACATTCAAATGTAAAAAGAGTTGTGGAGCAACACAAGCATGAAAATGTCTCCTGGGGTGCCAAATAAGGTCTATGATTGGCTATTTGGTAGCCCCTATGTGGACTGGCAGCCTACAAGAGGGCTCAACTTGGCACTATACTTAGTTTTTATGTAATTAAAACTTGCTTTCAAGTCAGGAATTAAAAATAAGCCCCTGCTTTGAGGACCCTGAGAGCAACATCCAAGGGATCGGAGAGCAACATGTTGCTCACGAGCTACTGGTTGGGGATCACTGGCTTAGGCTATAAAGAAAAAGAACAAGTGATATCCATTAATCTACAATAAGTCATAAACATGTGCCCACAGTTTTACAACATGGAATTTCTATACAGATATGGGATCCAATATCTTCAAATGTGTTATCCAATATCTTCAAATTACAGGAAGGCCATCTCCCATACACTCCATTTTAATCAAATAATTCATTTTTTAAAAATTATTACACAAGTTATTTCAGAAAGACCTCAGAAAACCACAGGTCCTGAGCATTCTGGATCCCATACCTATACCTATATAGCATTTCAGAAGGCAGCTGGAGCAAACGTAGAGACACTAATTAATGTTGCCTTAATATCAAGTTGTCTCTTATGCTGAAAAATGAAAAGGCCAGAAGATGACTTGACAAGTTCTTTAAGCAAATAAATGCACAAAAGTGTCTGATAGAACTCGCCATTGGGCAGATGGGTTCCAACCTATAGCAAGCTAGAGACATTCCAGGAGATATAGAAAATGACCTGGACAACAGCACCATCACTTTTCATACTTATGGAAAATAGTGCAACAAGCAAAGCTAGGGTCTACCATTAATTTGAAACGACCCAATTCAACAAATATTATCAGGCAAAGCCTTTGTTCATTCAGAATGTTGAACACAAATCTTGTGGTCTGTGAGTCTGTAGTGAAGATAGAACTTATGAAAAACAGCCTGTGGTTAACTTCTACTTGAACAATATCTTAAAATTACTAAAACTGTGCATGACTAGCCCCTTCAGCAAATCAGAAGTTGTTTATAGCCTCAATCAAATTCGACAGAGAAGGCTTGTGATGAGCCTGACACAGGCCATACCATAAAAACAAATTCAAAAGCCTTGGGTTATTCAGAGAATGAGAGCCCCGGGGTTAAAAAGCTAATTCCTCAGCTCCATATGAAGAGTTTTGGTTTAATAAAAATAGATGTCTTAAATAGTGATTATATTATAGTTATGTTCATACTAAATAATGAATTAATTAAATTAGCTGGGCCCATGTTTTCATTTGCCATGCAATTTCTCATTTTTGAAGTATTGTAGTTGGGAGATAAGGTTACTGGCTGCAATGTAATAGGGTGATTTTTATTTAGTATCACAATAATCTTCTGATTATACCACCAACCTCATGCATACCAATAAAATGTTCTCTTTTGGTCTATCCTGGTGATACATGGACCTCAGTCTATATCAGAAGAGCACATGCTGCTGCCTTTTCCACAAAGATGCTGTGAGTCTGTGACACTTATGTAAAGGGTAATGTAGAACATTGACCTGCAGTTTTTGCTGGCAGTCCTTGGTGGAGCCACCACGTTTTTAGTACAAGCCACCAGACCAATTAAAATAGCGCAGATAAAACTGCAGATCCAGGCTCCAGTGTTCTAAAAGATTGCTATGCTGCTTCTTGCTATGAGCTTGGCTTTGATAGGAATGAACTCGGCTTTGATTAGATCCCTCTATTGACTTGATGTGCATCTCACTTGTTTGAAAGACAACAACAGCAAGTACCTAAAATACAGACAGAACAAAAGTGCCCAAAGCTGCAGGTACTGCCACACTGGGGTGGGGTAGGTTGGGGGCTATCTAAAAATAGAATAAAGGGGATCGCCCTAATTAATACTGATGCAGTTGCTATCATTTGCCATTTTGGATATTACATAATCTCTGTAATACATACACTTTGTACATCACACAGAAAGTAGGACACTGCTAGATTGCGCTTACCTTCTGAGTTATTCTGCTGGGAGCTGAGACTGTATAAGGATCCACATTCTCTGCGCAGACTCTCTTCAAAAGGGACTGAGATATCATAAGAGTCATCTCCCTTTTGGACTGTAATGAAAGTCAGAAATCTATAAAAGACACCTGAAACCCTATTTCTCATACAAGTGGTGATGTTCCATATGGGTATGGTGTATACATTGGGGTAAATTTATCAAAGAGTGAAGTTCCGCCACTAGAGTGAAATTCCGCTGCTCTCAATTCATTTCTATGGTATTTTGAAAGGCGTATTTATCAATGGGTGAAAGTGAAAGTTCACCCTTTGATAAATACACCGATAAAAATACCATAGAAATGAATGGAGAGTGGCGGAATTTCACTCTAGTGGCGGAACTTCACTATTAACTTCACTCTTTGATAAATATAATCCTATATTTCCTTATTCTATCTGATTCACTTTTCTGAGGGCTAATTGGTGAATGCTTGCTAGGTTTGGTGCAGGACTGTCTATTAATGGTAAATTATCCCCAGTGACTGCGATTCTTTTCTTAGATTGGGATGCTTGATCTTTGCATTTTCTGGTGCTACTTACTTCGTCTCTGGTGATTTTTAGCAGCCATTGGTTCAATTCTTGGTATCAGTGTAGTTCAGAGAGACCAGCAGTGAGTCACCTGCAGTTTTCCTTGGATCAGATAAAAAACTACAAGGAATAAAAAGCACAGAATAAGCAGTTTCAGATCCCATGATGATTCTGTAGCAGCAACTCAGATGCAGGGACTTCAACATTGTGCAATTTAATGCTGAATCAGATGTGAGGTAGAAATGCTTGGAATCACAATTACTGCAATAGGGTTAAATCATACAATTTCACTTAAATGGCAATATATATGGCAGTATGGTGTGAACCACAAGTAGGGCTTATATTAGAAATGTGTCCTTTCTATTATTTGAAGTGATCAATCCTCATACCCAAAACTAACAGGAAGATGATCTGTTTCACACACAAATATTGAAATGCAGTATCAGTCAGAATTCCCATCAGGATCTCTAGACCTGCTGTCTCTAATGTTACACCACAGGCTGAAGTTTTGAGGGCAAGGAGTATCTTCAAGTCTGCCCCTAATACAACCCCTAAAAGATAGCTGTCACTGCCACCAATAACTACATTTTATAAAGTTAGCAGGAGTTTAAAAGAACAAATAAATGCCGATGGACAATTATTTTTTACATGCCACTTCTTCATATGAGGTTAAGATCAGGGTCTGCATATTATTATGACAAATTGCCCACGTTGAGGTGCTTTACCTCTGAAATTGCATTCATTTCTGAAACAGACTATGAGGCAGTAATAATGGCATTACTATAAGTCTGACAGTATTTCTCTATCGGCATCTCTCATCTGATGCCACACAGGAACTCACCCGAGGAGCCAGCGATGTTGTAGAGGAATCCAGCATATAAATAGTTTTCCATATAGCATCAGAGCGGAAGCCTAGGAAGTGGGGAATTAAGCACAGCGATCAGATGAGATAATGCAATTAAAATGGCTTCTTTCCCTTCCCCCCACATTTCGTTCTGTGTCTCCTTCAGTAATTCAGCACCGGAGGGTAAGTTATGTTCAGTGTAACTCCTCCATGTGGGCTCAGAGAACCAGCAGCTGACAGTCAGCTCTAGGGCTGGCAGCTCTATGCAGGGTGCATTGTCCTCTAAGGAAGCTGCAGAATTAGTCTAGGTACCACTGCTGCTCAGCTTCAGCTGGGAAATGATGGAAAGGGCAACAGCAGCAATCTCACCCAGCAGAACCTGGGAATTCTTATTGTACATTCACAGAACCTCTCTGGAGATACTCATGTAAAACTGCTGTTTTTATCCCCCTCACACACTGTGATTCTGCAGTGAGCTAGGCTGAAAGGGAGACCTTTCCTAAATAGTGCTAAGCTTAAACGGAACCCAATTAGGTAGTGGACCCCCCCTTTCCTCTGGACAAAATAATCCACCAACCTCAACAACAATAATAGAACAAAACGTTGGATGGGAACAGTGGTGGGGCAGAGAGGTAATACCGAGGTTGAACTGCAGGCAGGCATGGTTTCAAAACAAGAAACATGCTAGGAACATGCTTGCAATATTTTGCCAACTTTCCATGCCTGGCCAGACGCACACTGCTGCTAATCAACCAACCCCTAAACCCAAACCTGGCTCTGTAATGCCAGTGAAATGCCTTTCATTGAAATGGCTGCTATTTCCAAGGGTCCTTCAACATGGACCCTTGTCCACTCATGGGCTAAGCAACTCCCTGTGTATATTTTGAAACATTCAGTAACCTTCTTCATTACTTATTGGTTAAAAAAAATATCTGTCAGTTAAGCCACGTTAGACTATTGGATGATTTCTCCATAGTTGATGCAAGAGACTCACAGGCAGGGCCGCCATCAGAGGGGGACAGGGGGGAGAGTTGTAGGGGCCCCCGAGGGTAAGGGGGGCATGGCCGACTTCGGGAAGGCAGGGCAGGAGCACAGGGGGAGTTATCTTCTGTCCATTACTTTCCCTTATTGGTCACAGAGTTTAAGTCCCGGTTTAACTGCTCAGGGATTGGATAGCTGAGATTTGAACTTCCCCTCCAGCTCATCCAATCACCATGCAGCTTTACCGGGACTTGAAATTCTGTGACCAATAAGGGAAGAAAATGCTGTCACTGGAAGAAGATGCAGCCACCTGTGCTCCCCTCCTCCCTTCTGTAGTTGGTAGCTCACTGACAGCAGGGGGGCTCTGCTAATTAAGTAAGTGCAACATGGCAGGGCCCCCCTAAAGGTAACCCTTTGTGGTCCCTGTTGTGTGGTGGGGCCCTGGGCACCAATTTTTTTTAAACTTCTGGGGGGAGGGCAAGTTTTTTTACATGGACATTTAAGGGGGGCCCTGACCACCAATTTTCTTATAATGTGGGGGGGGGGGGGCCCCTGGCCACCAAATTTTTTTCCCATGTGGGTCATAGCCACAAATATTTTTTAATGGGGGGCCTGACCACAAATGTTTTTTTATTTTTTATTAACATGTGGGAACCCTAGCCACCAATGGTTTTTTTTTTACTGTGTGGTGGGGGGTGGACCTGTGGGGTGGGGAGGGTGGACCTGTAGGTGGGGCCTGTGGTGGGCGCAGCCCAGGAAATTTTGTTGTATGGGGCCCTAGGATTTTTGATGGCGGCCCTGCTCACAGGTATATAAAAAAAAACCTTCAACATATTTTTAACAATATACAAAATAGGGGGGTTGTGGGTGTGTTAAAATGTGAGTTAAAATGTGTTTAAATACAATGGAAGTGTTACTTATTGGCCAATTAATCAATGCCCATTCCCTGGTCCCGTCTCATAAGTAATTCAATATATATATATGCAAGTGCATGTGTTTACAAAAACAGGGGGTTTTAGTTACAAAGTTATTATCATAAAGTTGATAAGCCACCATACCACATGAAAGTAAACCCTGTATGGCAATTGCATATATATATACTGAATTACTTACGAGACATTGATTGGTTGCTGTAACTGCCCAGGTGCCTCGTATTTATAAATGTCTTAGGGTAGGACTACATGGACGTTTTTGGCGCGATCCAACGAGCTGCGACCAAACGCCTAAGTGAATACATTGTCGGATAAAGTCGCAGCGTTGATCCGACGCGACACGACTATCGGATGCAAACGTCCATGTAGTCCAACCCTTAGGCCTTGCGTTCTTAAATGCTGTATTGTAAACGAGTGTATATATGAAATACTGATTTCCCACCTAGGAACATGCTGGCCACTTTTTGACAAAGTAATCAAAATGGAAATTCTAATGGGTACAATATCCTGCAAGTGTAATTGAAGCTTTTGGTATAGGCAAGGAGGCAGCCAGAGTAAGTAGTATTAATGCAAGGACCCATGGGGTTAATTTCTCCTATTGGCTAGGGAAGTCTGCGGTACCTGCTTCCTGACTATAGTTTATTTAATGTGAGGCAGCACATGGCTCTTCCTCTTTGCACTCCCCTTGTTAGCAGGGGTGGAAGCTACTGGGAAGCCTGGGGCAGAAGGCCTCAGTAAAGAAGTGTGCCCTAAGGGAACCAACCCCTTACTGAAGTCAGGAAGCAGGGACCCATGAATGAGCTATTAGATTAGAGTGACAGTGTAGCTCCTGTCACAGTTGACCTTAGAGGTGTAAGAGGAAAGCTTGGCAAGTGCAGCACTTGGCTCCAATCAGGCTTTATGAACTGAAGGTAGTTCTCCCAGGCAATTCCTTCTTTAAATTAAGGGACACTCAGCTGGAAAGGGACTCTGGCTAGATTTTCTTCCTGGGAGTTTCTTAAATCTTTAAAGGGATCCTGTCATCAGAAAACATGTTTTTTTTTCAAAACACATCAGTTAATAGCGCTACTCCAGCAGACTTCTGCACTGAAATCCATTTCTCAAAAGAGCAAACAGATTTTTTTATATTCAATTTTGAAATCTGACATGGGGCTAGATATTTTGTCAGTTTCCCAGCTGCCCCTGTATATGTGACTTGTGCCTGCACTTTAGGAGAATAATGCTTTCTGGCAGGCTGCTGTTTTTCCTTCTCAATGTAACTGAATGTGTCTCAGTGGGACATGGGTTTTTACTATTGAGTGCTGTTCTTAGATCTACCAGGCAGCTGTTATCTTGTGTTAGGGAGCTGTTATCTGTTTACCTTACCATTGTTCTTTTGTTAAGATGCTGGGGAGGGGGGTGATATCACTCCAACTTGCAGTACAGCCGTAAAGAGTGATTGAAGTTTATCAGAGCACAAGTCACATGACCAATTTTCTTATAATGTGGGGGGGGCCCCTGGCCAACAAATTTTTTTCCCATGTGGGTCATAGCCACAAATATTTTTTAATGGGGGGCCTGACCACAAATGTTTTTTTATTTTTTATTAACATGTGGGAACCCTAGCCACCAATGGTTTTTTTTTTACTGTGTGGTGGGGGGTGGACCTGTAGGTGGGGCCTGTGGTGGGCGCAGCCCAGGAAATTTTGTTGTATGGGGCCCTAGGATTTTTGATGGCGGCCCTGCTCACAGGTATATAAAAAAAAACCTTCAACATATTTTTAGCAATATACAAAATAGGGGGGTTGTGGGTGTGTTAAAATGTGAGTTAAAATGTGTTTAAATGCAATGGAAGTGTTACTTATTGGCCAATTAATCAATGCCCATTCCCTGGTCCCGTCTCATAAGTAATTCAATATATATATATGCAAGTGCATGTGTTTACAAAAACAGGGGGTTTTAGTTACAAAGTTATTATCATAAAGTTGATAAGCCACCATACCACATGAAAGTAAACCCTGTATGGCACTTGCATATATATATACTGAATTACTTACGAGACATTGATTGGTTGCTGTAACTGCCCAGGTGCCTCGTATTTATAAATGTCTTAGGGTAGGACTACATGGACGTTTTTGGCGCGATCCAACGAGCTGCGACCAAACGCCTGTGACGGAAATAAGGTAAGTGAATGCATTGTCGGATAAAGTCGCAGCGTTGATCCGACGCGACACGATTATCGGATGCAAACGTCCATGTAGTCCAACCCTTAGGCCTTGCGTTCTTAAATGCTGTATTGTAAACGAGTGTATATATGAAATACTGATTTCCCACCTAGGAACATGCTGGCCACTTTTTGACAAAGTAATCAAAATGGAAATTCTAATGGGTACAATATCCTGCAAGTGTAATTGAAGCTTTTGGTATAGGCAAGGAGGCAGCCAGAGTAAGTAGTATTAATGCAAGGACCCAT
Source organism: Xenopus laevis (assembly GCF_017654675.1). Lineage (NCBI taxonomy): Eukaryota > Metazoa > Chordata > Amphibia > Anura > Pipidae > Xenopus > Xenopus laevis. The sequence continues at coordinate 108,957,473 of NC_054383.1, read as the reverse complement.
GGGGTTAATTTCTCCTATTGGCTAGGAAAGTCTGCGGTACCTGCTTCCTGATTATAGTTTATTTAATGTGAGGCAGCACATGGCTCTTCCTCTTTGCACTCCCCTTGTTAGCAGTGGTGGAAGCTACTGGGAAGCCTGGGGCAGAAGGCCTCAGTAAAGAAGTGTGCCCTAAGGGAACCAACCCCTTACTGAAGTCAGGAAGCAGGGACCCATGAATGAGCTATTAGATTAGAGTGACAGTGTAGCTCCTGTCACAGTTGACCTTAGAGGTGTAAGAGGAAAGCTTGGCAAGTGCAGCACTTGGCTCCAATCAGGCTTTATGAACTGAAGGTAGTTCTCCCAGGCAATTCCTTCTTTAAAATTAAGGGACACTCAGCTGGAAAGGGACTCTGGCTAGATTTACTTCCTGGGAGTTTCTTAAATCTTTAAAGGGATCCTGTCATCAGAAAACATGTTTTTTTTTTCAAAACACATCAGTTAATAGTGCTACTCCAGCAGACTTCTGCACTGAAATCCATTTCTCAAAAGAGCAAACAGATTTTTTTATATTCAATTTTGAAATCTGACATGGGGCTAGATATTTTGTCAGTTTCCCAGCTGCCCCTGGTCATGTGACTTGTGCCTGCACTTTAGGAGAATAATGCTTTCTGGCAGGCTGCTGTTTTTCCTTCTCAATGTAACTGAATGTGTCTCAGTGGGACATGGGTTTTTACTATTGAGTGCTGTTCTTAGATCTACCAGGCAGCTGTTATCTTGTGTTAGGGAGCTGTTATCTGTTTACCTTACCATTGTTCTTTTGTTAAGATGCTGGGGAGGGGGGTGATATCACTCCAACTTGCAGTACAGCCGTAAAGAGTGATTGAAGTTTATCAGAGCACAAGTCACATGACTGGGGGCAGCTGGGAAATTGACAATATGTCTAGCCCCGTGTCAGATTTCAAAATTGAATATAAAAAAATCTGTTTGCTCTTTTGAGAAATGGATTTCAGTGCAGAATTCTGCTGGAGCAGCACTATTAACTGATTCCAGAGGCGGGCCAGGCAAGCCGTGCGCCCTAGGCGACTCAGCTGCCCAGCTCGCCCCAACTACCCCTGTCGCAAGCGCGGTAACGTCACACGCTTATGCACATGCGCAGTGACGTTACATGTCTATGCGCATACTCAGTGACGTTACACGCCTATGTGCATACTCAGCGACGTCACATGCTTACATGCATGTGCAGCGCTGCTACCGTTTTAGATCGGCAAGTTGTGTCTGGTGAGCAGGTGAGTCTGGTCTAGGGGTAGGCAGAAGAAGCAACTGCCCAGCGCCCCCCAATTGTTGCGCCCTAGGCAGCTGCCTCTTCTGCCTACCCCTAGTTCAGGCCCTGACTGATTCATTTTGAAAAATAATTATTTTCCCATGACAGTATCCCTATGTCCAAATAGTACCTATGCCTGCATAAGTGATTCTTATATGAACACCACTGCGTTCTCAAACTATCTCATGTGGATAAACTGTAAGTAATTTATGTTCATTAACCATCAATTTAATGTTCAGCAGATGCTCATTTCTTTAATCACAACATTTTAGTTGTAATTTAACAACACAATCCTTTTTTATGAGTCACCATCATGAAGGCCCAGCTGAGAGAGAGAGGGTCACAAATGTAATGGTGTTCTACTTGGCTTGGTGCCCCTGCCTGCCATCCTTCTCCCCTCCTTCCCCTCTCACCTTGTTACAGTCCTTGGAGTACCCCACTCTCTGAGCACACAAGCCATAATAAATATAACAAGATTTAACATATTTTAAAGTTGGAATAATTACACAGAAGCAGTGCTGCGGCAGAATCTGTGAAGGACATATGCTTTACTGAATTAACAAAAAACCAACAGGACTATACAGTAGTGATGTGTGGGTTGGGATTTCCCCCGACCCGCACCCAACCCTAACCCGCCCTCCCTTAGTCCGCATCCACATTTCCGGGTTGCTTTTAGAGCTGCGCTGACCTGCACTGCCGATGACGTCACAAAAGGGGCGGTGCGAGCAGGCGCAGTGTCTATAAAAGATGAACCCGGAAGTAGGAAGCCGGCACCCGCCCGCCACCCGTGAAGAAGCGTGCAAGGTCGGCCTGAACCCGCCAACCTGCGAGTATCGGGTCGGCCCGCACATCATTACTATACAGGGTCGGGCTGGAGTAATGGGGGCCCACTGGGACTGCCACATGAAGGCCCCTCCAAGCTTCCCTCTGCGAGAACACCGGTGTGGCGGGTGCAGCAGCAAAACATTTATTTAAGGGTATGCCTGATCAGGGGAACATTGCTCGGTCAGCGGAGGCCCATCAGATTTTTTCCCGTTGTCCAGCCGGCCCAGTCCGACACTGGGACTATGCACACTCTGACCCTCTGAAGAACAAGGGCAGGGATCATAGGAACACATTTCACTGCCTCCCAACCCTCCCCCTGACCATACACACATTCAGAAGTGACACTGGCCTCTGTCCCCGGTGCAAGGTAGACAAGTAAAAGTCTAATCCTGGCCGGTGACGTAAGCTTAAACTAACCCTGCGTGGTAAATATTTGGCACTGAAAGGAGCCGCATTGACGCCCATGGGAGTCACAGCTGGCGTCATCTATTGACCAGCACAAAAGTTGATGATCCAGAAGGAACAAAAAAGCCTTCAATTTTGTGCTAAAATGACTTCCTGGTTCCTAATGCAACTAGTTATCAGCCTGGGATTGTTGTCATCTGCCTGTACATGATCCTAAGGAGAGAGGGAAAAGAGACAGTAGATTAGTCTGAGGTACACTTGCCTTGTGTTCAATCATTACCCACCTGGGCTACTACAAGCCCTCCCTCCTAAGCTCACCCTGTCTGCCCTTATTTTCCTCACCACTGGCAGCCACAGCCCCCTCACCTTTTGTTCTTCTGCCTGAGGAAGGGGTGGAGGGAAGGGGGGCCATGCTCTCAGCTCCAGTGTCCTCCCAGTAGGAGGGGGGGATCCCAGTGCCTCAGAGCAGGTCAGCCCTTGTGCGGGCTTTACTGAAACTTTGGAGGGACCATTTTGCCTGCAAACCTACAGGGAACGTAAGTCACGCATCTTCCCAGTGCTGGTCTTGTGTTTCCATCAGGACGTTTTCCAGTGAAGCTCCTTCCTCTTCCTATGTAGGAAACACACTCCCCTTAAAGCACTACTGAGCCACAGCGATCCCAGAGAGGCAGGAAAATAAACAGGTAGGAGATTGCTGATCAGCTATGGCTTGTTATGGCAGCGCATGGGCGCACACAATACATCATGATAGATAGATAGATCTGCTGGATGTCTGCAGCCTGTTCTATTGTGTCAGCTCGGGGGTGGGGAGATGCACAGTTTCTCTATATATCTAGTGACAGAGCATTTATTATTAATGCTGCTTCCCCCCAGAACCTCCTTTCTGGGGATTAATGTCTCATCAGCAACAGGGGGAGTTTGCTTCAGCTGCAGTATTCTGCCCTAGTTTAACTGGCATGCTACAGTGTATTTAACAAGAAAGTGTCTTTTCTTTTTTTAGTTCTTCTTTATAACATTTGGTAAATACACATGAACTCTAACTAGAACTTTACTAATTCCTGACTGACAGATCACAAGACCTTCTGCAGCAGCTGTTTTTAGATAAATAACTGGAGCAATAAGGCCTAAGGCACACTATGGGGGGTTATGCAATTATTGACAAGGGTTGCCCAGGTGCAGTACCCCATAGAAAGCAATCAGAAGGTAACATGTGCTGGTTACCTCTTTAACAGTTATCGGTTGCTATGGGTTACTGCGCCTGGGCAAACTCAGTGAGGGTCATTTATCAACACTGGGCAAATTTGCCCATGGGCAGTAACCCATGGCAACCAATCAGATTGCTGCTTTCATTGGTCTACTTGCAGCTGGCTTTAAAATGCTAATCACTGATTGGTTGCTATAGGTAACTGCCCATGGGCAAATTTGTCCAGCGTTGATAAATGAGCCGCAGTGCCTTTTATGAGGTCATGGACAGGGCCGTATTTATATATAGGACCCGAGGGCCTGTACCTATATAAAAAAAAAAACCCTCCCCACCTTCCGGCATGGATTTCCATAGGAGGGGGGTAGGGGGTCCCAGGCACACGGCGTGCTGACATCACCTCCACGGAAAGCGTTGTGTGACGTTAACGCACATGGCGCTGGAAGTCAGTGAGCACGACGCAGGGGCGTGTTTAGGTCCGATGCCTATGGTGGGATTGGACCTAAATACAGCCCTGGTCGCGGAGGTCCAAGGGCCGAAAAACGCTCGGTGTGCACAGTGACAGAAGATTCCCCTGCTGTTAGTGCGCATACATTCAAGCTGTTTTGGGACCCTATATACCCAGGCCCATATTTATATATGCACTCAAGGGTCTGTAGTTAGGGTGGCAGATTTAAAGGGGTGGTCCTCGGATGCCTATATGAAAAATATATATTTTTTAAAATTTACAAACTATCCCCCAGCCGCCGCCAGACCGTGCATCCTCCACCAGGTTGGCAGAGTATGGTACACACAGGCGGCATATGGCAGGCAGAGTATGACAAAATCAGAAAAATATAGACCGCACCTCCAATAAAAATATTTCTCCTTTATCGTAAAGATTACATAAAAACATGTAGATTCATCATTGCCTGACAGGTTTCGGCCTAATAGCTAACAATAAAGGAAAATATTTATATTGGAGGTGCGGTCTATATTTTTCTGATTTTCAATCTTGCAACTTTATTGTGACCTGCACACCTGTACAAGAGCACCACACACTACAGAGGGGACGAAGACTCTGTGACAAGGATTGGAGCGGTCTGTTTTTCAAATTATGACAAACATAGGCAGCATGGGGCAGGCAGAGTATGTCACACACAGGAAGCATAGGGCAGACAGAGTATGGCACACACAGGGAGCATAGGACAGGCAGAGTATGGCACACACATGCAATATAGGACAGGCAGAATATGGCACACACAGGGAACATAGGGCAGACAGAGTATGGCACACACAGGGAGCATAGGGCAGGCAGAGTATGGCACACACAGGGAGCATAGGACAGGCAGAGTATACGCACATTAGGAGAATAGGGCTGACAGAGTATGTCACACATGGAGCATAGGGCACGCAGAGCGTGGTACATGCAAGTAAGCAAAGTATGACACACAGGTAGGCACAGTATGGCACACATAGAGAGCATAGGGAAAGCAGAGTATGGCACACAGGCAGAATAGGGCAGGAGACAAGGCCACTCTATCAGGGCCACTCTTTCAGGGCCACTCTATCAGGGTCACTGTTTCAGGGCCACTTAACAGTTTAACAGATTAACAGTTCATACTGTGCTACAAACAGTGACACAATGCCTGTGCCCCTCCAGCAGTTAGTATGAGGTGTGAACAGTGTGGGCAGTTTGAGTATGAGATGTGAGCAGTACAGGGCTTTATGGGTGTTACAGGTGTGAACAATGAATTTAAAAAGGAGTTTACAGTCTGAATTTGAGGTGTAAACAGTGCAAGGGCCAGTTGAATCTCGGTACTGATACCTTTTAAAGCTTACACAAGGTAAGCAGTCACAGCTGCCAGAGTTTCATGTGGGGAGCTTGCTGGCTGCCAGTTGGACAGCACTACTCTAGCATGTAAAATAGAACTTTTGTAGCCATGAAATTGTTTATTTGTAGGTCATAGACCAACAGATACAAACGTTAAATGTATAAAAATATATATTTTAATTTCTTGATGTTATTGGTCCTTTAACTTCTGTGTATCTAGGAATATCCTAGTAGAGATATGCAGATTCTAACAAAGCTAAGTCACATTTGGGGTCTTCACCATTTGCCAAGAAATGCCAAAACAGAATATACAACATGCCATGAGCTTAAGTATTGTTGCTGGTTCTCACACATACACTCCATTCTAGGGATTAACATCACAGCAGCTCAACATGTCAAACCGTTGTTTTCCCTTGGAGCAGACATCAACTGGATAATTGCCTATGTTTGAAATCAGTTTTTATTCACTTCATTATCTTGGCAGATCTGGGTTTTCTGGTTGGGACTGTGCTCAATACAGTGGGTGTTTGCACTACTGTAGCAGTAAAGGGGCTACACAGTACATACAAATAGAGTATGTGGGAGCATTGCCTCTAGAAAATACCTAGGGGAAAAAGCATAGGGTTTTCTATTAAACAACCCCTTTAGTCATTTTGTTCTGGATGGGGAATTCCAAACACCTAATAATAACTGCCTCACCACTGTGCAGAATTAATGGATGATTTAAACAGTCTGTGAAATATATTGTTGTTCTACAAATAAAGATTACAAAAATAATTCCATCCCTCTGTATACTTTGTAGAGGGGCAATACATGGCTGTATAGTTACTGTGCACCAATGCTTACTGAACATCCTTCTGCACAACAATGCAATCAGTTTAAAGGAAGTCTGTAGATGTGCAGCTAAGAAACAAGTGAACAGAGTGGTCAAGGAAACAGTAGGACACAATCTGAAGTGACTCTGGACATGGTTCAGTTTTAACCACTGTCTGTGCTTGTGCTACCCCTCAAGAATGGGCAATGTAGTCACTTTCTAAGTTCTTAATTGGTCATCATTTTTTATAGTTTTTGAAATACAGTATTTGCCTTCTTCTTCTGACTCTTTTCAGCTTTCAAATGGGGGTCACTGACCTCTGCTAAAAAGCAAATACTCTGTACACATATAGGGGCACATTTACTTAGCTCGAGTGAAGGAATAGAAGAAAAAATATTTTGAATTTCGAACGTTTTTTTGGGCTACTTCGACCATCGAATTGGCTACTTCGACCTTCGACTACGACTTTGATCCGAACGATTCGAACTAAAAATCGTTCGACTATTCGACCATTCGATAGTCGAAGTACTGTCTCTTTAAAAAAACTTCGACCCCCTACTTCGTATAGTAAAACCTACCGAACCTCAATGTTAGCCTATGGGGAAGGTCCCCATAGGCTTTCTAAGCTTTTTTTGATCAAAGGAATTTCGTTCGATCGATGGATTAAAATCCTTTGAATCGTTCGATGGAACGATTATTCCTTCGATCGTTCGATCGAACGAATATCGCTATTCGACCCTAAGTAAATCTGCCCCTTACTGTTATTGCTACTTTTTATTACTGCTCTTATTATTCCGGCCCTCTCCTATTCATATTCCAGTCTCTTATTCAAATCAATGGATGGTTGTTAGGGTAATTTGTACCCTAGCAACTGGAGTGGTGACATTTCAAACTGGAAAGCTGCTGAATAAAAATCTAAATAAGTCAAAAACCACAAATAAAAAATGAAAACCAATTTGTCTCAGAATATCATTCTCTACATCATACTAAAAGTTAATGCAAAGGTGAACAACCTCTTTAACAACAATTGGTTTTAGAGAGAATGCTATAATACCAATAATTTTGACATTACTAATGTTAAAAATATTATGTTGCTCTGTAGGTTTACTGACGTCTGTTTTCCATTCAAAGAAAACATTACTCTGACATCGTGAATGGATCCTGAGGGATGGAAGATGGCTACAACTGGATATAACTTCTTAAAACACGGGAATGAAGGGAACCATGTCAAACACACAAACACAGAAAGACTGCAGAAAAGGATATCCCATGGGGGAGTCAGTGACAGTTCAGAAGCCAAACTTCTTCAAGCAAAGGTCAGAAGTGACTATGGAACTGGCTGCTCGGCAGGGAGGCAAAGCCGCAGCGAAATGGGGAAACCACATATTGAAGGATATGATACAACATCAGTCAGTAAATATACAGTGAAGAAATGGAACGCATGGACACCAGATTCTATGGAACACATAGAAAACTTAGCTTTTACCAATTATGACAGAGAGTCTCAATTTGTGGCAAAACAAGGATTAAAAATGCAGGTTAAAAAGTTCCCCATTCAGAATAAAGATGGCAGCTGTTCTTTTCTCCCAAGAAAAGATAAGACACATATGACGGTAAACTTTCCCAGACCTACCAATACCAAAGAACCATCAGTTGCCCCCTCCCAGAAGGCAAAGATACAGGGGAACAGACCAAGTGCCATAACAGAAACTATGTTGCAAAGTCAGGGGACAGAACACTGTGAAAAGTCCAGGCTTTACCAAGGAATTCCTTTATATCATTCTCATAAGAAAGTTACTATTCAAAAAAGCCCATCACCTTATAGTAGACTGACTGGACCCTGGCAGAGAAATAAGGTAACTAATCGAGAGACTCCAACTAGTTCAACTGACAAAGAACAGCACAAAATACTAGAAAAGCATAGATTATCTTGCAAAGATAAGGCTTCTGTAAGTACCACATTGGCTAATAAAAGAAGTGGCAGCGTTGTCCGCTTTAAGACTGGTGTGCTGCCTGTAATTTCACAATACAGGAAAACACAAGAAAAAATAAAGTTGGAGCCCACAGCTGTCAAACCACAAGACCAGCCTGTGGGTAACAGAAAGTACCGGAGATTTCTGCTTATCGATAGTCAAGGACTGCCGTACACAGTAGTTGTGGATGAAACTAAAACGGCAAACACAAGTGAACCTCCTGATGAACCTGCTTCTGATAATTCATGTACTGGTGCCATGAAATCTGCAGCCCCCCGAAAGGTGTATAAATGCCCTGTGTGCTTTAGGATATTTGAGTACCTCTCCTACCTCCAGAGGCATAGTATTGCACACTCCCAACAAAAACCTCATGTCTGTAAGATCTGTGGCAAGGCTTTTAAAAGGACTTCTCATCTTACACGCCACAAATATACTCATTTTGGTGGAAAACCTTGCCAATGTCAGATCTGTCATCGGAGGTTCCGTGATGCAGGGGAACTTACACGTCATGAACAAAGCCATGCTGGAGAAAGACCTTACCAGTGTGATATTTGACCTGTGCGCTTTGAGGAACACGGTGCTCTGCAGCATCACCAATTGTCAAAACGTTGAAAATTATGCCAGGGGAAATTCCTGAAAGCCCACCCCATGAATGGTTTACTGGCATTACACCGAGATCATTCTTATCAATAGCTTTAGATGGTCTAGATTCTTAGGTTTCATGCTGGACCAAACCAATTAGATTCCATGCATTAGGGCAAAACCCTTTAGCACTTGTTTTCCTGTGGGAAGCCCCAAACAGAGAGGAACAACTTAGATTGCAACCAAACTTATCTCTTATCTAGAGTTAGTTTTGCAACACGTAATTTTTAGACACATAGTACTGAAATAGGGAGCTAAGCTGCAGTAGATGTAAACTGTTCATACTTGTTTTTATAATTTTTTTTTTACTTTGTATTAAAATATTTCTATGTCCGAACTATGAACATTTTTTTTAAACCCACACTAAATCCATTCGATTGAAATGGTCAGTTATTATTATACTGGACCTGAACCACAATTAATAGTTTAGACCATGATCCTACAACAGTCCACAAAACAGTCTACGTAAACTGTTTTAATCACAAAACTGACTGGTTTAGACTTTAAAGCTGTGCACATGCTTCAAGATCTACTTGTTTAGTAAAGTCGCCAAACTGGGGGATCTTTAGCTGATTTGTCTTTCAATATGTTTGCCCTGATTTTGATAATTGAATCATTGGGCCCCTGGGCCAATGACTGAATCATAATGGAGGCCTACGGCAACCTTTTGGGAGAGGACCAACCTGCCAATGTGGTTCTCACCCAACTGGAATTTCACACTTGTTCAATAGATATTTGCCTGATTTTCTGCCACATATCTGTCCGGCAAGCTACCAAAAGGGCCTCCTACACAGACCAATAAGCTGCTGATTCTGGAGGGACTTAGTTGGGCATGTATAGCCAGCTTTAGGATAATGTCTCAGCAGGAGATACATTAATGTTTACTATATCAGTTGTGGTGACAGGACATGTGGAATTCTTTATATTCATTTTCTTTTGTGAACAATTAGTATTGGCACCTATATAACACACCTCTCAACTGAAAAAGTAAAATGTCATACACAGTAGTTGTGCCATACGTAGGGTGATCCAGCTGTCCAAAACGGGAAGCGAATAGAGACAATTCCACATATTAAATTGCTGATAACTAAATGCCTACAAATCTCCTGGTGTGACATAAGCCTACTGTATGGATACTTGCTACTGACATTGCTGTTTACATTAACCGTTTCTCAATTCTGTCATTTAAAGTATATTCTATATAGTGTTAGTTTAATGTGGGGGTTAAACTAAGCTATATGAACAAAATGGCAAAATGGAAATGGCACTACATTTAGTAGCCACGATTCATGCTTTGTGTGTTTAGTTGGCATTTCTTCCTCCATTACATTAGTATCTGCTTAAAAAACTAAATATTTCACAAATGTATTCAAGTTTTAACAACCTTTTTTTTAAACTGCAATGTGTGTTTTTTTTTCTGGTGGCAGATAGAGTCGATAAAAACTATAAGCTGTAAAAAGAGTGCCTGTAGGACCAGGGTCTTCAACCTCTTTTAGGTGTGAGCCACATTCAGATGTAAAAAACTTGGGAGCAATACAAGCATGAAAAATATTTCTGGGTGGTGCAAAACAAGTGCTGTGATTGGCCATTTGGTAGCCCCTATGTGAACTGGAAGCCTACAGGAGGCTTTGTTTGGCAGTACACTTGTTTTTTGCAACCAAAACTTGCTCCAAGCCTGGAATTCAAAAATAAGCACCTGCTTTGAGGCCACTGGGAGCAACATCCAAGGGATTGGTGAGAAACATGTTGATCGTGGGTCACAGGTTGGGGATGACTGTTGAAGGGTTTGTTTTTTCCAGCACCTCTTACCTGTTAATTTGTAATGTCCTTAAAATGGCCATACAGGTACCAAGAATCAGTTGATTTTCTATATGTGCATGTTGGGAGGCAGATCCCACCCAATAATCCTTGTACCATGGATATCAGTGAGTTTCAGTCGGGTTGGCTTAAAGAGCAGAAATATTGTGACGTTTATTTTAATATTGTGTGAAAGAGCAAGGTTTGTTTTGTACACCCTTATTAAGTTACGCCGTCACTTTAAAGAAAGAGAGAGGTATAATTACCTGATCATGTATTTACTAAGGTTAAAAAAGAGTAAAACCCCTCTCTGGCAACCAGACAGAGAGGGGTTTTACTCTTTTTTAACCTTAGTTTATTTTAATATTAACAATGGAACGATCCTTTGTTTCTACTGCCACACTTGCTCAATTTTGCTCTTTATAATAATGTAACTATACCTGCCTACAGAACAGTCGCCAATTATGGGAAGGTTTTTACTTGTACGGTTAGTTTATGACCTATTTTAGCTCAGAGTAGAATCATACAGCGGGTCGTAAAAAAAGCAGGTACCCTGCGGAATGAGGGTAGGATTTTCAGGTGCGGTATAGAAGCGGGTTGGGTTGCAGGTCTCCTCTTAATTTCTTATCTTATGTTATATTGTCAATATTTTTAAAGTTTTGTTTTCAAACCTTCTTTCTTTCCCAGCCCACTGTTGATGATGTCACTTCCGGTTTCCAGCATTTTCTGTTTGATTGTGGTCAGCGGGTTGCGGGTCTGGTTGCGGATAATGCAGTTGCGGGTCTGGGTAGCGGGTTGCGGGTCGGGTAGTGGATCAAAGTGGGTAAATATGCGGTACGGGTTGCGGATTCATGTCTTAGAAATCGGTTCCACGCAGGACTCTAGCTCTATTCACAAGCCCACCATTATTATTCGAAAGCACTTAAACACAAACATATGTGGTATATATACCCGACTAACCTTGTAAAAGCCACATTGCATTCTGGTATTTATAATACAGAAAGTGTATTTAAATTGGTTTGTTGCATAGACAACGCTCTTTAAAAACAAGAGCTTATCGTCTCCTATACCAATGAAGCCGCCTGTAACAATATCTAAACAAAGTTCAAGGAGCAATGATTAATTTCCATATTCGTCTTGCAATGTGAATGTCTGGAAGACTAATGGTTATTAGTAAGTATAGATAGAAACTATCATCACATTTTGTTGTGTTGTATTATTTTTATTGTATTCCTATGGAACAAATCCCTTGATATATTAAATAAAGCCTTTTTAATATCATCTGACTGCGTTTAGTTGGTGGTAGGTCAATATGGGTTGTAAAGCAGTCATAGTTACGCTTGCCTGTCCTTTAAGCAGCCTAGTTCTTCATGAGACCATCACTTCTGCAAACAGAGTTCAGTCACCCCCTGGACAGATGCAGGCCCGGACTGGCAATCTGTGGGTTCTGGCAAATGCCAGAGGGGCTGCTATAAGGTCTCATAGAAAGTCAGTATTTAGTGGGCTGGTGTCGAGCTGTTTGGGCCTCTATGTGGGCTGATTGGGCCTCTGTGTACCTGAAATGCCAGGGCCTATTTTAATTCTCAGTCCGGACCTGGACAGATGGCTTTGTCATAGTGATTATGTAACACATTTCCTGTAAGTTTCTTTTATCCACACTTGCCCTAATGAGATGTCTGTCAGCCTCAGTGGCTAGGGTTACTACACGGCCGGTAAAACACCTGCCAAGGCCAGGGCCGGTATTACAAATTTACTGGGAATGTAGTTGCCGGTAATTTGTAATACCCTTAAGAAAAAGCCCTTGGCCCGCCCCCAATTCGCTCAGTACTTACCTTTTTTTTAAGGTTTCTGTCCATTGTGCAAGTTGCTCCGCCCCTCTTGGATCACTATGTGTGACTCCGCCCCTTTTATGTCACGGTCCACCCCTTTTTGTTCCCGCCCCCACCGGCTGGTAAATTTTTTTAGAAAAGGTGGCAACCGTACCAGTGGCCAGCGCCATCATTGGGGCTGATTTATTAAGATAGATGCTAATTTGCATTAGCGCTCTTGCTTATAGCCACAGAACTGTGGAGTCGGAAGCAATTTTGGGTATCTGGAGACAGAGTCGGAGTCGCAAAAATGTACCAACTCAGACTCCTAATAACTTTAAATACAAGCACTGAAAATAATCAAATCCGATTTAAGAGCTTCTATGAAGGAGGATATGGCAGAAGCAATTCTGTCAGAACAATATTAGTTTCTGTACTTCTGGATTGTATTTAACAGCTATTATACAGTTATATACCAGGTTCAATTAATATACAGTATATGTTGTTTTCAGTTTTCCAATTGTGTTTGGTTTATGTAGTTTAACTTTGATTTTGTTTTAGAATTACCAAAGGATGTTGTTTATATATTTAAGGGATGCACCAAATCCAGGATTTGGTTCGAGATTCTGCCAGGATTTAGCCTTTTTCAGCAGGATTTGGATTCGGGCGAATCCTTCTGCCAGTCCAAACTGAATCCGAATCTTAATTTGCATATGCAAATTAGAGATGGGAGGGAAATCAAGGAAGTACAAATTCTCCCCCTTCCCACCCCTAATTTGCATATGCAAATTAGGATTTGGTTTGGTATTAGTCCCAAATTTTTTTTGCGAAGGATTCGTGGGTTCGGCCCAATCCAAAATAGTGGATTTGGTGCATTCCTAATATATTTGAGCTTTGAAAATGATAAAATGCCTTGTATGTTGTGTACTTAACTTCTTTCAGTCAAAAACATCAAAAAAATTTTTTAAAGTAATTAACATACAATATACTTTTAGCATGCACTGATAAAAGCTGTGTGTTTGCTTCAGAAAGACTACTATTGTTCATACATAAACAAGCTGCTGTGTAGCTGTGGAGGCAGCCATTCAAGCTGGAAAAAAGGACAAAGGCACAGGTTACATTGCACACAACAGATAAGCTCTGTCCAATACAATGGTGTTTTATCTATCTGTGTTTTATCTGTTACCTTTAAAAACAGAGAAGTTGGAGGTACCATAAACTGAGGAGTCAGGAGTTGAAGGATTTATGTACAAACTCCACAGCCCTGCATTAATAAACATCAGTCGCTGCCCCAGTGGCACTTTCAAAGGTCTAACATACCGATAAGATTCATAAACGGTAGTGTCAAGTTTATCAGGAACCTGTAACCTACCTGTATGTTTTTGGAATCTTCAATCCATATGACAATGGGTTTGGAAGTGTTCATTTTTGTACTACAGGGTACACCTTGTTCTCCAAAATATTTTGCTATGCAGAATAATGAACGCGAACAAAATGGGCTTCCTAAACCACAAACAGATTTGCCACCATGTCTAAGGGTACGAACGATTTTGTCGCAATCCGACGCGCTGTGACAAACATAAGGTAAGAGATAGAATTGTCGCTTGGTGTCACAGCATTGAACTGACGCGACGCAACTGTCGGATGCAGATGCAGCATCTGCATCTGACAGTCGTGTTGTGTCGGATCAACACTGCAACACCATGCGACAATTCTATCTCTTACCTTATTTTTGTCGCATGCGTTTTGTAGCAGCGCGTCAGATCGCGACAAAATCGTTTGTGGAGTCCTACCCTAACAGCTGAGAACACGAAGTGTCGGGTGTTTCTTTCAGCTTTCTTTACATACAAGCCCTGCCAGAATTAGCAAAAAAAAAAAATATAAGACCTATGAGGCCATATTACTTTCTTCTACTGCTTAGAATTCTACCTAATGTGGTTTTACCGGGGGAAACCCAAGTTTATCAACTGTGTGTCTGTGGAAGGAAGGTGTGTTTCTTTAAAAACTTAAGATCCTCTCCTTGTATCTTCTCAGGAGTATTTAAATCTTTAGTCTATCACAGGCCTAATATATGGAGCAAAGAAAATGTTAATAAAATTGATTTATATTGAAATGGATTTTATTACAAAGGAGTAAATAAAGAAAAAGCAAAGATCATGCAAGGTCTTCAGTGAAGTACAGAAGATAAATAGAAGCCCAGAGAAGCCTAGAAGAGACAAGCAGAGACCATTGTGCCATGCTGTCATTTATCTGAAACTTGATTGGGTGCCAGCAAAGCAGGAAATGGGAGGGGTAAGGATTTAGCAGGGGGTGAATCACTGGCGTGTGCAGCTGCGAGGGTTGGTGCCATGGAGACCAAGCTCTCAGTGACAGCACAGAATTTCCTTCAGTGGCTAGGAAATGGTGATTTGGCTTCCCAGCCCTGTGATTCAGGCAGTCTGAAAGATCACTTGACAAAGACAGTGTTCATATAAAGACAAAATGAATTGGGGAATTATGGGTTTTGTGAAGAAGTATATTTCCCCCCCCCCTTTCCTGGAAGTCACCTTCTAATGTATGTCCCAAGTGCACAGCCATAATATTGGCAGAATATATCTTAAAGGAGAAGGAAAGTCTTGGGGGTGCCAAATGTTAGGCACCCCCGAGTGATTGTATTGACTTACCTGAAACCCCCAGCCGGTGCTCCTATCAGCAGAAAACTGCACCGGCCCGAGGTAATACCAGTGAGCACCACGGAGCGATCCTCTTCCGTCCTCTTCTTTACTTTAACTAAAAAGTTGACTATTTCGTTCAACTGCACATACGTTTGGCCCGGGAAATTTGGTAGAAGAAGCTGGTAGAGGATCGTTCCATAGTGCCCTCTGGTATAACCCCGGGCCGGTGCAGTTATCTGCCAATAGGACCACCGGGGGTTTCAGGTAAGTCAAGACAATCACTTGGGGGTGCCTAACATTTGGAACCCCCAAGTGCACAAAGCTTTTCCTTTAAGTATTAACTATAAGTGTATATATATATTGCATTACATGTATGTACACATAATAAAGTGCCACAATCACTTTTACCCAATGCAACTGCAATGTAATGAAGCCTTATGTATCCCAGAATAATATAGCAATGTTGCAGCCATATTTGTGGTCCCTCTTTCGCACTTTACCAGCAACGATCATAAGAGCACAGGCTACAGAGGGGAAAGTGGAATTGTTTATATGCTGTGTTTCTCCCGTGGGACTCAATGAGCTTTGCAATTAAGCCAGCCTTGATAGTCACTCTAAGCATCTTGGGAAACTTGTCCATGGCTAGATGGAGTTGCAACAGGGAATTAAACTAGTGTCTTTAGCATGAGATCCTACCTCAAAGGCTGATCACGTAACTTCAAGCAGCTACTAGCATGTGTTCTTCCTTGTATCCAGCTCTTTATATCTTGTCCCTTTTGCCCTATGCTTGGTATCCTGGTCTTGGAATTCTATCCCTGATTGCCTGTTTCTGCATCTCTCTGGCCTTTAGGGATGGGCGAATTTGACGTTTCGCCAAAAATTTTGCCGATGCCCATTAAAGTCTATGGACGTCAAACAAATTTTGATGCGTGCCGCCATACAAGTCTATGGGCGTCATTTCCGCGGGAAAACAGGGTGAGAAAATTCGCCCATCCCTACTGGCCTTTGCCCAGTATGTCCCTTTCACGCTTGCTTACTGACTGCTGCATCCTCACTCAGCCAACTTTCTCTGACTTTTGTCTACTCGGTCTTTGTCCTGCTTACCCACTCTCTCCCTGTCCAGTCCACTCTATCACTATCCTATATTTACACTCTGTCCTTTTTCTTATTCTCTTCCCCGCTGCCTCTTCAGCACCCTTATAGTTTGAGTCCTTGTTTCTATCTGTTTCTTCTGTTTTATTTTGGTCCTGCCTTCCACCATAGAGGGATTTATATGACCGAATGCTCAAGACCCCTGACTGGGTAAAGAGTTTTTGCATGTTGCAGCTTAACAAGAATTGGCTGCACATTAGTTGATAATTAGGAAACTGCCTTCTTTGTCCAGTGGTGAATACAGGTGGTGATTTATGTACCCAACTGCAATACTTAGAGGGCTATATTCAAAAAAAGGAACCTGGGAATGCAGCTGCAACCCCTTTAAAGTTTGGGGAAAAAGGCCTGACTGTCCAACAGGACTGGACTGGGAGTCAAAATAGACCCTGGCATTCCAAGTACATAGAGGCCCAAATAGTCCTCCACCAGCCCACTAAACACTGACTGTCTATGGGACCTTACAGCAGCCCTTCTGGCATTTGCCAGAACCCACAGATTGCCAGTCCGGGCCTGCTGTCCAATAATTTTTAGTGTTATCTTTGTTTATCTGTTACAAATGTCACAGGTTGTGTGGACCAACTGTATTGTTATGTAAATTACGGTGTTTGAGCAAGTGTAAAAAAGGTGGCAACCCTATGCATATCAATAAAGGACAGCCAACTTGGTTGGATACGTTTTAGGGTTGGAACAGGTCGGGTAGGGTCAGTGCTGGGCTGAATTTTGCCAACCCATGTATCACTACAGTATGGCCATTAACTCTAATGCAACTTATAGCATAATATAGTTTACGTTTTTACTGTCATTGAAGAAAAATATTGCACTTTTTCCCTTTTTTCCCTTGGTGTCAAGATTAGCCGGCACTTCTGACCCTAGGTCACACGCGTAGGTAATAAGTAAGATGGGGTACTTTTTCATTGTGAGGATTTGTGTGTGCTCCAAAATAACCAGCCTCTCACACTAGGAGCTCCCTTGCAGCATGGGCAGCCAGTATAGCTCTTGTAAGTGGATTTTTCTTCAAAATTACTAGTGTAGCATTTGTTTTTTTTTGCATTATAAGTGCCCCGTAAAATTGTACACAGAAATATTTTAAAAATTAAGCAATTTTACAATGTTTTTTAGAATTTAAATGAGGTAAAAAAAGAATGAATGCAAACTTAAAAATAATGAATATTTTACACTCCCTTTGCTTCAATAAAATATGTTGGAAAAAAAAAGAAAAGCTTTGGCACCAACTCTTAGGCTAAGGCCACACTAGGCGATAGCGCCGCGATTTGACTCGCGGCGACTTTTCAGCCGCAATCGCTGGGGAAACTTTTGCGCTGGCGTCTATGGGGAATCGCGAAAAATCGCCAAAACACACGCGGCGATCTTTTCTCTACTGTCGCTCGAAATTGCCTCGCTAGGCGATTTCGAGCGACAATAGAAAAAAGATCGCCGCGTGTGTTTTTACGCTGGCGATTTTTCGCGATTCCCCATAGACGCCAGCGCAAAAGTTTCCCCAGCGATTGCGGCTTAAAAGTCGCCGCGAGTGAAATCGCGGCGCTATCGCCTAGTGTGGCCTTAGCCTTAGGGATTTATTATCTTTGAGTGCAAGCAGGTTGGGCAGGACAAAAACAAAAGAGAATGAACACTGGTCAATGACTAAAGGAATGTATAGATGTGGCTATAACATTCCCAAGGTTTTCCAAGCACTTCAAGTTATCTCAAGAATTCAACTCAAACTTAACAGTTAAACAATAATTAGCTACACAAACTGCTGCACAGAATGCAACGTTTATTAACCTACACAAATATGGCAGGCAAACTAAATGATTTTGGAAGTGAGTATTTATCATCTCATCATTGCTAAATATATTCCCTATACAGTCTTTAAAATAATGCATATTGGGAAGATAATTGTGGTTTTCACAAGCATTGATAGTTTTACATGCCTTAATTGTAACGTAATAATTTAAGTTAATAGTTTGTTAACTGTTTGTATGTTATAGAATGGCTAATTCTAAGCAACTTTACAGTTAGTCATAATTTTTTTCTTTTTTATAGTTGTCATTTTCTTCTGACTCTTTCCAGCTTTCAAATGGGGGTCACTGACCCCATCTAAAATAAACAAATGCTCGGTAAGGCTACACATTTATTGCTATTGCTACTTTTTATTACTCATCTTTATATTCAGATCATCTCCTATTCAAATTCCAGTCTCTTATTCAAACCAGTGCATGGTTGCTATGATAATAAGTATGTTAGCAACCAGATTGCTCAAATTACAAACTGGATAGCTGCTGAAAAGGAAAATAAATCAAAAACTGCATATATTAAGAAACGAAAACCAATTGCACATAGTCTCAGAATATTACTCTATACATCATATTAAAAGTTAATTTAAAGGTGAACAACCCCTTTATGGAAAAAGGCACTGATGTGACCACAGACATATGGCAAAATTCTAAATAAATATCAAGCAGCAGATATATTTTTGTACTTTCAACCAAAAATCTACTTTGCGTATTCAAATAAAATTCTATGTAACTTTCCAATATAATTAACTAAAAATTTTAATAGTTTTAAAGTTATTTGTACAGGTATGGGACCTGTTATCCAGAATGCTTGGGACCTGGCATTTTCCGGATAAGGGGCCTTTCCGTCATTTGGATCTCCTTACCTTAGGTCTACTAAGAAAAGAAAACCCAACGAAACATTAAATAAACCCAATAGGGTTGTTTTGCCAACAATACGGATTAATTAGATCTTAGGATCACGTACAAGGTACTGTTTTATTATTACCGAGAAAAAGGGAAATTGTTTTTGATCTGAATTATTTGATTAAAATGGAGTCTATAGAGGAGATGGCCTTTCTGTAATTTGGAGATACCGGAACCCTGTACATATAATTGCTATTGAAAGCAGTGTGAATACTTTTCCCTACTCTGGATCAGACCCTTGAAACCATGTAGCAGATAGGGTTGCCTCATTTTATGGAAAAAAATACCGGCCTTTCTATTTATTTATCTTTTTTCCCTATTAATAACATTGGGCTCAACCATCATTTTTACTGGCCAGGCTGGTAAAATACCGGCCAGGTGGCAACCCTAGTAACAGAAGTCAGGTCTCTTGCAGGTTGTTAATAATTTGGCTTCTGCTGCATTGTCAGAAGCAAAAGTGCAGAATATAGACAGCCAAGTTTCACTGATACAATATTTGAAACTTCTTTGGAACTGTATTTTCTTTTACATAGCAAAAACAATGAAAGGCGTGTGGAGGACCCATTTGGGCTGTAAGTATTTTAGGGGGTTTGACTGGAAAAAACACAAGAAATATTGATTTAACAGCTGATGGGAGGCTAAAGATAACAATAGGCAGGTGACTCATTTAGAAATGAATGTTATTTATTACTACACAAGTCATAGCCCTTGTTTAGAGAGTTTTAGTTCAGTAGCTGTGACTGTACCAATGCGCCTCTGTGTGAGTCTGTCTCTCTGGGAGCAGAGTGAGGGGGCAGGGCCAAAGTTAGAAGTAAGGAGCCCAGGCATTGCATGGAGGAGCCCAGGGCCCCAATCCGTGAGGAAAAGTCATGGGAAGAGACTGGAGCACAGCAGCTAATGCAGCTCTCCCAAGATAAGCTTCGTGGCCGACTCCTGTATCCAGCAATTGGGGGCGTTCCTGTCTGCGGACAACAAAGCCTCTTCCCTTCTGCTTTAAGGCCGTGAAATTAAAGGGATGGCGAGGCGGCTGGAATGAGGCTGTGTGTATGGGGGATGGGCACAGGCTAAGATGGCTGAGCTGGGGATAGTGAGCCTTTCTTCAGTTGGCTGAAAGTTTGCAGGAGCTGCCCTGGCCGGAGTGAAGACCCCAGCGCCGCGGTTTCCTGCTGCTCGGGAAGGTGAGAGCTGACAGGCGCGGAAGGGGAGCTGGAAAGGCCGGACAAAGGGACAGGAGAGGGTCTCTCCCAGGGCTGACAAAGAAAAGCCTGGTGACTGGGGTGACAGGAGGCCAAGGATGTGGGTCTGGGAGCCAGACTGGTACCGCTAGGGTTCATGGGAAGGGGAGGCTACACGTGGAATTGACGAGTCACGCGAGGAATGGCCGCAGTACAATGTTGGGCTCAGACTTGGCGGCGGGAGGGCACAGATGAGAAACTGGGGGACTTGTGGGAAGAGGTTGCGGCATGTGTGGGGCCCTTAATAAGAAGTCTGAGGCGTCTAGCTGTCAGTCTGTCAGTCTGTGCGACTTTGAGAGATCGGCAGTGATTGATGACTTGTGGGTGGCACTGCAGCTCTGGCTTTTAGCGAAGGAGCAATGTAAATAATTGAGGAGGGGTCACTGAGGGAGACTCATTCGGGCCCCTTGAAGTGTTAGTGGGATTCATGGCCTGTGAGTTGAGGAGGGGGCATGACTCAGTACTTTGAGTTGAGGAGGGGGACTGAGGAAGACTCAGGCCTGTAAGTTGGGGAAGGGGCTACTGATGGACCTGCAGGGTTGGTTGGCATCACTTCTTTGAGTTGAGGACAGGCACTGAGGGAGACTATGGGTCTGGCCTTGAGACCTGGGGTCTGTGAGTCGGGGAGGGGACACCAATTCTGGGTCTCTGAGGGGGCATGAGTGATTTAAATTGAGTAGGGGGCACTGAGGGAGACTTGGGGTGTATGAGTTAGGGAGGGGCACTGAGGGAGACTTAGGTTTCACGTATTGAGGAGGGGGCACTGAAGGATACTTGGGGTTCGTGAGTTAAGGAGGGGGCAGTGAGGGAACCGTAGGCCTGTAACTTGTGGAGGGGCTCTGTGCCAACCAAATTTTCTTACAAATTGGGCACAGAGGGAAACTTGAAGAGACTTAAAGGAACAGTAACACCAAAAAATTTAAGTGTTGTAAAGTACAGAAAATATCATGTAGTGTTGCCCTGCACTGGTAAAACTGATGTGTTTGCTTCAGAAACACTACTATAGTTTATATAAACAAGTTTCTGAGTAGCAATGGCGAAAATTGAGAAAAAAGTCTATATAGTACAGTTTAAATAGTGGATAACAGATAACACCATTATGTTCTACAGAGCTTATCTGCTGTGTAACCTGAGCCTTTTCTCCTTGAATGGCTGCCCCCTTGGCTACACAACAGCTTATTTATATAAACAATAGTAGTGTCTCTGACGTAAACACAGCAGTTTTACCAGTACAGGGCAACTCTGCATTATATTTGTACTACTTTAAAACAATTATATATTTTTTTATGTTACTGGTCCTTTAAGGACTGTGATTTCGGGAGGAGACGCCGAGGAAGATTCAGGGCAGTGTGTTGAGGAGGGGACATTGAGGGAACTTAAGCATGCGAGTTGAGGAAGCGCCATTGAGGTATACCCGTGGCATGAAAGATTTAGAGGTGTGAGTTGGGAAGTGGTCTCTGTGGTTAAGTGAGGATTCCTGTGGAGGGGGCTATTATGAGGATTGGATGAGGTGTTGATGTATAGTGTAGATCTGTGCCTAAAGGGCCAGTAAAAAGATGTTGGGGATCTATGATTTGGGTCAAGGACACAAAGAGAAACTTGGGGTGGGATGTAGGGTTGCACTGAGGGACACAGATATTGTGATGAGTCAGATGAAAACATTAGGCCTTGGCACTGAATCTGTATGTAGTAGGGTAAATACCAGTGATAGAGGCTCTTCAATTTGTTGAGTGCCAGTGCTGTGTGCCAATAATGTATTTTTTGTGCCATATTAGAATAGAAATCGACGCTGTTTGTATTGAGAAATTCTTATCAAGCATAGTGCATTATTTGTTGCTGTGTATACGCATCCCCCTGTTACACGCTGTTTCTTTAAGTAGTGGAAAGTAAGCAGTGCACTCATGCTTGTGACCACATAGTAGACCTGGTGGCCCACAGTGTAGAAAACTGAGCCAAAATAATTTAGCGCATTTTGTAATGTAAATATAAATCTGTGCAGCAGCTAATTTTTCCCTCTTGCCTGAACTGTCTGGTCTCTGTGTACAAGGTCTTTCTCATTGGCTCTATAGAGTATAGCAATGCTGGTTGGATTTTTTTCTATACAGATCTTTAGAAAACTAGGGAGCACTTACCAGAAATTGCCAAAAACCCTGTGCAAATCGGGATTTGTTTTAATTAAAATTAACATTTTTAAAAATCCCAAAGTCTTTATTGTATCCATTTAAAAATCACATTGTGTTAGACATGGTAAAGTCTCAAGAAACCATATGCTTTTCATAAAACTAGTGACCACTACAGGTACACAGTCATAGTCCTGCACCTGGTTTAATTTATAACAGGGATGATGCTTTTATTAGTGTATTAAATGGGGTCAGAGTAGCAGTGTTGTAATATATTAATTTAAAGACAGTATACATAGAAGTCATCAGCTCAGGAGCAGGTTGGAAGACACATATGGCCGCTGTGGATATATATATATATATATATATATATATATATATATATATATATATATATATATATATATATATATATATATATATATATATATATATATATATATTATAAAAAAAATCTTACTTTTGGTTTACTTGTCCTTTGAATCTGGGTTTACATTGTTTCTTTTTGGCAGACAAAAATGAAAATTATGTATGTTTTGAATTGTTTTATATCTGTTTAGGCTTTTGTTGCCCAGTCCTTTTCTTGTTTTCCTGAGCAAGTGGCCCACTTACATTTATATACTGGCTCATGCAGATACAAGACTCCATGCTTCTTTCTTAGCTCAAGCACTAAACTAACTGGTTGACACATCCCACTTCCCTGTAACCAGTAGGAAGACATTCATGGTTCGTTATGTACAGTATAAACCCCTGGTGTGTCTGCAGCTCGTTCGCTACCTTGCTCTGCTCTTCTGCATACCACTGCTATCAGGAGTAGAGATAATATGGGCGCCAGACAAAGAAGACTTCCCTGCAATCATGATGATTGGAGAGGGGGAGTTTAAATTGGCTTTAGCTTGAGCTTAAAGGGATCCTGCCATCGGAAAACATGTTTTTTTTCAAAATGCATCAGTTAATAGTGCTACTGCAGCAGAATTCTGCTCTGAAATCCATTTCTCAAAAGAGCAAACAGATTTTTTATATTCAATTTTGAAATCTGACATGGGGCTAGACATTTTGTCAATTTCCCAGCTGCCCCCAGTCATGTGACTTGTGCCTGCACTTTAGGAGAGAAATGCTTTCTGGCAGGCTGATGTTTTTCCTTTTCAATGTAACTGAATGTGTCTCAGTGAGACATGGGTTTTTACTATTGAGTGTTGTTCTTCGATCTACCAGGCAGCTGTTATCTTGTGTTAGGGAGCTGCTATCTGGTTACCTTCCCATTGTTCTTTTGTTTGGCTGCTGGGGGAAAAAGGAGGGGGGTGATATCACTCCAACTTGCAGTAAAGAGTGATTGAAGTTTACATGACTTGGGGCAGCTGGGAAATTGACAATATGTCAAGCCCCATGTCAGATTTCAAAATTGAATATAAAAAAATCTGTTTGCTCTTTTGAGAAAATGTCTGAAGAAATGTCTGCTGGAGCAGCACTATTAACTAATTAATTTTGAAAAATATTTTTTTCCCATGACGGAATCCCTTTAAAGGTGGCAACTTATTTACCAGCTGGAATTGCTTTTCTGTATGGTGAATATAACCATTTCGGAGAGACTGCACATATGAAACAGCTATTTTTTTTATTTTTTTTTTTGCAAACCGTAAGCTAGGGAATTCCTGAACTGGTAATTATATGTATAATATAATATAAATATTCTTTTTTTTTTTTTTTAACCTGAATTTTTCACCGTTCAGTCCTTGTAAGCTCCGTTTGTTTCTTCCTGGATTTCACTTTTCGCTCGTTTGTTTGTTTTGCTCGGTCCCTTGAGAAATGTAAAAAAGTGGGGCTCTAGTGTATTGCTCTGTGAGGATACATGCTCATCCTTCTATTCAAGCACTCCAATTGCAACTGGGCACTAGCAACCAGATAGCTGATCAAATTCCAAATGGGAAAGCTACTGAACAATCGGGTAAATCATTTAAAAAAAAAAAACTATAAAGGCCAGTTGAAAAATTATCATTGTTTGCACCATATGCTGTTGCTGACAGGTGAGGATTCCTGGGTTGTGCACTTCGGCTGACAGTTGCTGCCTCTGTCTGACACCTAGATAAGAGGTAATTAAGGGCAACTTACATTTCACCTGTGTTTTTGCACACGGCCCTGTGCTAATGCAGAATTTCCACATTATTGGGCTTAAAGAGCATCTATGAGGTCAGAATGCAGTGCTTTGAAAGAAACCCCTAGTCATTTGCTATTGGCTGCTGCCTGTGGCTCTCCAAGAAAGAGACGTAAGCTTGAGGTACAGATTGCTGAAGCACACAGATGCACAGTGGCCAATCCTTATCATCATATGCTCATTATGTGTATGCACGTAGGAAGGGAGCCAGAGCATATACTTATTATGTGCATACCTGTGGGAACTCAATAGGGTGGACTTTTTTTTTTTTTAAATTAGACTGATGCTATTAACTGTTACACGCACTAAAGCGGTATGTATAGATACATTGGAGACAAAAATCACTGGTGATGTTGCCCATAGCAACAATCAGATCTTTGCTTTTGTTTTCTAACTTGTCACTGACAGTCTAATTGCTGACTGGTTGCTATGGGCAACAACACTGGGGATGTTAGTCTCCAATGTTAATAAATACACAGTAAAACAGCACAACAGCTGGTGAGTAATGTGAATCACCAGTAGGAAAATGTGTCACAATGTAGCCCAAAATTTCCATGTGAGGTAACGTTCTACACTTTTATAATTTGTTACATACATATATACATACAGTTTTAGGAGCAAGAGCTTCAGGGCAATGGCACATGAGATGTTTTTGGACAACCCTAGCTACTGGGAAACCGGTAGGAGGGAAAAATAATCGCTTTTCAGAAAGTTTATAAGTAGAGAGCAATTGAATTGTTTATTGTGTATTACAGGTATGTGATTCATTATCCAGAATGCTACAAATTAGAGGAATGTCATCTCCCATATATTTTAATGGAATAATTAAAATTGTTGTTTTCGATACATCTAGTTCATGTAAAGGGTAAATTATGCCTTTATTTCCCTCTTTATTCCAGGGGAATGTGGATCAAGTGTTTTTTTTTCTAAAATTGTAACCTATATAAATGATTCTGACTAATCATTTCTGCTGCATGGCCGGTTGTACTTTCCTATACCATTTTAAATCAGGACCTTCACCTCAAAATTATGTCTGAGGGTATCTACCAGGGATGCACCGAATCCAGGATTCGATTCGAGCTTTTTCAGCACGATTCGGATTCGGCCGAATCCTTCTGCCCGGCTGAACCGAATCCTAATTTGCATGAGCAAATTAGAGGCAGGGAGGGAAATTGCGTGACTTTGTTACAAAACAAGGAAGTAAAAATATTGTCCCCTTCCCACTCTTAATTTGCATATGCAGATTAGGATTCAGTTCAGTCTTCTGCCTAATCTTTCGCAAAGGATTCGGGTTCGGCCGAATCCAAAATAGTGGATTCACTGCATCCCTAGTAACTACCCAAGGGATTTACTAATGAGGTTGCCATCTGGTGCTTTTTGTTGCACAGCAACCCAGGTATTTATTGGTCTCCTTCATCCCCTTTGGGTCGGTGCCCACAGGGACGAACACTAAAAAAAGTAGATCAAGAACAGTATTTGTTGATTCCTTGATTGCCATTTGTGCTGACCTGCACAGCATTGCTGTTCAGTGTGCAATATGGCAAGTGCATTAAAGTGTGATTGACGAGGTGGTAGTTAAAGATCCTGCAGTTTATCTTTATTATTTAAATGTCTTCAGTTCTCCAGTCTGGAATTAAACGGTTTGCTGGATTGCTCGGGCCAGTGGAAGCCTAACGACAAGAAGTTACAAATGATAATGAACAGAAATGTCTCTGTGAGACTACGTTATTATTCTTATTGTGTAACAAATGCAATTAAATCACAGGTGAAACGAGAAGGCAATAAAAATTCAAATAAATCAACAAAATAAAGAATATCGATCAGTTGCAATGTATCATATTATCACAGACTTTATCATGCTGAAAGTTATTTCTAGGTTATCCATTTTCATAGGCCCCAAATGAATGGGTTAAACTGGCTACCAAGTATATACGTTAAACTCCGGATGATTGGCCGTATATTATTGCAAGTTGGCCTGATATGTGAATAGCATAATTGCCCGGATTCAACAGTCGACAGGCTTGGAGAGTTGCAGGAGCTGATTTAAAAAATAAATAAATGGCGTGTGTCTGGATGATGAGGCTTGGAATAAAGTCCTAGTTTTGCAATTTTAAATGTTGCACATATTTATTGCTGGGTAGTCATTAATTTATTGTGTTTATTTGTTAGTAGTGGTTCTCACAGTGGTGTTTCTGGGGCTGCCCTCTCATCCCCACCATTACTTCTCTGCTCGGAGCAGGTTGAGATGTGTTGTATCTTTAGTCTAGAGAAACAGTCATCTTGCAGTTATCTACAGTGCGTTACAAGGATTTTGTAGATTAGAACTCTCCATGTGGTTATTACACATGTGATGGCTCCAATCCTATAATAAAGTATTTGTCAGTATCGATAATTCTGTTTGTTCTCTTCACAAGACACTGTGTGCCTTTATTAGGCATAATGTGGGTCAATAACCTTTTCTTCAAATACCTGAAAAAAAATCCTGAAAATACAACTCCCATTGAATTTTGACTTTTATAGATTCATCTGTTTTTTTTTTGCACTTAATAAATCTACTGCGAAAAAACGCGGATTGCTGTGAAATCTTTATTTCGAATAGATAAATGTGCCCCTTAAGTTGTGACTGTGATATGGACTGATGGGAGTCTCGTATCTGTACATAATCTCTGACAAGGGCTGTGAAATATGTCTGCGTTATAAAGATATGTTTAGCACAAGTGATTTATGAGCATGTTGGCCTTGTTTGTTTTTTTCAAATGCTTTTTTAATTATTGGAGATATCAGTCCTTGTCTCAGTGGAACTTACTATAGTCTTCCCTCCCTACAAACACAGTATGGCCAATAACTTGTATTGATGAATGTTTATGTTCTCTGAACTTGTGATACATCTTTATTATATTTTTTTTTGTCTTTTTTTCTTAACAGAACTCCATCCATTAAAAGAAGGCAGTAATGTGTTTTCCTAAGTGCAGTGTGATAAACAACCCCTTACATGACCTTTATTACAATGTTTAATACTGCAGACGTTGATGAAAAAGATGATACATTTGAGACATGCCTCAAGAACACTATGGAATCCACAGAGCCTTTATCTTATAGTCCTAATTGTCCTTTGACATTAAGCACTTCTGTGCAGAGTCTTCACGACGGCATGGCCATGAAGCTGGGAAACATGCAAAAAATGGATGTGCCTGAAATCCCAACACTAAAAGCTAAGGAGGAATTTGAAGAAGTAAAATATCATGAATCTCCTGCCTCTGGAAAGGAACTTAAGTGTGGTCTCTGTTTTGAGACATTTCAGTATGTGTCAGAGTTTATGTTTCATGATCAAATTCATCGAGCCACTAACCGCTTTGAATGCCAACTCTGTGGACGGCAGTTTCAAAGCACATCCAACTTAAAGGACCATTACAATGTACACACAGGTGAACGCCCATACAAGTGTGAATTGTGTGCCAAAGCTTTTACTCAGTCTTCCTCTTTATTAACTCATAAGCGCACTCACACCATGGAGAACCCCTACAAGTGTGAGGTGTGCGGGAGACTCTTTAGAGACGCCTCCAATTTTGTAAAGCATCAGCGTCTTCATAGCCAAGCACAGCAGTTGGGCAGGCAAGCCCATGCAGCAAGCCAAATCATTTCAGAAAAACCCTATCAATGTTCTTATTGTGAGAAATCCTTTAAACGCACTTCAGATTTAAAGGACCATGAGCGTGTCCACACTGGGGAACGGCCATATCAATGTAGGATATGCCAGAAATGTTTCACTCAGTCTTCTGTGCTAACTGGACACATGCGTATTCATACAGGAGAGAGGCCATTTCACTGTGAGATCTGTGGCAAGACCTTTAACAATTCTTCCAACTTTAAAAAACACCAGCGAACACATTCTGTGCAAGATATGTTGGCAAATGTCTCGAGAGATGCTAGATACTCTCATTATAAGCAACCTTTGCGGAGTAAGAATGGTATTGGCCATTCTGAGGATATAAATGCTATCTCTTATGGTAAAGAAATAAGTGTAAACCATCCCAGAACACTTCCAAAGATAAATCTGTATGAAGAAGACTGCAAAATTGTTTTAGAAAAAAATACCTCTCAGGGAAATGGTGACGTGATCCATGACCTGGATGGGCTATCCTCTCCATGTGCTGGGGTGACAGATCTTACAAAACACACAGATGAGAATATTCCTGACGCTAAAGACACTGGGTCAAAGGTTATTTTTCACAGTGACGAGGTAATAGCCATTGATGATACTGATGATAAAGAGGACTTGGGTGCAGAATCCGAAACCAAAGAGGTCGGCCCTAAAATTAACTTTGAAAACCTGATCTTGCCAAAATTGGCAAGGTCAGTAGGACCTGGATACAAAATCACCACCCCATATTGGGCTAACTTTATAAAACAAAGTTCTAACCATAAAATGGACTTAAATCCACAGATTATTGGGGACGATCTTTCAAAAACGTCTCTCCAGTCTCAGGACGAGGATCTCAAGGAAGCTAGAAATGAAGACGGGTCAACATTTGACCTTTCTAAAGACTTGCAAGTATGTCAACCTGAGAAACAGAGCTCAGGGATGGAAGAACAGCAAGAAAGTGAAGTAATTAGTGACATTAGTAGTACATCAGACTTGGGGGAATC
The DNA here is from genome assembly GCF_017654675.1 of Xenopus laevis. Lineage (NCBI taxonomy): Eukaryota > Metazoa > Chordata > Amphibia > Anura > Pipidae > Xenopus > Xenopus laevis. The sequence continues at coordinate 108,928,236 of NC_054383.1, read as the reverse complement.
TGAAAACCTGTTCATCGAAAGGACCATGGAATGTTGGAATCAAAGTATAGATGGCACAATGGGTGATCAGGATGATGATGACGACAATGATCTTCTGTTTATTGAGATGGAGTCCAAGCCGTACATCTGCTTTGTGTGTTCAAAGCGTTTTAAAAGGGCAACAGACTTAAAGGAACACCTGCGTGTCCATACAGGTGAAAGGCCATTTGTTTGCCAGGTTTGTGGCAAAGGTTTCACACAGTCCTCTGCCCTTTCCAGTCATCAGAGAATCCATACTGGTGAGAAGCCTTTTCAGTGTGAAATTTGTTACAAAAGATTCAACAACTCCTCCAACTTCTCTAAACACAAGCGAGTGCACACAGGAGAGCGCCCACATAACTGCCCTGTGTGTGGCAAAAGTTTTCAGGAAAAGCGGAGGGTAAAGCGGCACTTGAAAGCTGTTCACCAGATTCAGGAGTAAAGGGAATTCCTGCTGTTTACACCTGTTTGGATCATCAGAGGAATGTCTTTAAAGAAAAATGATTTTTAATGAATGTTCTGTTACAATACTAGAATTCTAAGACAAGGTATCCATCAAGAATGTCATAGTATATGGTTCAGATGGCTGTAGGTATGCATCTGTAAATTCTAAGGTCAGATCCGATTTTAACATATTTAACCTGACAATTTTGCTAAAAAGCAAGAAAATGGGAACAAGGAACTGCCCCACGATATGTAATGTCTATGATTTTAATCATAATAAGCTAAATTGGCCTTAACCTAGGCTCCCCCAAAAAAACTGGCTAAGTACCACTTCAGACCTGCAGTATTACAAGCAATTATCAAAGGGCCATAAACATTTTATATTGCTCTTTTGTTTCCATGACCCCTTTTTTGTTTTTTCAGTTGCACATTGTTTTTTTTTAGCTGTCCAGCTGTTTCAGATGTATTTATTTACTATTTGATCTCTTATGTATCATTATCTTCACAACTGTACAGACAGTTTGAGACCACGTCCTTTTGATTTCAGATGGTTGCTAAATACCTACTATAGGGGTTAGTAGGAATGGGGTTTAGGGGTTGTCCTACAGTTCATGAGTATCCATGCTTATTCCTTTATTTGCCACAGAAATCTTCCTCCATCTAACATACTTCAGTTTTGCTTGCTCCTACTCGACCTTCTTGCATTTTGTAAAGTGAAAATATCTTGACTTAAGATACACTGTAAAATAGAAAGACTGTCATTAAACCATTTTCAGGGCAATTATACATGACATTTGTTGCAGCATTTTGCTTAGTACAGTATTGTGCTATACCTTGGCTGATATTGATATATGGTATCTGTCTGCAAACAGAAGGTTTTCTTGGTACTGCTCTGCCCGTGGAAAACAACTTGTGGTTGATTTAAACGCCCATGTCTCCAGGTGACAGAAGTTGTGCGATGTTGACATTTTTGAACGAGGACAATTCAGACAAGTAATATGACTGTGGATAGATAGCCAGTAAATAATGAAATTTTAGAGAATTCTAAAACCGCCAGCTGAGGCATAAACTTCTCCAAAGCATTCAGACGTTACTCAATGAGAGGGGTAACGTCTGACTGCTTGTTAGTGGGGCATACCAGTCTGCTATTAAAACTGAAGGTATAGAGACCCTTTAGTCTGTATAAATGAGAGCCACCTCAGAACCATTCACTGTTAACCTCTTCCCATGAGGCATTTTTTAAATCCACAAAGTGCAGAATTTATATACGGCAGTGCAAAATATGAATTCCCTGTGGTGCATACAGTCCTTGCCATGTGGTCTTTATACCCAAAGGGTTTTCAGAAGCAGAAGCCTAAAAACTTTTGAACTGTACTTTAGTATGTTCCCTTATCACTCAGAATTACGAAGAAACTGTTTTTATACCAACTGTCTTGGTAGTCCTTTTCTTGTTCTGAGTTAGCCATAACAGCCCATAAAATACTACCTATATTATATTGCATATCGGTCTCCTGCCTAGCAGTAGCAACCTTCATACAAGTAGTAGTACTGAGTAGATTTTATGTTTTTAATTGCACTTAACCAGATCAGAAATTAGTCTTTGTCTAGTATTTTTGTGGCTTTTGAATTCTGCTGTTCTGGTTTTCTATATCTGGTTTCTAGAGTCAAAGAACCTGGCCAACAGTACGAGAATTTTATTGTTATTTTGCTTATATTTCTGGTGAGGCTCTCCAATACATCTTCCAATCTGTCAGCCACTGCCAAAATGCTAATAACCAGAGGTTGAAATTGCAAGACAGAAAACTGTTATGCAAATTTTAATTCAGAAACGGACCATCTGCAAATTTTAAAAACCATTGAAATCAGTATGGGAAGTTTTATTTGATGCGTGACATTTTGTTAGTAACTGAAGGGGGATCTGAAAGACCCTTTTCTTTTTACTAGTGTGTGTCCATCAATAAACACTCATGCTTTAGCAGCTATTTAACAAAACTCTCAAAAATGTATTTTTTAAACGTGTCTTTCAAATACATTTACCGTAATTATATTTTTCCTTATAGTTCTTTAGATGCAGCATATTCAGCAAAGATTTTTACTTGATTTTAGATAGCCTTGCATTTTAAAAGTTTGCTATTTTATTTAGCAGATTCTTTAACTAATATTTGTGAATTGCAGTAGAAAAAAGAAAATTTAAAGTTTAGCAACTCAAACTATCAATCTACTTATGCAAGAAAAAACATAAATACAGATAATAGAAACATTTAACATGTTTAAAATTCCTGTAATTCTGAATGGCTTTGCTTTAAGAAGCCACTGGATAACTATGAAATATACAATTGGCAGATTTATTAAAGTTCAAAAAGGAAATTTTTTTTGGCCAAATGTTGAAGTCAAAATGTTGCAGAATATTTCTCAACTCTTGAAATTGCTCAATTAAAAAAATGATAAAAAGTAAAAAAAAAAAAAAAAAAAAAAGGTTTATTCTTGGCTTTGACAAGTCTAGGAAGAGTGAATTTGAATTACAATAATGTTTTAAAAATATTGCTAAGTACCAAAAAAAATCAAGAATTGTAGAAGTTTGAGAAAGTTACTTTAAAAAGCTGCAAGTTTTTCATGGTTTTTAAAATTTTTATCAGACATTTATTTCATGTAAATTTAAGTGTTAACTAAGCTAGCATAAATGTTTGAAAAACATGGGGTTTTTATAAGGTTCAAATGTCCTTTGTTTTTGTTTTGTTTTTAGCCCTAAGGCTTTGTGCTCCACATTACAGAAAGACCTGGGTCCCACACATTCCTGACAATAAATCCCATAGCTTTAGAATAATTTTATTCAGCACTAAGTTAGATACATGCTATGTTTATGAAAGAGCATGTTATGGCAAGGCATTTCTGTGGGAGTGGTGCTGGGCAACAAATGAGTTGTCTTGCAGGACAGGCACTCAAGTAGAATAATCGGAGAAGGCGCACAAGAATTAGACATGTGTTCATATTAGAATGTTTTGTGTTTTCACAATGCTACTGCATTATATAGTGTTTTTTTATTTTAATTTGCCTGCTTATTCACTTTTCAGTTACTTCCCATTTTAATAGAAACATCTGAACATATTTGTAATTTTCTTAAATAAAAATGTAGAAAACCCTGAAGTCTTGCATGTAGTTTTACATCCAGCTCAGAGTACTTGTGACCATTGGAGCTTGATTTATAAAGTGCTTTCTTTGTTTTTTGTGGGCACTGTAATAAAAATAGTTTCCTACAGTAAGGGAGGATTTATCAAACTTTTTATCAAACTTCATGAAAAGTGAGAGAATTCTTCAAAAAAAACCTCCCAACTACCAAAGGTTACATTAAAAACTCAGCAAGTCAAAGGGAGTTGTATCAAACAACTTTATTTCCCAGTTTATTAAGACATTTTGAGATTTTCAGGGGCATTGAAAAATAAATGGGACAATGACTGCTGTCGTTAAAAGTTTTTTCTTAAATAAGCTAGAATTTTAAAAAAAATGCAGGTGCATACGAAAAGTGGCAGTGTTTTTCCTTGAACAAAAATTGGTAAATCAATTTTTTGACTGTCCAAGCGTTCTTAACTGTATTTGGTACTAATTAAAGGGACACAACCAATTTTTTTTTTTCTCTTGACATTTTTTGGGAAAAATGTATTGACCTAATGGCAGAAACTGTTTTTGCATTCTTCCAGCTATATTTAATGGGATTGCACTGTAAAGGAAAGCAATGTATGCTTATTATTGTATAGTCTGTGTGACTTCTCTCAAAATACCCACAAGAGAAGGAGGCTTCCCTATGCATGTATACACATGCAACTGCTTATCTTTTGTGTATTCTGTGTGTTCATGTTAGGGGATGCACCGAATCCACTATTTGGTAATCGGCCAAATCCTTGGTGAAAGATTCGGCCGAATCCGGATTTGCATATGCAAATTAGGGGCAGGAACGGAAACCGTGGAAAAAAATCTTCTTTTGTGACGAAAAGTCATGTGATTTCCCTACCCGCCCCTAATTTACATATGAATCCTGCTGAAAATGCAGAATCCAGAACCGAATCCTGGATTCGGTGCATCCCTAGTTCATGTGTGCCAGGCATTCAAGGTAAATCTGCATCGGTAAATTACTTAATTTTGGGAGGTACAGCTAAGAAACACAGAACTTGCTTTTCCAATATACTTCCTGTGCAGAAATGTCCTGTGATAAATGATAGGAAGGAAAAAATCTACTATATATAAAATGAGAATTTTTTTTTAAAAAAAAGTAAACTAGGAGCAAACAAAGTGTCTGGGCTTTGAAAGGGATGAAAGCAGGCAAAGCTACATTATACTGAGCATGTGAGTGGTTTAATACTGGTAACTATCTGCACTACTTTGTTTACTGTACTAATGTATACCATTTTTGTACTATGATTATTTTTAGATGAATAAAGACACTAGTAAGGATAAAAAGGTCCAGGTCTCTTTGGGAGCCTTTTTGGGGGGCAATTAATTGATCTGGCAAAGTATGGCCTGGCCAAGTGTGGGGACATTTCAGTAGCTTTGTTGAAGCTGTTTAGATCACTGTGCAATGCTTTTTATTCAAATGGAAAGTGTAATCCTCAGGAACACTTGAAGTGGGCCCAGCAACTATCAACTTCCTTCACACAAACACATATGGAAGGACTGTTTTAAAGGTGGTGTATATGGACTACTTTCCAAGTCAAACATACATTAGTTATTTAATTTTGTGACTGACCAGACTGATCCCAGTTTCACAAAGCCACCAAGCCCTGAATTTTAATCCAGCCTGAAAACAGTGTGGTGCACAGTTAGGCACCATAAAACTGCCTTTTCTGTGTTTCGCATGATGAGGAATAAATACGTTTTTGGTTTGGAAGCTTTTTATCACTATGGAAAATAGGATAATAAATACAATTTCCTATGATTATCTTTTTTAGTAACAATAAACTCTTTGCACCGTGTTTCCCAGATCTTTCATAGTGAAGTCTCCAGAGAATGTAAATATTGAAGAATAAGTGATGCTTAAAAAAGTTCAACTTGTACCAAAAAGGTTTTTTCTCATAAGGTTTGTGCAAATTTTTATAGATCTGGAAACTGAAGAATTTGTAAGGGCACGATACCCTAATTAATGTCTTTTCAAATGCTCTTGTGCTTTAATGTGTAAACTGGGGACATTCTGTGACACACTGGTCAAGGCTTCTTTGGTGAAGTCAACTGTTTTTTTTTATCTTGTCAGAAAGTGTTTGTATGGCAGTTTCCACACATGAATAAGAATAAAGAGGACAGCAAAGGCTTCTAGAGACTCTGAACTTACCCATTGTTCAACTTGATGTGGTGCCATAGACTCACATGATGAAGTGCATCCTGTAGACGTTATGTAGAATTTGTTTTATGTGACGTGTCATAATTTGACATTTTGTCAAGTACAACCAATTGGTGCCTAAAACTGATGAAGGCGCTGTTAAACTTGCCTTGTGACCCCGTTAAAATTTGGGCACATATACTGTATGGAGGCCTATTTATCAACAGTCTCATTTTAGTAGTTTTAGAGGTTTTGAAACCACAACTAAACTCACTTTCTCTAAAACCACGAATGTCATGAAACTTATTTAAAAAAAAAAACCCAACTGAAAAAGCCCGAATGAGAAAAGTCACGAAATGGCTACTTTTTCGTATTGCCAGTGTCAAAAATACTCTAAAACCATGAAGCAAAGAAAGATTTTTCTGCCAATGACTTTTACATGATTTTGACAGGTTTTAGCTGGAGTATTTTCATATTTGGAATTGTCGCAGTTTTGAGGAATAATAAATGAATATTTGGCATCAAAAATCCTGACCCTAAAAAGCTGCAGCTTTAGAATTCAGCCCTGTAATATTTGGTTATTGCAGAACATTTACGTTACATAGACTGTACAACATGTTTTAGTAAATGTTCTGCAGTAATGAATCCCGTTAGCTAAGATCACCACACTGACCTATGGTTCTTATGAAGGGAAGCAGTGCCAGCTGTCACATCCCTTTCACAGTCTGCTCTTCCTCTACAAAAGTCCCTTATAAACAGTTGGTGAACCATAAGGAGGTTCTTTATAGATTGGTGATTTTGATATTCACTCTCTCACTGCTAATTCTTTGCTTGTTGGTAGGTGCTATAACTTTAACACCCCCTGCCTCATAACCAATGTTTGAAAAAAAATAAATAAATCTAAGAGCACATAAGAGTTCATCTGAAGTGGGCTCTGGACTGGGCTTCAAGGAATATCTAGGAGAGCAAATAAGAATTTAAGCCAACTCCTTACCCTTATTGGCCTTTTAATAATATAAATAGTTGAAATTAATTTTAGATAAGTGGGCTTTCATTGTCCTTTACAGGCGTACAGTCATCAACATACAAATACTATTTTTTTTTATGTGTCTCCTCACGAATAAGGCCCCCTTCCTTCTCCTTGTCTTGCCACATCATGTATAATGAATGGTCTCCCAGCATTAATTGGAGATGGCTAGTGATAAGCAAAATCTTTCACCAGGATTCACGCCAAAAGTCGCCCATAGACTCAAATGGGTGTTAAAAATTGTTGGCCATTGACAATGCACTTGGCAAATTTTTTGCTGTTCTGTGAATTTTCAGCGAAGCAAAACGGGTCAGATTCGCCCATTGCTATTGACATCAAGGTTTGATTAACTCTTAGGGGGTTATTTATTAAAGGTCGAGTTGTGTTTTCCTGAAAATTTTAAATTTTTTCAAGGGTAGTTTCACTAAAAAACTTTTTCAGGATAAACAAACTTGAATTTTTTAGAAATGTATATGCCCCAAAGCTGCTAAAAGCCACAATCGGAAAATACTCCAGCTAAAACCTGTCAAGGTCATGTAGAAATCAATGGCAGAAGTCCCATTTAAAGGGGACCTTTCACCCAAAAAAAAAATTCAGAATACTATTTTATCACATTAGTTAAGCAAAATGAACTTTAACTACACTATATAAATTATTTGAATCTTGTTTCCTTCAGTCTGGGAACTCATAATTATAGCAAGCAGGCAGGAGCCATTTTGTGGACACTGTTATTAAGACAAGCCTTGTATCATCTCAGAATCTTGTTTGTGCACCAGAATGGGGAACTCGATGTCCATCCCCATGCCCTGGCTACACAATTAAACAGTGAAGAGAACGGAGGAATGTGGGGAGAGCAGTTACATCTGGGAAGTGCTGAATGCAAAGTGAAAGTAATTGTCTGCCCCGACTCTGTGCCTAAGGCATAGAGGTGGGGCAGACAATATTTGATTGACAGCTGAGATTTTTAAAACGGCTATGAATGCTTTTCAAATTAAACATGAAATCCAATTTCTGTTTTTTATTAAAGGTCTTTTATTATACAGACTTTTGTGTATGGGTGACAGGTCTACTTTAAAGATGTTTTTAGCCTTCATGATTTTCGGGGGTTTTTTTACGGTGGTTTGCGCTCGAAAACTTCAATTTGAGGTATTTGCGTTTTTTTAGCCTATAACTCGATAAAATTAGATTTTTTTCCCCCTGATTGCATACAATCGGGTTTTTAAAATTTTATTTTTTCTCATAAATAAGCAAACATTCGAGTTGTGAGTTTATACGAGGTAGAAAAAAAAAACCTCACAAACTAGACCTTTGATAAATAACCCCCTAAGTGCATGCATGCTTCTTCTTCTGGCAATCAGCGCATGGGAGCTTGTACACTAAATGCAGTGAGTGTATCTAGCAACTCCACTTTGCTACTCGATGTTGTCAGGTTACAGGGTGAGGGGCAGCTGCGCGCGGGGGGGGGGAGTATTAGATGTGGTTTGGGAGGGGGATAAGGCCCTTTCTTGAGGAGGCACAAGCTGTTGTCAAATTTATTTGGTAGGTATGAAACTTGCTGCACAACAAAACAAAACTGGTTAGATTTTACACTACCCTCCTTTATATAAACTTACTGCATGTGTTATCTCACAAATAGCAAAAACCTGTATTTGAGACCCAACAATACTGCTGAGTTAGGGTATTAGGTTGCCCAAATGCCCACCCGTTAAGTGGGGAATTTTTTTTTTTTTCCTGCAGAGATGTATTTAATTCTTGGTTGGATTTATACAAGCATTATCAATGGCATACAGTACTCAGGAATCATAAAGTGATGTCTTCTCTTAAAGCACTGGCTTACATGCTGTCTTGGCCGATCACATTTTCAAACCTGCCCAATCAAGGACCACACTGATATTCATGGGTCTGGATAATCAGGCCACCATACACTTATCGAAAATTGCAATTTTATAGGTAAGTGTATGTCCAACTGGTCTTTCAGTGGGTAGCACATTGTATGTATTACTGCTATGACAATATGGAAGAGACGTTTCTGTTTTGGTTATTAAACCCATTATTTAGTTACTTTTATTTTAAACACCCTTTAAATCTCATCAAATTGCTTCTTACACTTTGCACAGTTCATTCCTTATCTAGATATAAGGATTTATATAGATCAATGGAAGCTGCCATATTGTTTTCTATAATGGCTCTTCTGCCCCGCACCAGGTACTAAATGTTTCCTACTTCTGTCAATGAAGGAGTAATGTATATATGCGGAGAACATTGGTCTGGGCCCACAAAATGAAGCTCTTGGGAAGTGCATGAATACAGGGCTGACCTTGTTTAGAGGGATACTGTCATAAGAAAACATGTTTTTTCCAAAACACATCAGTTAATAGTGCTACTCCAGCAGAATTCTGCACTGAAATCCATTTCTCAAAAGAGCAAACAGATTTTTTTATATTCAATTTTGAAATCTGACATGGGGCTAGACATTTTGTCAATTTCCCAGCTGCCCCTGGTCATGTTACTTGTGCCTGCACTTTAGGAGAGAAATGCTTTCTGGCAGACTGCCGTTTTTCCTTCTCAATGTAACTGAATGTGGGTTTTGAGTGTTGTTCTTAGATCTACCAGGCAGCTGTTATCTTGTGTTAGGGAGCTGCTATCTGGTTACCTTCCCATTGTTCTTTTGTTTGGCTTCTGGGGGGGGGGAAGGGAGGGGGGTGATATCACTCCAACTTGCAGTAAAGAGTGATTGAAGTTTATCAGAGCACAAGTCACATGACTTGGGGCAGCTGGGAAATTGACAATATGTCTAGCCCCATGTCAGATTTCAAAATTGAATATAAAAAAATCTGTTTGCTCTTTTGAGAAATGGATTTCAGTGCAGAATTCTGCTGGAGCAGCACTATTAACTGATTCATTTGGAAAAAAATTTTTTTCCTATGACAGTATCCCTTTAAGCTTTGATTTATTTTTATATCCGCCAGTATTTTGATTAAAAAAAAAAAAAATCACCAGGAAGACGTTTTCTGAATATTTAAGGAGACTGTACAGATGGCGAAATGAAATAGTTGCAGAAAACAAAAAGAAAATTGTCCAAATAAGCTTAGCATTTATTTATTTACATCTCACTCATCTATCTTTTTTTTTTTTTTTTAAATTTAATGACCTGTGGTCACACAACCTCCAGCTATGAAACCAATAGCAGGGGTTATGGACTTCTGTTCCCCAGACAAGGCATTTATGCTGCAAATCTATGTACTATTCTGCCCTACTTTTCAAACTTTACTTTCTGGGATGTCTTCTCTGTTGAAAAATGAAAAGCAAAGTGTGGTGGATAAGTTTTGCTACAAACCCGGCAATAAATTGATGGATATGTTTATAGCCTTAGATTTCATAATGGTTATAATGAAGGCCTAAGACACTTCTAAATGTGTGAAAGAAAAGTTCTGTAGGCTAATCATTACTTGTTGTGTAAAGTAAACCTTATCTAAATCAGCTACTCATGGCAATGTAGTGGAAATATGAATGAAACATAAGGTTCACTTTTATATAAGGAATGCATTTTCAATTACTATTGCATATAGTCTTGTTACACTATTCTAAGAGATGTTTTCTGACTGGGTTCAGTGCCCAGTGGGGTTGGATGGGATAATGCCTCTATACTGACATGGGGACAACACTGCAAAACATGAAAATAGTGTTTTTACTAAACTGTTGTATTAATAACAAATAAAAGTTTAGAAGCAAAACTTGTTTTCGAGTTTTTCATTAAAAAGAAGAAAACTATGGGGTTAAAATAAAAGTAGTCCATTCAGTGACTGCGATAGAGTCCTTCACGTAACTAATTTCTAAGACCCGAACCCGTAGCCTGTGACCTGAACCGCAACCTGCATATTTACCCACTTCGATCCGCTACCCAACCCGCAACTACCTTATCCGCAACCCGCTGACCACCATCAAACAGGAAGTGATGGTGCTGCAAATCGGAAGTGCCGTCATCAAAAGTGGGCGGGGACAGAAACAAGTAAAATATAGACAATATTACATAAGATAAGAAATTTAGATGAGACCTGCAACCAAACCAGCGGCTATACCCGCACCTGAAAATACTCCCCTCATTCCTCAGGGTGCATGCTTTTTTTGCGGGTAACCCATGGGTACCCGACCCGCTGCAGGACTCTAGACAGAGAGGTTCGGGAAAAGTAGGTTTAACAAAGTCAAGAAAAGGGCTCCTGTTGTCCGCAACAGGCTTCGTCTGCTGGAGCATTGGGACACCACCACCTGAGCTGCTATTGCTTGAGATGCCTATACAAATTCAGAATTAACTTGTACATACTTAGCAAATGCAGCTCCAAAAACAAAGTACTCAGAGCTCCTCTATCTGGAGTGTGGGTTATGTAAACCCACAACTGTGGGCTATGCATGTTAGGGTCTAAATAGGTGTCCTTTAAAAATTGTTCATGTTAAATCAGAAGGGAACACACCTATGAGATTTTGAGTTTAGCCATACAAAATATTGTGGTGGTAGTGGAATCAGCAGCCATCTGCTCTGTCCTTCGTAAGCCCAGCTCAGTGATTCGACAGTGCTTGGTAACCCTACGAACTTGGAACTGGAGTTGCTCCTGGTGTGCTTCAATGGCTGCGGCAGATGGTCACTGAAAAGCAGCTCTAAAATATGTTATATAAGAGCACAGTGGGATCACTTTCTGCCCATGTAGTTTTTAAGGTCTCCTATTGAAATTCACAGACATAAATCTATATTTGCAGATGTTACCAAAAAGCTTGAATGCATTATGTACAAAGTAAAACTATTTGTCAACACTTGTTGCCAAATATATTGTCACCATTGTACAATAAATGAAATCAAGCACTACAAATAAGCCTTCTACATCTCTCTGATGACAGTTTCGACAACTTCTCCAGTTCTCCCAGATTTGAAGGATGCCGTTTTCCGATAATTTTAGAAGGATCCAATGTTTTTTCTGCAACCATCCCTGGGTGCTTATTGGAGTGCTTTGGGTTATTGTTCTGGAAACCTCAGCATTCTGCAGATCCAGCATTCGGGGCTTAATATTGAACTCTAATATGCTTTAGTTAATCTCATGATGCTATGGACAGGAATGGGCCACCCAGTTCCAGGAGCAGCAAAGCAAAACCATCTCATCTCATGTGGCAACATTCTCCTAGAAGGATTTTTACTTATTCTGATGTGTTTTTGTGAATTGCAATATGGCTTTTTTATATGTATCTTTAGGCAATATGTTCTTCCTTGTTCTACTACCACAGAGCCCCCGTTCATTGAGTTGGTGATGGATGATCTAAATTGGAACAGTTGATAATTGTGGCTGAAGGTCATTAATCTGTAATTTGATCCATATTCTTTCACCACAATTCAAACAGACTTTTAGCAATTTTTCTTTAGCATTTTATTCTTTTTTCATCCAGGGGAGATTCTACAATGGACACAGGAACTTTAAAGGGGACCTGCCACCCAAAACAATTATTCAAAATCTGATTTTATCAAAATAGTCATACAAACTTAACTAATTATACTGTATAAATTATTTGAATCTTGTTTCCTTCAGTCTGGGAATTCATAATTATAGCAAACATGCAGGAGCCATTTTGTGGACACTGTTATTAAGGCAAGCCTTGTATCATCTCAGAATCTTGTGCACCAGAATGGGGGACCTGATGTCCATCCCCATTCCCTGGCTACTCAATTAAACGGGGAACATGTGGAGAGCAGTGACATCTACAAAGTGCTGAATGGACAGTGAAAGTTATTGTCTGCCCCACCTCTATGCCTAAGGCATAGAGAAGGGGCAGACAATATTGACAGCTGAGATTTTTAAAAGAGCATACAACAGCTATGAATGCTTTAATAAAAAAATAGAAATTGGATTTCATGTTTAATTTGAAAAGGACTTTTATTATACAGATTTTTATGTCTGACGCAGGTCCATTAAGATCTCTAAGTATAGGTTTGTAGCCATGAGTTTGTCCAAGCTTTCATTACAATTTTCTGCCTGTTAGCTCTGCTTCTCTTTCTTTTGTCTCTGTTTTATGTGGACTTCTTGAAAATATATTAATCAGCTGTAACTAAATTAAATGGTGGAACCTACACCAACATGAATCCTCATTTTACATGAAATGGGTAGGATGAAAAGCTCATCTGCTGACTATTTTACTTTAGATATAAAAGTGTATTTATTAGAACTGTAAATAATATAGCTCTTTTCTAAATTATGTTCCCTGGATGCTGTTTACTTAATGTACTGCTATCAAATGTGAGTGCTTCTCCTGACCCCTATACAGAGTAGATCTCAAATATCTCTGGTGACCCAGAAGATAGTGTTGAAGTTAATTTTCTCACAAGGAACAGAGGAAGGACAGATGCAAAAGTTATAGCACACATTTTACTTGCTGCATTTATGTGTGAGCAAGAAAAGCCCCCATCCCCTTCCCTTCAATGCCCCCCCTACCTGCCTGTTCCCAGCATAGTCCATTACTTGAAAAAAAAGTGTCCCTGACATTAACGTATACATGCAGAGAAGCGCAACAGAGCTCATGCGCACCATCTTTGGATTTCTCCCGTAAGGGACCAAGGACACTTAGCTTTTTCACACATGCACAGTTGGGGCCAGTCTGGCATTCGTGCCAACTGAGCATGTACTGGATGGAAGGCTCTGTAAATTGCCAAAAGAAAAGGAGGAGGATCCAAAGATGGTGCTCATAAGCTCTGCTGTGCTACTCTGCATGGATAGCTGTTTTAAAACTACACCCAGTTTAAATCACACGCATGTTACCACAATAACTTTTAAGACTATACCCACATTAATGGTGGTAGAACAACAAAAAACCAAATGGTTGGTGCTCCCTGCAGGGATATCACTCATAGGGCAGGCAGAGTATGGCACACACAAGGAGAATACGGCAGGCACAGTATGGCACATACAGGAAGCATAGGGCAGGCAGAGTATAGCACACCAAGGGAGCATGGGGCAGTCAGAGTATGGCACACACACAGGGAGCATAGGACAGGCACAGTATGGTGCACACACAGGTAGCATAGGGCAGGCAGAGTATGGTGCACACACAGGGAGCATGGGGCAGGCAGAGTTTGGTGTGCACACACAGGGAGCATAGGACAAAGTATGGCACACAGGGAGCATAGGGCAGACAGAGTATGGCACACACAGGGAGCATAGAACAGGCAAATTATGGCGCACACACAGGGAGCATAGGCCAGGCAAAATATGGCACACAGAGGGAGCATGGGGAAGGCAGAGTATGGCACATACAGGGGGCATAGGACAGGCAAAGTATGGGACCACACAGGGAGCATAGGGAAAACAGAGTATGGCACACTCTAAGATGAACAGTTCATACTGTGCTACATACAGTGACACAGTGCTGGTACCCCTCCAGCAGTTTGTATGAGGTGTAAATAGTGTGGGCATGTACAGTCTGGGATTGAGTTGTGAGCAGTACAGGGCTTTAGGGGTGTGAACATTAGAGGTGTTACAGGTGTAAACAATGTAGGGGGAAATACAGGTGTGAGCAATGCAGGAGATTACAGTCTGAATTTGAGATGTAAGCAATGCAGGGTCCAGTTAATCTCAGCACTGACATCTTTTAAATTTACACAAGGTAAGCAGTCACAGCAGGCAGACTTTCATGTGGTGGGCCACACAAGGGTGCCCACAGGCTGCCAGTTGGACAGCCCTGCTGTAGAAGATAACGTTGTTAACCCCTTTAGACTAGAAGAACTTTCATTTGAAGCAACGTAGGGGGTTCTTCACAGTCAGGACAGTGAGGTTGTGGAATGCACTGCCGGGTGATGTTGTGATGGCTGATTCAGTTAATGCCTTTAAGAGTGGCTTGGATGATTTCTTGGACAGACATAATATCAAAGGCTATTGTGATACTAAACTCTATAGTTAGTATAGGTATGGGTATATAGAATTTATGTGAAAGTATGGAGGTGTGGATGCTGGGTTTTCATTTGGAGGGGTTGAACTTGATGGACTTTGTGTTTTTTCAACCCGATTTAACTGTTACTATCGTTCTCTACAGACATTTATTACTTTTCTTGCTGTTAAACTAGAAAAATGAGTGGTATGATTCTCTGTGCATCTATAACAATAAACATAGAGAGATGACATCTGTATTTCATTTAGAGACAATAGCATTACAAATGCACAATATTTGAAAATGCATTGTTTAATGGCGGATTTGTTCTGACTCTTCTCAAGACAGAAAAGACTGGAGCTGCTACAATGTATACTGGCAAGGATATTCAAAAAAGTAAAGCTTCACAAATTGCATGAATCATTTGAGTACACTAAAATCATGTCAAAAGCAGGGGAACATTAAAAATCCATAAAAACAGGGAATATATATATGCAGTTGTACAGCATACACATCTGACAGAAATGAAGAGGGGAAAAAAAAGTGAAATGCAATATATGGACAGCTTGGCACAAAGACAATAACAGTGTTTCAGTGAAATGAAGGACTTATTTGAATTATCACGTTTTTAATTTCTTAATTAGTTGGAAAACATGGTTATGAGAAAAAAATTGGACCTTAGTTAAGCTTAATAAATTACAATTATTATGAATGTTAAAAAGGACATTATAATGATCAGTTACAGATAAAAAAAAACAGTAGAGGTCATTTATGACTTTTTGCAGTTGCGGGCTGGGCCAATACTGATTGACAGGGGTATGTCATCAAATCCTTCTACAGTGTCTGTCCAAAGGAAATAAAAGTAGGTGCAAATTGTTTAATGGAACCGATAAGATTTTAACTGATTAACATTTATTCAGTGAGACTTTTAAAAAAAAAAATGTTAAATAACTGTTTTCGTCCTGTTCCAAATTGGAATCTGGGTCAATAGATGCAGCAGACTTTGTGCATAAAGAATTGGACACACACACCATTGTGACAACAAGAATCTCCACGAAACCAATAAGGACCGCTTCGAACTCACCACTGCTTGGCTGCTCCCCTATGGTGCTCAGTCCGCAGCGTCCCCACTGCCAACAATAGATACATGAACAGGAGGACGGCACTCCGGTAAAAACAGGTTTTTATTGCTGGGTACTGTAGGAATACATAGGCCTTACGCGTTTCGAGAAGCCTATGACTAAGGGAAGGTGTTCCCAAAACGCGTAAGGCCTATGTATTCCTACAGTACCCAGCACCGGAGTGCCGTCCTCCTGTTCGTGTATCTATTGTGACAACAAGCACCTGAAATGCCAACCAGACTTCGAAAACTCAGTGCAACTGCAGTATTTTTGATGCATTTGCTACAGTTGTGATTTCACTAAATTGCACTTTGCACTTGCAGTCGTAAATTATCCCTAATATCTGTTTTGCACGGCTTAGCTTGTGGAGTAAGAGCAATGGCATGCACAATGATTTTGGGGCATCTTGCCCGCTGTGTTTTTTTGTTTACTTCAAACACCCAAAAAAACCCAACTGCTATTCCCTAATTCTTGGGAAAGATAATTGCATGAAAGAAAGCAGTAAAGGTACATATTGCGGACATTATTGATTTTGGGCATTTTGACCCTGCATTTAAAGCAAAAGGAAAAACACATGGCGGACAAGCCACCTGAAATCATTGTGTGCAATTGAGAGATGTGATTTAATACAAATTAATAAAACTATGCACATTTTTCATAAAAATGTAGCCAACAGGAGTTATAGCTTCAAAGAGTTTTGGTTAAGGTCGCACCATCAGCACAACTGCAGCTACTTAAATAAATACAGGTGTGCTGAATATTTGTTACATAAAATAAGTGACTGATAATCCTACTTGCAAATGGGTAAACTTCATCTTCAAGATGCGATTGTTGCAAACAGAATCCATTTAAGCTTTGCTACATTCCCAACAATTCCAAAGTTGGTCATAAGGCTCCGAAACAGAACACAAATCCTTGTTTTGGTGGCACCAAACATTTGTTCAACATATTTTTGACTCATAGACTGGATATGGCTTAAGGGTCAACTGGCACACCCATAGATATATATTATATTAAATAATATTGGCAGTACAAGTGAGCACATCATAAGGTGGATGTACTTGGGTAGACACCGGCTGCCAACGCAGCCACTCCAGACCAAGGCACCAGCTTATTAGACCCTATATCGAGCCAAAACAATGGTTTGAACAACGTATATCTGGGTCTTTATTGGCCAGATACCTATTGGCAGGTTTAAAAAGGCCGTCGTGCAAGAAGCACTCCAGGCTGTAGATGTGGTTGTGTTCAGATCATTGTGCATAGGCAAATAGCATAACCCCCAACTGACATGCGGGACAGTCCAGATTTCTTATTGAATGTCCCGAGTTTCTCTTTGATCTCCTGCACTGAACAACCAAAAAAAGATACAGTGTTTCTGAAATGTAATTAAAAAAGAGGCAGAGAGCCCAGAAAATTCAGCACCTGCACTTAGATACATTTGTGACATTTTAATATAAGCAAAGTTACAATTGTAACTATTTAAGATAAGCAGGTCTCTTGTGGAAACGGTACTTGCAGCTTAAAGGGCAATTCACTTTCATTAGCAAAACTTAACTCATAAAAAATGCCCCCAAAATGCGTTCAAACTTTCCATAACCTGGAAAGCTGCGACTGCTGCAACAACTTCGGTTAACCTGCCAAATTTTGTAAAATGCATGTGGTATTTAGGAGGCGTGGCCATAAAATGGGCAGGGTCAAAAGATGTTTGCCTCGCATAGTGTCTCAAATCTTTTTCAAATGTTGGGAGTTATGACATACTGTTTTATAATCTGAACGTTGGCCCATGCGACCTAGGTTCCATCTGCAGCTGTTCTGTACTTATGTCTATAAACAAAAGGAACACCAAGAGCCCCAATAGTGTAATATGTATTGGTAAGGGATAATGAAATAAGAGTAGATAACATATACTCACAATAGGCAACCACTGTAAAGGCAGGTGGGGAGATTGTCCTGACCCCACTCAGGATTAAGAAGTCGCTCTCTGTAGATAGAACAAGGGTATCAACCCTCCACCCAGGGTGGACTTAGTATTGTATAAAAAGAACAGAGGCGCCAAAAGAATAAAAGGATTTAAAAACCAAAACATGGTAATCAGAGGAGGCAGTAGTGGACTTACCTCCTCCAAGCAGACACAAAACGACTGTAATTAAGCAGTCAAAATTTATTAACGAACTCCAATCAGTACAACGCGTGATACTGATTGGAGTTCGTTAATAAATTTTGACTGCTTAATTACAGTCGTTTTGTGTCTGCTTGGAGGAGGTAAGTCCACTACTGGGCTCTGATTACCAAGTTTTGTTTTTTAAACTCGTTTATATCCTTTTATTCTTTTGGCGCCTCTGTTCTTTTTGTTCTTATGTCTATATCCATCATGCTCTTTTACAATTGTTACTTGCGGCTTGCTGGCTTGTTTTTCAACTCATCCAAACCTGGGACTGCATAGGGATAATAACCAAGCATATGTGAGCTGTTGGGGCAGAAAAAGCATTTTAGAATGTTCTTATGGAACAAGGTTAACATTAATTTTCCCGGTGTAATTGACCTTAGGACCATATTGGCCTCGACAATGCCAACAACAGATAAAAGAGTTTTGGATACTGCCAGTGCAAAAGATCAACTGGGAATAACAGATGATGTTACAAACCCTGTTTGCAGATTTTACTTTGCATAAGACCTTCAATCCTCCCTTGCTACAGCCACTCTTCTGTCATCCCAGACCCTTCTGTTGTGTCATAATTCAACAGAAAAGCAAAATCACCAACTTACTTTGTTTCCTTGTGTCTACCTACATAAACAGATGTTTTACATATGCATTCTGCTGTATCAGCAAGAGCATATAATAGTTATAATCCTTCTACACTGTCTGCCCTAGAAAATAAAAATAGGAGCAAACTGTTTCATGAAAGAATAAGATAAACTTTTTAAAATGTTTTATGTGAATAACCCTGAGTTTTCTGTTTAAATAGCTGTTAATTATACTGACCTCCATATGCCTTTTTATAGTCAATGAATATGGGATAAGTTTATAACTAAAAACAGAAGTATGCGTTCAACAACACACTGGATAAAAATAAAAACTAGAATAAAACGGTGTCTAATGGATGACAGACCTAGGAGAGGGGTATTTCAATAATACACGGTGTACTCGAACACTGCAAATTTCTGTATTTCAGTATACAGAAGCAGACTTTAAAGGAGAAGGAAAGTTACAATCACTGTAGGTGCCAAATGTTAGGCACCCCCCAGTGATTATTTTCACTTACCTGATACCCCAGGCCGGTGCATTTGTTGGCAAACTGCAATCTCCCTGGTTACTTCTGAGCGAGCACAACAGAGTGATGCTCTTCTTCCATTTCTTCTACGTGAAAAGACCGTTTTTTTTGTTATAGTTGCACTTTTTACTCTACTGTGCACCTACTCGAAGAAAGAAGTAGAAGAAGAGGACGGCTTTGTGTTGATTGCACAGACGTACCCCAGGCCGGTGCAGTATTCTACTAACATGAGCAAATGCCCGGGGTAAGTGCCTAACATGAAGAACACATGAAGTGATTTTAATTTTCCTTCTCCTTAAAGGGCATATTTCTGTTCTAGCTCCAATTAAATTTGAAAGGGAAATAAAACATGTGGTGCTTGTCCAGACATTGCCCGGTAGTTCAACAAAAATGCAAAGCTGTGATGTCAATTTCTCTAACAACAAACCCTGCACAGAATGATAAGTGAAGCCAATGACATTGTTAGCAGAACCTACTTCTTACATATTTTCTTTGGTTATATATTTCATAATGCCTTTTATCGAGTCCTGAATTTTCTCCTGTGCCGAATCCAAGACACCCACTGCATAAGGAATGGACCCATTTTACAACATTTCAGAATTTCTTTTTGTATATTTCCGATTCACTGCTCTCTTGGGTAAATTACATGATTACAGTTTATATCCGTTTGTACATTATGTTTGCACTTTTACCATTCTCGACAGTAGAAAATGATAATGGCAGTAATTCACAGCACTGACTATAATTCATCATTACTTGTAGCCGATGTAACAGCAGCAAAGGTTTTAATATTCAGTGAACAGATACTCAACAAACCCAGCACAGGTAATGACTAGCTCTGCTCACAGGCTGCTGTTACACTGCATTTAAACATAAAATATGGACTAATTACAATATCTCAACCTTCTTATAGTTACAGTAAGGAACGTTACATAAAATGTGGTCGGTGAGGAGCAATAGCAAGGCTATAAACTTTGCAAGTAGGTTTAGTAAGAACCTGGTTACAAAGTCTTCTGTCCTTCAACAAGTGCTGCAGCAGCAGCTAATCTCTCCATTTTATGTGTCTGCCGATGCTTTTTCAGTCCATAAGTATTGCTGAAGGCCTCACCACAGGCTCCACATTTGAAAGGCCGACCACCTTGGTGGGTTTGCACATGTTTGCTAAAATACTTAGGGTCCTTGAAAAGCTTGAGGCAACAAGAACAACGTAGGTCTGGTTTAGCATCATGGGAACGCTGGTGCCTAAGGATGGATGAAATGTAAAAGAAACTCTTCCCACATTGGTCACAGCGGTAAACCTTTTCACCTAAGTGCACACGTTGATGTTCTAAGAGATTGGAACGGTAGCGGAAAGTCTTACCACAGGTCGGGCAACGCTGAGGACGAGCCACGATGTGCAAACGTTGATGTTCTGCCAGACTGGATGACTGGGCGAATCGTTTGTTGCACAGAGCGCACTTGTATGCTCTCTCCCCAGTGTGCACCACTTTGTGCTGACGAAGATACCAAGAATGCAAGAAGCCACGGCCACAAATAGTGCAGCGGTAAGGTCTTTCTTCAGTATGGCAACGCTGATGGCGCATGAGGAGGGCTGCTTCCCAAAAGCGCTTTCCACACACAGAACAAGTGAAATGCCGCTTCTGCAAGTGAGTCCGGCGATGAAGTAGCAGATCATAAGCCCCTGCAAAATTCTGTCCACATACATTGCAAGCGAGCGTGCGTCTTACTAAGTGAACATACTTATGAGTAACTAAGCCAAGAAAGTGCTTGAAACTTTGACCACAAATACTGCATGAAAATCGCTCCCCGCTTGGGACCATAGGGTGTTCCTCAAAAGGAGAAGACACAAGTCCAGCAGCTGCGGCTGCTGCAACAACTTCGGTTCCAGGAACATCATTAGGGGCACTATTCTCTAAGCAATTTACTTGTTGACCTTCTGCTACATCTTGACACTGACTTACAGGGTGGAGACGTTCCGGGGCTGTCTGATGTACTAGCTTGTGCCACATCAAATTTTCAATAAATCCAAAACATTTACCACATGTATCACATACATAAGGCTTCTCATTCATGTGCAACTCCTTGTGGTTCATAAGGTGAAAAGAGTCTGGAAACCTCTCTCCGCAATCAGTACATCCAAAAGTAAGTCTGTCCGGTGGAAGAGAGCCAGTGGCCACTGAACAAGGTAGCTGGAGTCTGTGGATCTGTTTATGGCGTGTCAGGCTCTGAGGGTAGCCAAAGACCTTTCCACACAACTCACACTTATATGGTCGCTCTCTAGTATGTACTACATGGTGTTTAGTGAGGTGAAATGACTCTCTGAATCGCTTGCCACAGACTGAACACTGATGCGGCTTCTCTCCAGTGTGAATGCGTTCATGTCGCTTGAGAGTTTCCCGTCTACCAAAGCCGCGTCCACAAACATTGCAGCAGAAAGTCTTAGCATTGTTATTTACAGAAGATGGTTTTTGCAAAGAATTAGGACCAAAAATAGACCCAATTTTCCCAATTACGCTAATAGCAGCATGGCCAACATTTGATACATCTGTACCTAGAAGAGAAGCTGCCTCTATTGTAACCGATGATGTGGGTTCCTTAATCACCTCATTGAGGGGTGGTTGCTGCTGTACCAAAGGCTGCTGCACCAATGGCTGTTGTAACAATGACTGTTGTAACAATGGCTGCTGATGCAATGCCAGGCCTTGTTCGTGAACCTGTTTATGTCTCAAAAGGCTCTGGGGGGCAGCATAAGACTTGCCGCAGAATTCACATTTGTAATCTGGCCTCTCACCTGTATGTGTGGTTTGGTGCTTCAACAGGTATGACGTGTCCCGAAATGATTTTCCACACACCTCACACTGAACTTTCATGGAGTCAGAATGGGTCTTCACATGACGTTTTAAACTCTCGCGACGATTAAAGCTTTTTGAACACACACTACAACTGAATGGCTTCTCTCCTGTGTGTATGATCTGGTGCTGATGAAGATGACTTTGTTTCTTAAACACCTTCCAGCAAAGAGTGCACGTGAATGGCCCGTCCTGAGGTAAGGGGATACTCTGCTCACTGCCAGTTACAGGCATCTCAGCAGAACCGGCAGCGGCCTCAGACATTGCAGCGGCAGCTGCCGCCACTACTGCAGCTGCTGCCGCAGCCTCTCCGTCTGCGGGTGGGACTGTATTAGTTAGCTCTGCTTCCATTTCTTCTTTATGACAACGCCTGTGCCTTATCAAACTTGAGATGTGATTGTATGTGCGCCCACAAGTATTGCACTCGTAGGGCCTTTCACCAGTGTGCACCAGCATGTGCTGTACTAGATGTGATGATTGCTTAAATGACTTTTGGCAAACTGTGCAAGGAAAACGACGGTCAATGAGATATTTCAGGCGACGAAAGTAGTTTTTATCGTCTTTGTTCTCCTCTTCAGGTTGCAACTGTCCCTGAGCTACAGGGAGGCTACGTTTTAGGTTGTTGAACAGATGTTGATGACTTGATAGATCAACAATCCCCCACTGCGCTGTATTGAAAGCACTGTCAAAAATGGTCTGGGTAGTTGTGATTGGGGTCTGATTGTTGAACTGCTGTGTGGTAGCTATAATATCTGGCTTTTTGGAGGGAGAAAGTGAAGAGGAAGCAGGGGCTTCAACTTTAAATTCTTTAGGTTTTGAAGTGCTAGTACTTGCAAACTGAACGTGATTGGGCTGGGCCTGATGATTGTAATCGTACTGAGGTGGAGGGCAAGGAAGTGCTGCTACAGCCTTTGCGTGCTCATGGTGGGTGTACAATTCCATAGGCTCAAAGCGCTGATGGTTCAGGAACTCCAGGAAATCAAAAGGGTAGTTCTGAAAGTGGATTCCCTCATCCCCTGCATTAGCTTCCATTTCACAAGTCCAAACTTTCCTAAACAAAGAAATAAATAAAAAACAGATATAAGGTCAGATATGAGCAAGTGATGACGACTTAAATTCATATGCAGTCATTGCACTGAATCCCCAAGTTTGTCTGCGTATAAATGATTGGTCTACCCATTTTTACCTAAAGTAACCACATTTCATTTGAATCTCCTAAGCCTGGAGCTCTTGGTATATTGAAATCACTTACAATGTACTGCTGCTGGGCTAATGCGAATAGGAAACCTGCTCCAGATGAAGAAAAGTGTTACAACCTTCACCATTCATCTGGTTTAAAGGAACTGCCCCCGTGGCTAGACAGCAGTTTGTTTATTTAAACTATAGTAGTGTTTCTGAAGTGTTTCAGTACAGCAGCAAGAACTAGCTTCCGCTTCAGCAGTCTAGGCAGAGATGTGGAGCGCCGCACCTCGGATTTTGCAGAATCGCCCTTTCGCCATTCTACAGTGTACATCCAGAAGCAGAGATTTAATATGTTTAGTGTGGATTTGTCACAATTTTTTTGTGTTACTTTTCCTTTAAATTGTGAGTCTAACTTCTCCCAAGGGACCTGTTATGTTATTTTGTTACAATTACTTATTTGCTTATCTCAAAATGATAACAAAAGTATCTTATCTGCAGCTGTGGCTGTTCTGGGCTCTCTGCCAAAAGCCAATTAAGTTAAAAACTTTGTTTCTTTTTCTGGCTGTTGAGGGCAAGAGAAAATTGTGACTTTCCAGTACAAACGAGGGACTGCGGATTGAGCTGTCAAAAGAGGGACTGTCCCTCTGAAAACAGGACAGTTGGAATGTATGATCTACTGTGTATCCTGTGCTTGAATGGCTGCCCCCATGGCTACACAGCAGCGTGTTTATATAAACTATAGTAGTATTACTGGAGCAAACACATCAGTTTTACCAGGGCAGTAGGGATGTGTGGGCCGACCCCTGGAGAAAATGTGTGGGGCAAGCTCTTCTCTTCTTCTCCCCGCCCGCAACCTAGTACTGCCGGCTTCCGGCGCTGGAATTTATAGACTTCCGCCTGCCCGCTCCTTACCCGCATCCGACCCAGGACTGCTGCTCCCCTTTATTTATAGACCCGCCCCACAGTGACGTCACAAAAGGGGTGGGTCAGGCGTGGGTCTATAAATAAAGGGGAGCAGCGGACCTGGTCGGATGCAGGTAAGGAGCGGGCGGGTTAGGGTCTGGTGTGGGTCGAGAAATTCTCGACCCGCACATCACTACAGGGCAGGGCAAGTGTGCATTACATTGTCATTCCATTAAAACACTTTTTTTGGTGTTACTGTTCCTTTAAAATTGCAAACTGGAGAGCTGCTGAATAAAAAGCTAAATTACCCCAAAACCACAAATAAAAAAAAAACGAAGACAAATTGCAAATGGTCTCAGAATATCTCTCTCTACATCACACTGAAAGTTAATTAAAAGGTGAACTAGTTCTTTAATTACTAAATAAAAACATAATTGTATTGGTCTCACCCGTAGGTGATGAGCGTGGGCTTGTGGGCACCCATTGGTTTCAGAGATGACTAAATTGGCTGCAGTTTATCATTTATATTTGTTAGAACTGCAAAAAAAAAAAAGCTCCCATCATTGCCTAGTTTGGATGTAAAGGGGGGGGGCTGTCAGCTGTTGCTCAGCAGCAAATAGGGAAGACATACTTGTAAATTGCTAAAGCTGTCAAGTTTCCGGATTGGAAATCACTTCATTGTATTGCACTGCAGTCTGCAGCACGATGAATCCCAGTAAAGTGAATGCTAAAGAGGAAAGCTATTGGACAGGTTTGGGATGTAGGAAAAGGATGGGCTGCAACATCATAAGAACATGTGACACAATCACCTGTTTAAATGAAAGAAAGCCTGAGCCTCCCAGCGGCAGCCACACCCCCTCCAGCTGCTGCTGCTCGGCCTCTGAGCATCCCGCCCAAAGGTCCCGGCCGATTCTCATAACACAGCCCGCAGTCCCGGATCGTCGTTTAAATGCCCAGCTCCACTGCTCCTGCAGGCCAGCTCGCCCAGAGTTGCGTCACCGTCTCGACGTCACGGCTTCCGAATGGCGGCGCGCAATGACGCAGCACGTAGCCCTCCGGGGATTGACGAGTGCAGACGTGACATACGTAAAGCCGTCGCACAGGTTGAAGGCGCCAGTATTACGTTGTTGCCAGTGCGGCGATGTTCACTCACATTCTTCTCCCCCAACCATACTCACTTGTTATTTCTTTTGTTGGGCAGAAGGAAATAAATCATTCTGATTTTTTACCCTGGTTCTTGCCTTTAATTCCTGTTGCTGCCAGAGCCTCAACTTGTTGAATGTTAGTCAAAAACATGTTTTTCTTAGCTCAGTCACACTCAATGCCAAGGGGAAAATACGTGTTTTCTTGGCGTTTGCTCGCAATGGCGCCCCAGTGGGGTTAATCTTGATTGGTGTTGTTTGTGGAAACTGGGATTCATTTAAGAAAAGACGATGGCTGGAATTGGCCAAAAGTGTTTAGGTGTTTTTGACTTTTGGTATCATATAGTTCCATTATTTTTGAGCAAACCAGGGTCACATTTTTCACACTTAAGGGACCAAACAAGGGTATTTTTTCGTGCAAACATTTTTTTTTTTTACAATTTAAGGACAAAACCAAGGTTAATATAAGAAAGACGATGAATCTGACCAGATGGTGTTCAGACTTTTTATTCACTCTGGTATCATATGTTTCTAGTTTTGTTTTGCGCAAACTAGGGAACATTTTTCACAATTAAGGGACGAAACAAGGGCAAATTTAAAAAGTCTGACAGAATTTGATCAAGCAAAATCTTGAGCTTTTAGGCTCTGTTTCTTGGTAGGATCAGTGGGTAGGGTTGCCATCTTTTCCTAAATGTTTTACCGGCTGGTGGGGGGGTGGGTCGTGACATCAAAATTGGCGGGGCTATGACACAAAAGGGGGCGGGGCCGCGGCACAGGGATTTCACGACGGATTTCAGTTAAGTTTTACAGGGGATTGGGGGCAGGCCAAGGGGTCTTTTTAAAGAGTATTACAAATTTACTGGCAGCTACATTGCCGGTAAATTTGTAATACCGGCCCTGGACTTGGCAGGTGTTTTACTAGTAGGCTAGTAGGGTTGCCACCTTTTCTGGAAAAAAATACTGGCCTTCCTATATTTTTGCCATCTTTTCCTATTAATAACATTAGCATCAAGCATAATTTATACCTGCCAGGCCGGTAAAATACCGGCCAGGTGGCAACCCTACTGGCTAGGCCGGCAAAATACCTGCCGGATGGCAACCCTATCAGTGGGTCCTAGTCTTTTGTGGATACAAGGGCCACATTTTATACTAATTTAGGGACAAAACAAGGCCTACTTTAGGACAAAACAGTGCACTATTGAAGTTCATATAAAAATGGGTTCATGAAAGGTAAGATGCTGTTATTAATATTGTTATTAACTTAAACAGGTCCTTGTTCTTGATCCTTACTAAATTTGCATGAATCCATATTGGTGGCAAACCAATCCTATTGGGATAACCTTGGTTCCAACCATGTGTAATGTGGTTAAATCTTGCTTAATTTTGCTACTGGATTGCACACAGGGTGACCGCTGAGACACGTGCCACTGACACAATTTGGGGGGTTGTAGAATTGTCTTATGCGAAGTATAAATGCTGCTGCATATTTAATCATTTTTGAAACATATGTGTGCCTGGATTGTAATATCTATGCCACTGGCTGTCAAGGACCTGACTGCCAACTCCATAAAATTTATGTTTTTGTCTTTTCTTGTGCAACAAGTTTAGTGGCACCATGCAGCATGGCAATCTCAAAGAGCTTACAGAGGTGGTTCACCTTTAAGTTAACTTTCAGCATGTTATAGAATGGCTAATTCTAAGCAACTTTTTATTGGGGTTTCATTTTTTCTTTTTTTATAGTTTTTGCCTTTTTCTTCTGACTCATTCCAGCTTTCAATTGGGGCTCACTGTCCCAACCTAAAAAACAAATGCTCTGTAAGGTTACAAATTTATTGTTATTGCTACTTTTTATTACTCCTCTTTCTATTCCTAGGGGCAAATTGACTAACGTGGGTGAAAATTTGACAGTGTGACGTCATTTCCGTACTTCGTCGATTTACCAACGGTTGCTAGCGTAACTTCGCTAGTGAAGGAGATAGACTCTAGCGGTACTTTGCTCCCTAACGCCTGGCGAATTTGCACTCTGGCGAATGGACGTAACTACGCAAATTCACTAAGATGCGGATTTTACTGAAGGTTTCCTCTTGCGCCAGACTTGCCTTCGCCACCTCAGACCAGGCGAAGTGCAATAGAGTAGATAGGACTTCCTAAAAAAATAGTTGAACATTTTTCTAAGTCCCAAAAAACGCTAGCGTCTTTTCCTTTTTCAGGGTGATAGGCTGAAAAAGAACATAATTTTTTTGGGGGGGTAACCGGCTTCCCCCCTAAATTTCCTAACATATGGCAACTAAACTATACACTGGGCTCATGTGTAGGGCACTATAACAACTTTATTTTATTTCATTTAGGTTTCCCGGGCTTGTGTAGCGTAATGTATTTGCTGCAACATATACGTCCATTCAACTTTAACTTCCCGCAGTCTGCAAATGAGGCAACGCTAGCGCAAATTCGCTTTTCTTGCTGCAGTAACGCTAGTGCAACTTTGGCAGCATTCGGCATCCTGGATGCAACTTTGGATTTTAGTGAATTAGTGTTGTCCTGGTGAATCTACGCCTGTCGAAGTGTTGCAATGTGATCGAAGCTGTCGGTGGCGAATTTTCGGAGGTTAGTGAATTTGCCCCATATAGAGAAAAAAATGGAGGTTTGAACTTTATAGTAATATACTATAAAATGTCTATCAGGTTGTTAGTAGATATTGCATACAGAATACAGGATAAGGAAAAAGCCATAAATATATCATCATCCAACGATATGTGGAAAAAGACAGTTTTGTTGTAGGATGTTTTACTTGGTTCGCTGTATAAAAAGAAGTCTAATAAACTGGTGTTTAAACATAAAACATATTACCAAAAACTCAGTAAAATATTATGTCTGTCATTCTGAGACCTTCAACTTTTTTTTTTATCACAGATGTTTATTGCGGTAGAACATACAAATCAGCAGAATCTACAAAATCTTACAAAGAACAGATAATGGCCATAGTTCACTATAATCTATAAATTAAGCAAAGTTTCCTAAAAGGTTATTTACAAACTACAAAAGTTTCCAGTTAACCTACAAAACACAACGGATAGCAGTCTGAAAGCGTATGTCAGTCTTTTCCACATCACAAAGGAATTAAATCGAAAATGTTTTCCCTTCCTCCGAGCCACATAGTATTTTCTGGGGTCATTAAAGAAGTTACTATACATTGCATATATTTTACACTTATATCTCCCACAAATTGCAATTCCTCCTTTTTAATTAGCAGGAAAGGCTCTAAGGCCTGAGGCATAAGGCACTGTGAATAGTGATTAAAACCCAAAGGTATCACTTATACAAATGCCTTTGTATTTTTTTTTTTAGATGAAAACAGTTCATACGGGGGGGGGGGGCTAATGCTTAATAATGATGGTCAGAGGAAAGTTTTCTGTGGTGGGCAACAAAACTTTTTATTACAATGTCTTGCAGCATTGCCCTAATACATGCTAATTATAGAGGCAATACATTTTAAAAAATAGTGGTGTTAAAGGGTTTTGGATTTTTTGTAAATAACATATATACATATATTTACAAATCCTTCATTGGCTTCTCAACACCGCCAATCAATGGATGTCACATTTCAATAACAAAGGGCAAGTAGCACCTGTACACATACTGCTGTAAGTGAGGCAATGATCAAACTGCCATTTTTTTGCCCATAGTGCTCTGTGCCTTGTAGCAGTGCTGCCAGCAAAGGTGCAACTGCTCAGGGGTTTAGTTATCAAAGGCCGAGTTTTAGGATTGAAAGCACAACTCTATATGTTTTCTGATTTAAAGGAACACTTTAATAGGCTGCTCACCTGCAGTCTAATCAGACCAGCCACCTTTAGCTGGACAGCTACAAAACTCAAATAGAAAAAAACTTGAATCAGTGAATTCTGGGTGAAGAACCTGAAAACTCGTATTAATCAAGTTTTTAGCGAAAAAAAACTCTAATCGTTCGAAGTAATCGAGTTTTTTAGCGAAACCCACCAAAAAAAACCTTGAACGCTACAAACATCTACAAATGGTTGAAGGGACCTCTGCCATTGACTTCTACATGACCTTGACATGTTTTAGCTGGAGCAGTTTCGTATTCGATCTACAGAATTTCCAGATTTGGGGTATATTAAATCTCGAAAAATGCGATTTTTTCACAATTAACCTGAAAATTTGAGTTTTGACGGAAAAATACCCTCAAAAAGGTATCACTTATACAAATGCCTTTGTATTTTTTTTTTTAGATGAAAACAGTTCATACGGGGGGGGGGGCTAATGCTTAATAATGATGGTCAGAGGAAAGTTTTCTGTGGTGGGCAACAAAACTTTTTATTACAATGTCTTGCAGCATTGCCCTAATACATGCTAATTATAGAGGCAATACATTTTAAAAAATAGTGGTGTTAAAGGGTTTTGGATTTTTTGTAAATAACATATATACATATATTTACAAATCCTTCATTGGCTTCTCAACACCGCCAATCAATGGATGTCACATTTCAATAACAAAGGGCAAGTAGCACCTGTACACATACTGCTGTAAGTGAGGCAATGATCAAACTGCCATTTTTTTGCCCATAGTGCTCTGTGCCTTGTAGCAGTGCTGCCAGCAAAGGTGCAACTGCTCAGGGGTTTAGTTATCAAAGGCCGAGTTTTAGGATTGAAAGCACAACTCTATATGTTTTCTGATTTAAAGGAACACTTTAATAGGCTGCTCACCTGCAGTCTAATCAGACCAGCCACCTTTAGCTGGACAGCTACAAAACTCAAATAGAAAAAAACTTGAATCAGTGAATTCTGGGTGAAGAACCTGAAAACTCGTATTAATCAAGTTTTTAGCGAAAAAAAACTCTAATCGTTCGAAGTAATCGAGTTTTTTAGCGAAACCCACCAAAAAAAACCTTGAATGCTACAAACATCTACAAATGGTTGAAGGGACCTCTGCCATTGACTTCTACATGACCTTGACATGTTTTAGCTGGAGCAGTTTCGTATTCGATCTACAGAATTTCCAGATTTGGGGTATATTAAATCTCGAAAAATGCGATTTTTTCACAATTAACCTGAAAATTTGAGTTTTGACGGAAAAATACCCTCAAAAACTCGATTTATTTGGGTAAAAATCAACTCAATCTTTAATAAATAACCCGCTAAGTGTGTGATACCCACAATATGATAGAATTGAATGGTTTGGCACTTCTATTTTTGGCATTACTGCTCCATCAAGCATTGGAAATGTATTTCAATTTACAGTAGCTAATGTATATATGTTTTTTATACACATAACCACTATTGCCATGCATTCACCCAAACTAACTATTCTTTATTTGAACTGAACTACCTATGCTTGTTGTCACACTAACTCATAGCACACCTTTATTTATATTATTTGGTTTGCGGGTTTGCACAGCTGAATATAAATATGGAGTCGAAAGTACAATGGCGATTGCAAAGCCATCAGCTATTTTATTAAGTCTGAGGTGTTCCAAGACCAGCGAAAAAGTGATAAAAGCATCACTCATTGAGATGAAACTGATTTTTATCAAGCTTGCTTTTTTGGATCATCATTCTGCTTTGCAATTATTATTATTCATTTTTTGTGCTGTAGAAAAAAGAAAATGCCTAAAGCGTTTTCGCTAGAGGCATTTTAAATTCTCATTTCCATGTACATTAAAACAGTATCAGTATTTTAATACTAAATAGACTAGTTAACCAGTAATGCTTGTTTACCAGAGTAGAAGGTTGTAGTTGAATTGGTGGTAAAAGGGTCTGTATATGGTTTATTGTGAAACTGTAAAGTGGGGCTTTTCCTGTTGATTATAATGACAACACTACCGATTACTGGAGACAGCTCATTCAAGGGTAATTCCATTTAAAACATCATGGGTTTGAATGCAGTCTGGCTCCATTAAAAACATGGTCTATGGACCAGATGAGAAATACTACTCTTTCCATCTTCCTGAAATAACCGGGTACTTCATTTGAATCAGCTAGTAAACCTACATTTATACAGGTATCATAAAAAAACGGGATGCAGTTTCATACATTGTGACTTTCTATTTTTATATCTGTAGAAAAAGGTCAAATCAACTGGACTTGCTGTGTTTTTTTCCTTGACATTTCACCAGTCATCCAACTGGCAACTTCAATTCAGAATAACTGAATAGAGCAGTGGTCCCCAACCAGTAGCTGTTGAGCAACATGTTGCTCTCCAACCCCTTGTATGTTGCTCTCAGCAGGTGCTTATTTTTGTATTCCGGGCTTGGAGGCAAGTTTTGGTTGTATAAAAATCAGGTGCACTGCCAAACATAGTCTCAATGTAGGCTGACAATCCACATAGGGGCTACTAAATGGCTAATCACAGCACTTATTTGGTACCCCAAGAACATTTTTCACGCTAATGTTGCTCCCCCAACTCCTTTTACTTCTGAATGTTGCTCATGGGTTCAAAAGGTTGGGGATCCCTGGAAAAGAGTATTCTGAATTGAGAATGATGACTGGTGAAATGTCTTCAAGGAAAAAAACACAGCAAGTCTAGTTGATTTTACTTTTTTCTACAGCTATACCATGACCTGGATGAATGAGAATGATCACAAACTTTCTATTTTTATATTTTGGTGAATCTTCTCACTGCTTCTTAGTTTTCTAGCAGCTCAAATGGTTTGCTAGATGTCTTCCACAGGCCAATAAAATTACATCAAAACTACTTCAATTGAGTTGCCGTCGTCATCATCATCACCTAAAATCGTAGTATCAAGAAAAGCATTTTGCCCATGACTTAGCTCATGTGCCTTAAGCTGTTGTATTTGTGTATAAGTCTTCTGACACAGACGGCAGTGGAATACGTTGTCCTTAGTGTGTACCTGCTGGTGACGGAGTAGGTCACTCGACTCACGGAAAGCTTTATGGCATGTTATACAATGATAGGGTCTTTCTCCAGTGTGAATTCTTTTATGCCGGTCAAGATGAGAAAGCTGCCTAAAAGTCTTGCCGCATAGGTGACAGCCAAATGGACGATGTCCTGTATGAATCAGGTAGTGGCGATGAAGACCTGAGACACGAGCAAACGTTTTTGTGCAGAGGGTACATTTTAAGCTATCTCCGCTGTTTTCAATATTAGCCGCAGGATAGGAAAGTGCTTTAGGTTTGGAATGTAATTCTTCATGTGAATATTCTGGTTCTGTATCTCTGGTTTTTAAAGAGAACATGGGCTGAGAGTAAAAAGAAGAAGAAGTATGCTCATCAGGAATAGGCTTTTCTTTAATATGCCTTTGCCTGTGAAGCCGAGCATTATGCAGGTGCTTGAAGCTTTTTTCACATATAGAACACTGATATGGCTTCTCCCCAGTGTGAACTCGTTGATGCTTTAACAAATCACTAGTGTCACGAAATCCTTTCTGGCAAATTGAACATTTGAAAGGCCTCTCTCCAGTATGGATCAAATAGTGTCGCTGCAAGTGAGTCGCTTGCCGGAATCGTTGGTCACACACATTACAGGTGAAAGGCTTCATTCCAGTGTGAATAATGGTGTGTTTCCGCAGATTTGATGAATTATTAAAGCATTTCTTACATTCTCCACATTCATACAGCTTCTGTCCTGAAGGCCCGAATTTTAGGTGCAAAGGGCGATGCGTTTCCAGCTCTTCCTTAGTGACAAACCATTTACTACAAAAAGAACACTGGAATTCTACTGGTAAATCGTCATCTTCATGCACAGAAGAAATTACCTGCAATTTGTTTTGCCTTTGTAGAAGAATCTCTTCAATTCTTGTGTGTTTCTCCTGATGTTTTTTCATATAACAGACACGGGAAAAGCTCTTCTGACACACAGGGCAACTGTAGGGCCTTTCTCCTGTGTGGACACGGAAATGCACACGTAGTTCAGTAGAGTCTCTAAAACCTTTGGAGCAGTAGGCACACTGGAAGGGGCGTTCCCCCGTATGAACTAGGCGGTGGCGGTCAAGCTGAGATTTTTGTCGGAAGCTGCTTCCACATTCATCACAGACATAAGGCCTCAGTCCCGTGTGGATGTTTTTATGACGCCTTAAGTTAGAAGGGTCAGAGAAGCAACGGCCACATAGATCACATTCATACTGTTTGCGTCCCATTACTATACTTGGCTGATTGCTGGCAACGCCAACTTTCTTCAAAAATTCTCCCATGGTGAAGGGGCTGCTGTCCAGTTTAGCCTGTGCTGCCTTAACACTGCTGAGCATTTCACTTAAACAGGATGTCAAGCCTTCCATCTTTCTTCGTTATTGTCCACTACAACAACAAAACAGTAAAATGCAGTTAGAAATTCCTGATGCCCACAGGTGATCCAATACATGTGCCACATGTTCATATCAAACTAAAGTTGGTGACAGATATTTGGACAGTTTTGTCATTTTTAATTCAGCTGGTTAAGCTTGTGGGGGCTTCTTGGACTTCCATCATAAAACTCCTATCCTCCTCATCCTGCATCCTGGATATGATCAAAAGTTGTGTAAAGTAAAGGACACAAGCTGATCGTATTTTGGAAATGTAATGCACAGTGTTTCAGTTAATCAGCGATTGTTAATGTAATAAGGATATATAAATGAAAAATAATGATCTGAAGTAATGCGGCAAAGCTTCCTACGTGTGTTATATAAATACATTTATAACAAAGCGTGCTCAACTTCTCTGCATCAGCCACCTCCACAAAGAATAAGCCAGTGAAACCATGCTAGCTTAAAGGGATACTGTCTTGGGCAAAACATTTTTTTCAAAACGCATCAGTTAATAGTGCTTTTTCAGCAGAATTCTGCACTGAAATCCATTTCTCAAAAGAGCAAACAGATTTTTCAGTTTTCAGTTTGCTCTTTTGAAAAATTGATTTCAGTGCAGAATTCTGTTGGAGCAGCACTATTAACTGATGCATTTTGAAAAAAAACATGTTTTTCCATGACAGTATCACTTTTTTTTCCTACCTCTAAATTTGAGTGAGCTCAGTAAGCTAATGGGCGGGGGTTCACTCTGCACCAGGAAGAAGGGGAAACAAGCTGCTGATAACACAGGAACCAGAGCAGACTGGCAGCAGGGACTAAGGTACATTTATCTGGGGGGCTGATTAGAGTAAATTTAGAGATAGAAAAAAAACCCGTTTACTTCTTCTTTAAAGAAAATCTGTATGTATATCAACATTTGTATCTATACCAAAATTCCCTATGTGTCATATATTTGTAATGCTGTCCCGCATATTCATCCATTGTCTCTATGAAGGCTGACAGGAAATGCTGGAAGTTTAGAATAGTATATATATTTTTTCCTTTTGGGGGGCCCCAGATTTTGCTTTTCCTTGGCCTGCATGACGACTAACCCAGGCTGTGATGATGGCTGAAAGACTGAGGTTCTTAGAAGATAAGCAATTAAATGAAGAAGAAAACTGGAGAGCCTTCCAGTGTGAATAAATGTAGTTTTTATTGAGGTCCGAAACATGGAGTGCTTCAATAAAAACTACATTTATTCACACTGGAAGGCTCTCCAGTTTTCTTCTTCATTTATGATACTGCTGTGGAGATGGCTACTCTACTAATCTGTTGATGAGCCTGACTATAAGGGTAGGACTACATAAACGATTTCGGCGCAATCCGACCAAACGCATGCCACAAGTCACATGCAACAAAAATAAGGTAAGTGAATGCATTGCCGCATGGTGTCGCATCGTTGATACTACGCGACTGTCGGATGCAATCAATGCACGCTGCGACACCATGCGACAATTCTGTCTCTTACCTTATTTTTGTCGCAGTGCGTCGGATCGCGCCTAAATCGT
This sequence comes from Xenopus laevis, assembly GCF_017654675.1. Taxonomy (NCBI): domain Eukaryota; kingdom Metazoa; phylum Chordata; class Amphibia; order Anura; family Pipidae; genus Xenopus; species Xenopus laevis. The sequence goes on along the minus strand of NC_054383.1, from coordinate 108,893,278 downwards.
TCATGTAGTCCTACCCTAAGTCATTTGGAGGATTGTTTGTTAAACTATTGAAGATAAGCAATTAAGTTGCTGGCACACATAGAATAAAAGTATAATAATATAATAATATGTATAATGTTCCCATTGCCAATGCCCACCATTGTGGCTGTGCACTAGAGGTGATATATTTTAGCAGATTTATAACTAGGGACCTAGCACTATGCTGTGAATCTCTAAAGATTCTGTACCATATGTTGTACCCCCCTTTATCTATACAGGACTAAAGGAGAACAGTGATGTATTACTTGAAATTGAGGACAGATTTCTAGATTCTGTTGCATACCATAACACTGCAATAAATCTCATGCAAATATTAACTGCTAAAGGAATCTCCTTGACTGGAGTGATATCAAATGGATCTGGCTGGAAAATGAACCAACACATAATACAACTGTCAGGGGCGTAACTATAGAGGAAGCAGACCCTGCGGCTGCAGGGGGGCCCAGGAGGTATAGGGGCCCCATGATGCTCTAGTTCATATACAATTTCAAAAAATATTGATAAAACAGAACAACCTCTGGATATGTTGGGGGCCCTAAAATTAATTTGCTGTGGGGCCCAGTAACATCTAGTTATGCCACTGACAACTGTACATGGTCCTGTGCATTTGTTATAAGAAAACTATGCCAAGTGTTAATTGCTACCAAAATTAGAAGCAGCCTAATTAGCCTTGGGTATTCACAATGTATCCCCTGCTAATAAGAGAACAATGGATCCCATCAGTGTGCATGCACGTCCTGTAAATTGTGGGGGGCCGAGCCGATGCACCTGAGCACTATCCCCAGCCATTACCTGAGGGACGTATTGTTCCTAGGATGTGAGCAGCCTGTACAGATGTGCAGTGCAGACACTCTGCTTTCCCTTTCAGTCTGCTGCAAGCCCCTCGTCACCCCCCTTTTCCTGGCTACTGGGTATTTAACTAATGCAGTGTGTGAGCTCACAGGAAGAGTGCCCTGCATTTCCAGACAACAGGGGAACAGAGCAGGAAATATTCGTTCCCACCACGAACCAAAAGAGGACAGCTTGCTGTGCAAGGGGATGAGAGTTAAGGTTCTGTAGCACTAGTTCTAAAATGCTGTACTTATACTGTATGCTGTTTTTGCAATTGCACTGCTAGCACCTTTAACATTTTCCCTAGGAGCTGAAGGGATGAAGGCTGACTATGCATGGCATAAATACAAAAATAATCTGTCAGACACTATACAACGTAGTAATATGCCCCATGGGTGCTCTCCTAACCATAACCCTGCAATATAAGGAATATTAATGTATTTAATAGTTTCTTGTTCATTTCAAGTAAAAGACACAAATGCAGCCAGACAAATGATGCCAGAAATTGTATACAACATAGGCAAATGTCTGAATTTTGCTTACTGCTTAGTAAGTTTACTTCTTGTTCAGTATTAAGCTATTCAGCTATTAGAGTTAATGTATTGAGGCATAACAGAGGTATAAAAACACTCATTCACGCTGAAAAAAATAATGAAATTTTTTTTAAACAGAAACCCAACAAATCATCTCAGATATGTACATATTTTACAGAAGAAATTATGTAAGATATATGCAGGACCAAAAAAAAAAAGATTTGCTCACCGCTTTTCACCCACAATATAGTGGGAAATTAGATATAGTTAATGGTGGTTTAAATAAAATGCAGAATCAATGCAAAAAGTACTTTGAAATGACTAGACACTTTGGAACTGGCATTCCTGTTGATCAGTACACTCCCACCAAGAAGATGGGACATCATGACATTTTAATGGATGGATCTAAGAGTGTCAATGTCTTTGGGAAGCAAGCATCAATTAATTTTGATTACCCAAGGAGCCCGAAGTACAGTTCCACACCCATTAAAGTCTTTATTCCATTTTTGCCATGTATAATCACTTGGAAAGCTGATGACCCTCTCATATATGCCACTGTCTGAATCTTGTCCGTATTCCATGGTACTAAGCAGTTCTTTACAGTATATGCCAACCTCTTGCATATTGAGATCATAACTAGGATATTACAGAGTTATGCTGTGGATTGTTTTTAGCTCTTTGCTCCTGTCATTTGTTCTCTGGAAACCTTTAGGGGCATATTCATTTTCTGAAAGATAAAATTCATATAATGACCCAGTAGTCAGCAACAACCAAGATTTTCTAGATTTCTGTAGTTTTCTTTGTCTCTCATTTTGACAAAAACATACTTAAAATTACATTCATTAAATCCCACAATCCCTTAAAGAGCAGAGTTCAAATTGTAATTACATTTTTTAAAGGTTTTATTTATGCTTTTAACATTATACGGTTGATAGAAACAAGAGAAAGAACCATCGCATATTACATTGTGCAGTAGAGCAGATTATGTTTGCATGTGACAGTACAAAGTGACATTTATCGAGTCTAGTTCAGTGGTTTAATTAGAGGGGCTAGTATATTGGAGCCCTGTTTATGTAGCTATTCAGAGGGCCTGAATAGTTAATATTCCAGCTGTGTTTCTGGGTTAGCTTCCAGCCAGGGTGCCCGGATCTTCTCGAACTTCTTAGTACAGCCTCGCCCCTCGTATGTGAGTTTGATCAGTGGGAAAATTTTGTTAATCTTTACTATCCAGTCCGGTACTGTGGGAGGTTGGGGTGCCATCCATTTGGTCATCAGGAGTTTCTTTGCATAAAATAGCAGAGTTCGGATTAACGATCTGGTTCTGTTTTGGGGCAGTATATCTTCTACTACACCCAATAGGCATACTTCTGGGGAGCAGGGGCCCTGGAAGGCCAGTTTGTTGGCCATGTATTTCACTACTGATTTCCAGGATTTGTTGATGTGTGGGCAGTTCCAGGTCATGTCATAGAACTCCGCTTCCCCCCCACATTTGGGACAGATGGCCCCTGGATTCCTTCCCATTTTTTGCAATTTGCTGGGGGTGATGTATACTTGGTGCGCAAATTTAAGTTGGATAAGTCTGTCTTTTAAGAAAATTAGGTCTGAGTAGATACAGTCTGTTGCCTCTACCCAAAGCTTGTTAGTTATTGTCGGTAGAAGGGCTTGCCATTTTGGAAGAGCTTTGTCAAAGGGGGAAGGGGATATTTTGAGCAATGTAAGAAGAAGGCAAATAATTCAAAAATTAGAGAAGAACAATTGAAAAATTGCTAAGAATTGTCCATACTATACTAATACTATACTCATATTATACTCTTCTATACTACTATACTAAAAATACTACACTATGGGAGTTATTTACTAAAATCCAAATTTATGTAATTATTAGAATAAAAAACGCTCGACCAAACTCCCATGCCCCATTTTACCTTATTTATTAATAATATAACTTGAATAAATCTGATTGGGAAAAAAACAGAGAAAATCAAGAGAAAACCTGAATCGTACTAATTTTTCAGGCTTTTTTCCCGAAATGCACGATTTTTTCCGTTTTTTTTCCGAAAACACAGAAAAAGTCTGATTTTTGGGCTAAACCCACCGAAGACCATGATAACTTCAATTTGAGATGGGTGCCTCTCCCATTGACTTATACAGGGCCTTAACAGGTCTGAGATGGCGGATTTTCGGATTCATGCTTTTGCTGCATCAAGGTATAATAAATAACAAAAATGTTAGTTTTTTTTTTGTCATAAAAAATTGGAGATTTTGCCCCAAAAAGCCCGGCCAGATAAATTCGAGGTTTAGTAAATAACCTCCTAAAAGTTAAGTTATAATATTGTACATGCAATTCAGATATTTCTCCTGTCCATATTAATGGACACCAATATGTTTGGTGGACAATCCTGACCAATATCTGTGCACCATGGGATATCCGTTGGTTTGCCAATGGGGCAGGTTTGGAAATATCATCTGCTGATGTACCATGTTGGCCAGGTTAAGTGAAACATAAACATAAAAAGTTGGCCATATTTTGTCTGGCCATCCATTTGGCATGCAGGGCCAATCAGACACATATTGAAGATCAAAAATTCAAAGATATATTTCCAGTCAATTCTCAAAGTTAAAAAATCACTTTTTATTCATCATAAATATTAAAAAAGTAGGCATACAGACCAACCGATACTCCGCCCTACGCGTTTCGCACCCACAGGCACTTATTCATAGGCATTACTGTTGTTACATTTGGTCACAAAATTTTTTAATATTTATGATGAATAAAAAGTGATTTTTTAACTTTGAGAATTGACTGGAAATATATCTTTGAATTTTTGAATTGAGTGCCCTTTGGAGTTGGGGGCTATATTCCAGCACTTGGCCCTTTTTGACAGGCCTATATAGACTGCAGCAGTTGAGTAGTAAAGTTTTTTTTTGGATTTTACATATTGAAGATCGTCAATAGTGGAAACTGACTTTTGGTATATTGGGCGTAACTACTTACTCAAAATTAAAGTCCTGATGTGGGTGATAGCCACAGAATGCAGTCTCCAGTACATAGGGATTAAGCACAACAGCCTTGAATCCTGGGTGGCAAGTAATACAGGACACTCTAACATCCACTGTTTTTGTCAGCATCTCTTGTATGTCTTGGCAGCAAAGACATCCATAACGGTCCTTTAGAAAGATGCACTTATCACATGTGCAACTACAATATAAGCAAAAGACAAATCATTGCAATGCAATTTTTATGCCTTGAATTTCCATCCAGATCTCAACTTCCTTTTGTCAACATCCTTTCCAACAAGGCTGTAATAACAGGAGAAGCAGACCCTGAATGGTGTGAATGAACATTGAGGGCTTTTTTGAGCCATGTCATATGCTGTTTCATTTTAGGAAGAAGGTCATGATCTTGGACTTTTAAGGGTTTCTAAAACTATTTTGCTCTCAGTCCCCATCATCCAACTTCTAGTTACACCACATATTTATTCCAGATGAAAATGTTGTCTTTTTCAAAAGCAGTTATAATCTAACACCACAATAACTAAATATTGAGCCTGACTGAAAGGGTCAAGGAGAGTTTCTCCAACTGCTTAGGCTTTCCCTCGTTGGTGGTCCAGTGCAGGGGGTTATTGAATTCGTTTTACTTATAAATACTATGAAGATTATAGCAAGGTGACTATTACAAAAATGGTTTTGTTTGTCACCAGCTAACGGAAGGCCTAAATAAATTTTTGATTATAAAGGGGGCTTGAACCCAGAAAGTCTTAAAACATCTCCACTCCAGTCATGTAAAGGAATTGCATGGTTAGGAGGCTAGATGTCTGTCTATCAAAAGTAGGGATGCACCGAATCGAGGATAAGGTTCGGCCAGGATTCGTCCTTTTTCAGCAGGATTTGGATCTGGCCGAATCCTTGTGTCTGGCCAGACGGAATCCGAATCATAATTTGCATATGTAAATTAGGGGCAGGGAGGGAAATCACATGACATCATCACAAAACAAGGAAGTTAAAAAAAATGTTCACACCTTTCCTGTCCCTCATTTGCATATGCAAATTAGGATTTGGTTTGGTATTCGGCCGAATCTTTCACAAAGGATTTGGGGATTCGGCCAAATCCAAAATAGTGGATTTGGTGCATCCCTAATCAAAAGAAATGGTATTTGTAGTTGAGTTTTAAAGGGGCAGTATACCACCTTGTTCTACAATATCTATTGTTTTGTTATATCTTCAGCTAAACAGGACAAACACAGAGACTAAAGCTACTCCATGTTTGGTCCTTGCGAGGTGCATAAATAATCCCCATGCATAATGGAATTCTGTTTTTCTGTGCACTGGCATCTAAAGTATTTACGAGTGTTTGGCACAAGCCTTATCCACTTATGTTAAACAACCCTTTAACTTTCATCATTTAGGTGACATCTTGTGTTTCTCTGAAAATTCATCATGTTGCCTGAGTGCCCTGTACTTTGTACAAATACAGATTGCCTATAAAGAGAATTTTATGTTCATATTCAGTCACCTATTTTCAGTCTGAACCCTAAAAAGTATAAATTATTTTATTGTTTATTTATTTTAGATCATTATTATTATTAATAATAATCAGCTCATGTATATTCAACCTGTGCCCCCCCCCCAAATTGATGCATTTTCAGCAGCAGCTAAACACCGATGGGAGAGGGATTATATCATATATCAGCATTGTTTGCTCAGTTTATCTTTGTATTCATAAAACACCCCTTTATTAGCTACTTAGAACAAAGCGACCAGACTGAACTTTCATGTTTTATTAATTCTGTTCTGTTTCCTGTGAAGTTCCCTTTCCTGTCTGCGAAAGTAGCTTTTTCATGTAACACAAACCCCACTGTGAATTTACCCTTAGAAAATAGGTGAAGAAAACTCCAAAAAATGGAAACAATATTTTATTTTTCCTGCCAGAGTTGTCTTCATAGTTATATTCACTCTCTTCTTCACTCTCATCGAAGGAGTAACAATAAGCGTTCACAATATAGGCCATTCCGGCAGCTTCTTGCTTTTTGCTCAGCAGAACAGTAAGGGGCCGATTCACTAACTTCGAGTGAAGGAGTCGAAGGTAAAAAACTTCGAATTTTGACTTTTTTTTTGGGCTACTTCGACCATCAAATGGGCTACTTCGACCTTCGACTACGACTATGACTTCGAATCAAAGGATTCGAACTAAAAATCGTTCGACTATTCGACCATTCGATAGTCGAAGTACTGTCTCTTTAAAAAAAACTTCGACCCCCTAGTTCGCTATCTAAAAGCTACCGAAGTCAATGTTAGCCTATGGGGAAGGTCCCCATAGGCTTGGCTTACTTTTTTTGATCGAAGGATATTCCTTCGATCGTTGGATTAAAATCCTTCGAATTGTTCAATTCGAAGGATTTTATCGTTCGATTCGAAGGATTTTATCGTTCGATCGAAGGAATTATCCTTCGATCGAACTATCTGCGCTAAATCCTTCGACTTCGATATTCGAAGTCGAAGGATTTTAATTCCTAGTCGAATATCGAGGGTTAATTAACCCTCGATATTCGACCCTTAGTGAATTGGCCCCTTATTGTTTTGTTTTTAGTCTTGAACGATTTATGCTCTTCCCTCTATTTACTGTGGGTTTTTCCAAACCGCTGACTTAAATGAGATGTTATTCTTTTTAGCAAGCACTTTAAACTTAGGGGATTTTCTGTCTGTTGGAGGGGGAAGTGTCTAACTGATAATATTGTTTTTGCTGCAGAAAAAAAGTTAAAAAAGTTCAGACATTTTGTAGGATTTTCTCCCCCTAGTGGTAATACAGACAAGGACATTTATGGACATATATGGATGACTTCTAATATGAAAGCTGATCACTGGTCACATATTGTACAGCAATCTTATTCCTGGTTGGTTTCTGACCCTAAAATTCAGATCTTTTCTGAACCTTTCCTTTGTCTTACCATTCAAAGTTCACGATATGTTTACTAATGTATATGTAAAATTTGCAACATTTAACCCATTAAGTGACATCAGAATATCCCATTTCATTTGCACTCGTTTTTTGAACACTTTGTGCTCTCTCATTTTAGGGGCATTTCCTGGGGTTTAGTTTACCTAGGAAAATTATATATATATATATAGTTTTTTTTAGGAGAACCCGAGCTTTCTAAATCTGAGATTTTGTATATTTTCATTTATGGAACAAGATTTAGAGCTTTAAATACCAAAAACAAAAAAAAATGAAAAATTGCTATTTTTCATGATTTTGGGATTTACACCAGAAAACCATTTTATTTTACACACGAATAGTCAACTGATTTGGAAAGCCTCAAGTGTCTTGAACGTGTCAATACCAGTTATGTATAGTTTTATGGAGATTTCTGACTTCTATAGATCAAAAATTCCCAGCAGTAAATTATGCGTGCTTTACATTCCATAGACAAAAATCCTGGAACAGTAGATTTATCACAGAAACCATATATTTTTGAAACGTACACATTCTGCCAAATTTAAAATGGCTAACCATGTTTTTCTATATAACCTCATTTGGTAATTATATTTCTTATCACAACTTCCTGTATATATCTATTTAACAATGAGGGTAACCCTTCTCCTTTTAGATTGTAAGCTCTATTGGGCAGAGCCCTCTTCACCTCTTGTATCGGTTATTGGTTGATTTGTATGTAATTCTGAATTTAATGTATAAACCCAGTTATTGTACAACTCTGCGGAATATATTGGCGCTTTATAAATATATGTTAATAATAATGTCTCTCCTTGCCCAAGCAAGGCATTGTGTAGCAGCCTTCCTGTGAGAATAATGTGTGGTTATCTGCTCTGTATGACCCTGCAGATTGCCTGTTTGCTGCCTGCCCAAACCTTGACCTGTCTTCTTGACTCAGAACCTTTGCTGCCAGCCTCAACCTCCTGCCTCCTATAGGACATTCAATCTGACCCATGTCAGATGCCAGCACCTATTCTAGCCCCCCAAAGTCTCTGCCAAGGTTGAATCCTCACCAGGTCTTGAAGCAGAAAGCCCAGGAGCCCAAAAGTCTGTTGAAGGAACAAAGTTCTTGTAATTGCCTTTTTTTTAATTGCCTTGTATCCAGTAGCGTACAATTCGATAGTGTAAGAGACCGTCACTAGCGCAGCTGCGCTCCCCATTGCCAGCCGAATTTTAGAGCGTTACCTCGTTCGCCAGAGTTTCCTTCGCCACCTTAGACCTGGAGATGAAGCTACATCCTCCTCAATCTTAAGTCAGTGACATCATTTCCTGTATGCCGTAAAGTCATAAAATTTCTAAAAAATGCTTGCGTTTTTTCATATTTTAAAGCGGGATTGCCTTCAGAAGTTCGAACCAATAAAAATGTTTGTGTTAACATTTTTTTTCAACCATTTGAGGGGTATGTCACATTTGTTTTAGGGTGGGCTACTTTAGAAGACATAGAGTATATTTAACCTATATGTACTCGCCCTATTCAAATTGACCTAAGTGTAAGAGTACTAACGAACTTTTGCTAGTGAGAAACAAACCTTTGGGAAAGTTCACTATGAAATGCTCGTGAATTTACGCTAGGATAACTTCTTCAGCATTTGGCTGCAGAGACGCAACTTTGCATTTTAGTGAATTAGCGTAGTGGTAGCGAATTTGCTCCTGGCGAGATGTTGCAAAGTGTGGCGAAGCCTTTGCAGTTGAAAATTCACCCTTTAGTGAAGTTGCTCCTTTGAATATAAATTACTTCCGGAGACCTGTAGCTAACGAAACTAGTAGTGTAATACAATTTATAAAAAAAGATTTCTTTTTTTGAGCATCTGAACATATTTTTCTGTTTTGGTTAGGGTAAATAAAAGTACCATGTTTACTTGTCTAGCAATTATGTATTTCATGCAACAGTGTTAATAGAGGCCAAAGACTTTACTCAAGCAAACAGTTTCCAGACCAGGCACCAGGTGTCACCCAAATGCTACATATTGTGCAAAGAAAAACAAAGGTTCCAACCACAAAAAACACAAATAAAATTCATTTAGAATTAGGAATTTAGGAAATTAAGTTTAAGGGTAGGGCAGAGAGTGCAAACATTCTTTTAGCTCCCTTCCAATAACATTCTAATTAGCAAAGTAACTAATAAAAAGTATTTGGCCAACAGGAATGCCATGATGCAGCAAAAAAAAAAAAAAAAAACTACGCCCTTAGTCTTCAATACATTTTGGTGGATTTTCACCATTTCATGAATTTTTGGCGAAACAGGTCAGATTTGCCAATCACTAGTGGTGAGGCAATATGAGTCCCTGGATTCCATATTGTGGGGCATACAATAATTATTTTTTACTTACCGGTATTATTTCAGCTTCAGCATTTTGTAAGGAGTTGAAGTCATTATGGCAAATATTTGGGGATGGGCCCAATCACTTAACTTCAAAAAATATTTCTGGCAGAACATCTTCACATTTCCCCTAGTTTACTTTCAATTTGACTTTGACCTTGAGTGAGCTTGGTATACAAACCAACTTTCAATGCAAGAAATTAATTTTGGAAGTAGGTGGCTACCCTCCTGAAATATAATAACCCCATGGCATCCCATTATTAAACAAATACACATTCATCAAAATATAACAGTAAATGGACACTTGTTCATGCACAGCAAATATTACAATAGACAGTGATGCAACTCAATGTTGTCTGCAGGAGATTTGTAATAACATCAACACTGTAACAAAGCATTGTTATCATATGGAACAAGAGACACAGAATGTATGATGCAAGTCCATGGATCCAATGTTCTCCCGGATCCATAAGGTTATATACGGGATTGGGGTATTGGGTTACAATCAATATTCCCAAATTAGCACAGGGCCTGCATTTCCATAATTAGAATAAATGCATCAAGGATCTATCACCCTGCTTCTATACCACTTATCCATTTTGCCTTTTTAAATAAAAATAAGAAATAATTTTGCAATAAAAAGACATGATAGAATATCAAGAGTTGGGAACCAGAGACTTTAGCTTCTATATATGATACTTGCAAAGGCAGCAAATGGTCAAGGAAACTCTAAAAGAGATTATTAAATACATGGTCAGGGGGTAATTTAGGAAAACCCCTCTTTTGAAAAATCAATCTAATCTGCGCTTGTTTCCATAGCATTTGCTGCCAGAATTTTCAGTGAGGCATGTGGTGGAAGGAACAGTGCTACAAATGCAATGCAATAGGACTCCCTAGTATATAAACAAAAGAATTTGATATAAGGGATTACTTACTAATGCGGTCTAAGTGTAAGGTACAAAAAAGTCACAAAACACTGGGGGTTATTTATTAAAACTCAAATTAATCAAATCTTTTTTATTAAAATGAAGTCGACCTAACTCCCACTCACAAATTGAACTCATTTATAAATAATTGTTCTTGGAAAAGTTGGAGCAAAATCACGTTGGGATAACATTGAGCGTCAATTCGAATTGTGTATTTGAAGGTCTGAAAACTCGAGTTTATTGGATTATGGGACGAAAACCCAGACTTTATCTGATTACGGGATGAAAACCCCAGTGCAGATCACAATGTCAAGAAACAACCTTAGGGACATCTGCCATTGACTTCTACATGACCTCTACTGGTTTGAGATGAAGTATTTTCAGATTTGAATTTTTAGCAGCTTTGGGGTATAATAAATCTCAAAAAATTCAAGGTTTTTTCCTTGAAAAATTTGAGTTTTCCCCTTTAAAAACTCTACCAGATAAACTTCAGGTTTAATAAATTTGGATGAGATTTTGTCAAGGAACCAATGTCAAGACCGCCGGGAGCGCGAGGAGTCGCGTCCGCTCCCGGCGGCGAAGAATTCAAGATGGCGGCGCCCAGTCAACCCACGTGGGTTCCGACGCCGGCACCGTGGCGTCAGCACGGCGCGACGGTCGCAGGCGCGCTGACGCTGGCGCAAGGGCGCCAAATTCAAACATAAAAGGACGCCTGAGACGCCAAGATGGCGCCCGAAAATAGGATTCTGTTCCCTGAGAGTTTCCTGGGTTCCCTTGCTGTTTTCCCTACTTATATCTGCCTGATTCCTTGTTGTGACCCCTTGCCTGGACCTGGACTTCGCTGATACTCTGCCTGCTATTGACCCCCTGCCTGGACTTTGGACTTTGATTATATTCTGCCTGCCTTGTGACCTGTAGCCTGAACCCGATTACCCTTTCTGCTTAATCCCTGGATACCACGATCCTGATCCCTCCTGAGGGGCTTCCTCCTAGATCCGGACTACTCCCCAGAGGGGGCTCCCGGCTCCCTGACATTATTTTCGGGCCATGGATCCTTCTGAGGAAGCCACACCTCATGTCGGACGAGCGCTCCGCGGACTGGCATCCTGCATGGAGGACTACGAAAACCAGCAGGTTCGCATTGGACAAGCACTCGATGTCCTGCTAGCTCAAGTGCCTTCTGAGCCTTCCAATGCTCCACCTACTGGAGATCCCCCCATGGCGGCAGCCCCTACGAACGCAAGCTACCCGACAGGTGAGCCTCGCATTCCACCTCCCCCTCGCTTCAGTGGGGACCCACAAGCCTGCAGGGGGTTTGCCACTCAATGCCAAATTCAATTTGAGTTCCAACCCACACAGTTTCCAAGTGAGCGTTCCAAGGTGGGGTATGTGATGTCTCGATTGGAAGGCAAGCCACTGGAGTGGGCAACGTCTCTTTGGGAGAAGAATTCCCCGCTGACTTTTGATGTTAAAGACTTTCTCCAAGCTTTTCGTTTAATCTTTGATGCTCCAGGTCGGGTTACGAACGCCCCTGCCCGTCTCTTGCAGCTCCGGCAGGGAAGCCGCAGTGTCAATGACTATGCTATAGACTTCCGAACACTGATGGAGGAGACTGCCTGGTGTGATGACGCTTACAAGGCTGTATACTACCAAGGCCTATCCATCCGCATCAAAGATGATCTCGTCTCCAGAGAGACTCCTGACACCCTGGAAGGGCTGATCGCTCTATCCATTAAAGTGGACACTCGTCTCAGAGAGCACCAGGTGGAGAGAGAGCGCAGCAGACGATTTTCTCCCTTGTTGGCCCCTCGCTTTCAAAGGCCGATTCTGCAAACACCCACTGTTCCTGTGACTCATGTGTCGACGTCCCCCTTGGAGGAACCTATGCAAGTAGGAAAGACTCGCCTCTCCGAGCAGGAAAGACTCCGAAGACGTATGGCAGGTCTCTGTTTATACTGTGGTGGGCATTCCCATTTTGCCAACGCCTGTCCTGCCAAAGCCAAGAGTTTTGTACCCCGAGGTATGTCTCAGGTTTCTCATGTAGGGGGCATCACTCGAGGTCCTCAGGAGAAGTATCAAGAAAGTTCACGCAGACTTCTTCTTCCTTTGCAGATTCACCTGGCAAGTAAGTCTATCTTCGAAAGGGCCTTCCTCGACTCCGGAAAGGGGCAAAGATTTTCTCCAAGTTGGATCTCCGGGGGGCCTACAACCTCATTCGCATCCGGGAGGGTGACGAATGGAAGACGGCATTCAACACTCGGGATGGGCACTATGAATATCTCGTTATGCCCTTCGGCCTATGCAATGCCCCTGCCGTCTTCCAGGAGTTTGTTAATGATGTGTTCCGAGATCTCCTAGGAAGGTTCGTAGTCGTATACTTGGACGACATCCTGATCTTTTCTAAGGACCTTGAAAGTCATCGCTCCCAGGTGAAGGAGGTACTCTCTCGTCTGAGGAAGAACTCTCTCTTCGCCAAGTTGGAGAAGTGTGTCTTCGAGGTATCCAAGATCCCCTTCCTAGGATACATTATCTCTCCAGAGGGATTTGAGATGGACCCCGTGAAGGTGTCGGCCATCCAGGAGTGGCCTCTCCCACTGAGTACCAAGGCAATCCAGAGGTTCATCGGATTTGCTAATTATTATCGACAGTTCATCCGGGGGTTCTCTTCCCGCATTGCACCTATCCTGGCCCTCATCCGGAAAGGGGGTAAACCCAGCCTGTGGCCTCAATCCGCCATAGAAGCCTTTCAGTCCTTGAAAGAGGCCTTCACGTCCGCTCCTGTTCTCCGACATCCCAATCCTGCACTACCCTTCTGCATCGAAGTCGATGCTTCTGAAGTCGGAGCCGGAGCTATCCTGTCTCAGAGACACTCCACTGATGGAAAATTGCACCCCTGTGCGTTTTTCTCCAAGAAGTTCTCATCCGCAGAGCAGAACTATGATGTCGGAAATCGAGAACTCTTAGCAGTCAAGCTTGCCCTTGAAGAATGGCGTCACCTCCTGGAGGGCTCTGAAATTCCTGTCCAGATTTTCACAGATCACAAGAATCTGGAGTTTATACAGTCCCTCAAGAGGCTAAATCCCAGACAAGCCAGGTGGGCCCTTTTATTTTCCCGTTTTAACTTTGTTTTGACTTATCGCCCAGGTTCCAAGAATCTGAAAGCCGATGCCTTGTCTCGTAGCTTCACTCCGGTGGATCGTGACCCTGAGAGGCAGGAGCCAATCATTCCACCAGTCAAGATCATTGCCTCTCTGTATCCCCAATTTGCCGACCAGATTCTGGCTGGGCAGTCCTCGGCTCCTCAAGATACTCCGATTGGCATGGCCTTCGTCCCTCCAGAACTTCGCCTGGCCATCCTGCAACAAACCCACTGCTCCAGACAAGCTGGACATCCTGGTCCGGCCAAGACCCTTGAACTCTTGAGGCGCCTAGTCTGGTGGCCTGATATCCGCAAGGATGTAAAGGACTTTGTGGCTGCTTGTAATGTCTGTGCCACTTCTAAGCCTAGCCATTCCCGCCCCAGCGGGTTGTTACAGCCTTTGCCGGTTCCCTCTCGTCCGTGGACGCACCTCTCTATGGACTTTATTGTCGAACTTCCTCCCTCCGGTGGGAATACTGTGATCTGGGTTGTCATTGACCGCTTCAGCAAAATGGCCCATTTCATCCCTTTGAAGAAGTTACCCTCTGCGGTGGAATTATCCCAACTCTTTATTAAGTACATCTTCCGCCTGCATGGTTTCCCGGTGGAGATCGTCTCCGACAGAGGCACCCAGTTTACCGCCAAGTTCTGGCGTTCTCTATGTAAAGACTTGGGAATAACACTTAAATTTTCATCTGCCTACCACCCGCAGACGAATGGGGCAGCTGAACGTGTGAACCAAGCCTTAGAACAGTTCCTGAGGAACCACGTGTCTCTTTGCCAGGACGATTGGTCTGACCTCCTCCCGTGGGCAGAGTTTGCTCATAATAATGCATGTCATTCCTCCACAGGAAGGTCTCCATTTATGGTGGTGTATGGACAGCACCCTCAAGCCTTTCCTCAGGACTTCGTGTTGTCGGACGTCCCGGCTGCAGATGATCTGACAGCCCATATGCTTGCTATTTGGGCTGCAACCAAGTCTAATCTGGAGAAGTGTGCTCTAGTCCACAAGACTTTCGCGGATCGCCGTAGAAGGCCCTCTCCTCCCTACAAGGTGGGTGATAATGTCTGGCTCTCTTCCAGGAATATTCGCTTGAAGGTGCCATCTCCCAAGTTGGGTCCGAAGTTCCTGGGTCCGTTCCCCATCTTGGAGATAATTAACCCTGTAGCCATCAGACTTCAACTCCCACCAGAGATGAGAATCCCCAACGTGTTCCACGTCTCCCTGGTGAAGCCCACCGTCTCCAACCGTTTCTCTGGTGTCCAATCTCCTCCTCCTGCTGTCTCTGTGGAGGGTCAACAAGAATTCGAGGTGGAGAGAATCCTTGATTCCAGAATCTCCAGAGGGTCCCTTCAGTACCTCATCCATTGGAAGGGCTTTGGCCCCGAAGAATGCTCTTGGGAGGGACATCGTGATGTGCATGCTCCTCGTTTGGTAAGAGACTTCCACTCCAAGTTTCCCCAGAAACCAAGTCCCGGTGGTCCTGAGGCCCCCCGTGAGGGGGGGGGTACTGTCAAGACCGCCGGGAGCGCGAGGAGTCGCGTCCGCTCCCGGCGGCGAAGAATTCAAGATGGCGGCGCCCAGTCAACCCACGTGGGTTCCGACGCCAGCGCCGTGGCGTCAGCGTGGCGCGACAGTCGCAGGCGCGCTGACGCTGGCGCAAGGGCGCCAAATTCAAACATAAAAGGACGCCTGAGACGCCAAGATGGCGCCCGAAAATAGGATTCTGTTCCCTGAGAGTTTCCTGGGTTCCCTTGCTGTTTTCCCTACTTATATCTGCCTGATTCCTTGTTGTGACCCCTTGCCTGGACCTGGACTTCGCTGATACTCTGCCTGCTATTGACCCCCTGCCTGGACTTTGGACTTTGATTATATTCTGCCTGCCTTGTGACCTGTAGCCTGAACCCGATTACCCTTTCTGCTTAATCCCTGGATACCACGATCCTGATCCCTCCTGAGGGGCTTCCTCCTAGATCCGGACTACTCCCCAGAGGGGGCTCCCGGCTCCCTGACAACCAACAACTGGATCTTTCAGTATGTTAACATTTTTTTAAATAAATATACATGTGAATAATTTAAATACAAATGGTTGTTATAGTACGTGTATAAAGGAAGTTACTAGTTGCTGTAGACAATAGAATTTGCTTTTCATACTCAAGCATGGCCTTTTGTTAGATATAAAGTTGTCAGAACAGAATCCTTGGCCTCCTGCCATGGTCTTTCTATTGCTTAATTGTACAAGAATGTAAGATTATTGTGGGAAGAAGTGACTAGCAAATGCCAAGCAGTGATCTGTCTGTACTTAAAGCTGCATACAATAAATTTGATAAATTAACTCACCTTAGTTAATTGTTACTGAATGTTCATATTAATTCACCAGTTGCCAAATGAGCATATTATTGGCCAGATGGTGGGTCAAATTATACTAACCTGATTTTATTGCCCCCTGTTACATATTAGGGTCCTGGGATAGTTGTATCCACGACATATTGACAATGGTCTCTGTGGAAAGGATATATTGAAGTGGCCTTTGGTTCACTCTAGCTAGTATGGTATCAGTTATTTTAAGGAAATATAAATGTGCCACTGTCCTAATTGAAGCAAGAAACCCTTGAACTGTGAGAATGGACTCAAGATCCCTAACAGTCCTTCTACATTCCTGGGCCACCCAGCAGTTGGAGAGGCTGTTGTTACACCCCTGTTTGCTTCGAATGCCCTATTATTTCTGAAACCATGATAGGATTGCCAGTTTGTCAGTATTACCGTATACCTCCTAGTAAAAGTGATGATTTATGTCTAAAGTTATTAGATGAAAAACAATAATATTAGGATGGCTGGCAGCTTTTACTAAACTGTTTCTTATGACCATTGTGGTTTTTCCAATTCAGCTGTTGAGTCTCTACATCTGACGGTCTTTTTTTCCCCCTTCTACTACTGTTTTCCCATTGATTCCTTTAAAAATAAACGTCAATTGATTGGCTGGGCCAAATCGTTTTATAATCTGATACAAATTGCTTAGAGAATATCTTTAATATCTCCAGTTCAACTGTATGAAAAAAATATACTGGGTTGGAAACAATACAGTGTTGCCACAATGGAAAGGAAGAATGGGAATATATTCTGGTGCAGAGACGTGCAGAAAAGAGTAAATGCTGACACCCTAACACAGCTGTGACTCCCATTACAGGACCTCTGTTATGAGTTTTGGTGCTGTCAAGAGCTTCTCATGCAAGTGTCACATAAAATGAGCAGCTTGTGTCACACATTCTCCCATGACCCCAGTTTGACAGCTTGGTAAAATCATATGATCAACATCTACTTGTAAATTAGGTGATGGCTTACCGACCAGAAATTGAGTTACACTGTTTCTGCAGTAAATGTATCTTTTTTTTATACTTCAGTTTCCCTTTTTTATGTAGTTCAAATTATCCCTTGCAAATCCTTTTTCCTAATAAATATAAAAGGGGTTATTTACTAAAACTGGAGTTTATCTATTTTTTTTATTAAAACAAAGTCGACCATTCATGAAATAAACTCATTTATCAATAATTCTTCTTTAAAAAGTTGGAGCGAAAAAACATCCCAATAAAATCTAGTGTTAATTCGAATCATATCAAATTGTCGCAGGGAAAACTTTAGCAGAGGACTGAATGAAAACAAAGACTTTATAGGATTATCGGATTACCGGTCAAACTGGCCCGGTGGGACACCGGGAAAAAACCTGGTGGGCCCCAGACCTCACGGCCAGAAAAACAACAACAAAAAAGAATTTGCGGCACTGTATGCGGCTTTCGCACATCCGTTCTGGCGTTCGCACATGCGCACCACACGCCAGAGGTTTGTTACCCCGGTGGGCCCTCAATGTCCACAAAACATAAAGGCAGAAGGCGCACACTCCCCAATAGAAAATCAAAAACTAACCAAAATAAACATAAGCGAGGTGCTATGCCTCCAGGACACTACCCATCTGTAGTTTCCAAAAGAATCATGCATGAAAATCAAAAAAGAGGAAAGCACACTCTATAATTAAATAAAAACGAATTTTATTGCATGCTAGTTACCCCACATGGCAACAGCATGTCGCCCTCAATGTCCAGTCTGACCCTGTCCACATTGTCAAGAAACAACTTCAGGGACATCTGCCATTGACTTTTGCATGATCCTGACAGGTTTTAGATGCAGTATTTTCAGATTAGGATCTTTGGAGTATAATAAATCTCTAAAAAGTCAAGTTTTTTTTCTCTACAAATTTGAGTTTTCTCCTTTAAAGACTCAACCAGATAAATTAGAGGTTTAATAAATGGGCCCCCAAACGTTTAATGAAATCCATATGTTAAAACTGCTATGGAAGGTGTATCCTTCTAATTGCTGAGCTTTCTTATCTCAGTTGCTCTGCTATAAGGATGAAGGAGTGTTGGCTCCTTTGCTCTCAGCCTATGGCATTTTTGCAGGCAAATGAGAAAGCAAATCGGAGCTGGGGAAGGGAGCGGATCCACTTCTGTCAATCTGCAAAAAATACACTGACTGAGAGCAACGGAGCCAATGCTCCATGTGCCCTGGCCCTAAGGCCAATGGCTCATTAGTAGTTCTGTTTGCTGTCATATATCCAACAGTGAAAAAAACACCTGTCACCTCCGGGGCCACCTGCTGGTCGGTGACAGGTGGTTGTTATTCAAGTCAAAGGCAGACAGCATGGGCAGTCTGAATGCTCTGTTATAGAAGCTTAGCAATAAAGCATGAAAGCATCATTAAAAAAAGTTTTATCTAAAATTTGTATAAAAATAAAATATATTGCTTTCAGACTCAGATGGAGCCATTAGTTGGTGACCCATGACAAAGACTGAAATGAATGCCCAAAGCAATGAAAAAAAATCATTATACGTTGCTTTTCTAACAACTCCACGATCCATTTATTTCGCATAGTTACTGAGCAAAATGATATATTGTTAAGATGTTCTATTTGCTGTACTTGGTATGGTTGTCCTTTGAAGGTTATTCTAGGACTGGTAGGTAAAAAGCAAGGCAATTACATGGGTATATTTATCCCCATATTTATCCTCTCAATTTACTTGTATAATACAAGTATAAGATGTATTATTCACAATGCTCAGGACCTGGGTTTTTCTGCAACAGGGATCTTTTTATATTTGGATCTCCACTTAAGTCTACTAAACATCATTTAAACACTAAATATACCCAATAGGATTGTTTTGCCACCAATATGGATTCATGCAATTTAATTGCCATTAAGTACAAGCCACTGTTGTATTATTTCAGAGAAAAAGGAAGTAATTTTTAAAAATTAGAATTATTTGATTAATACAATTTCTTCTCTCCTACAGGATGGTCTTGTGGCTTTCACAAAATAGTTCTCTTGGATCCAGATAGTTTATCACATATCAAGAGATGATTGGGCTGTTCCTTTTTTTCAATTGGTCCTCATCTGACTCTTTCCAGCTTTCAAATGGTGCTTTGAACCCATCTAAAAAAAGGTTACACATGTATTGTTAATGCTACTTTTTATTATTCATCTTTCTATTTAGGCCTCTCCTATTCATGTTCCAGTCTCTTATTTCAATCAGTGTGTGGTTGCTTGACCCCCTATCAGATTGCTGACATTGCAAACTGGAGAGCAGCTGAATAAAAAGCTAAATAACCCAAAAACCACACATAAAAAATTAAAACTATTTACAAATTGTCTTAGAATATCACTCTCTACATCATACACATTATAGTACAAGACATCATTCACAAATGCAATCAAGTCCATTCTGATGTTTCTGTACCGTTGTATTGCTTGGAACCTTTTATTACTTATCTTACTTTTAAGACTTTTCAAACGACAGTCAAGTTGCTAGTGGAAATTGGGTCCTGGCTACCAGATAGCTGCTTCAATTCCAACAAAAATAACTGATGAACAAAAAGGTAAATAATTAAAAACAAATAAAGGTAAATAATTAAAAACAAATGAAGACCAGCTGCGAATTGTCTAAGAATGTCACTGAGTACATCAGTGTAAAAGGTAATTTAAAGATGTACTACCCCTTTAATGTAATAGAAAAGCAATATGTTTTTGTTTTTTACTTTGTTCTGAAATAGGGGTATAGCTGCTTTCATTTAATTCACTTTTTACAGGGAGAGAGAATGGGGGCACTGCACTTCAATTGGGGAGGAGCTATAATAAGAGCTGCAACAAATTACAGTGAATGTGCTCAAAAAGCATCCTTATATGAGACAATGTGCATACATAAAACTTGTACAATTAGTGGAACATAAAGCATATGCAATAGCATTATGGGGTTTACCTTGACGTGGTATGGTGGCTTACCAATTTTATGATCATAACTTTGTAACTAAAAACCCTTGTCTTTATACACACATGTACTTGCATGTATATTGAATTATTTGTGAGACAGGGGACTGTGCATTGATTAATAGGATAAATCAGTTGCACTTCCATTGTATTTAAACGTATTATTTTTTATCTGTAGCCTGGAGTGCTTCCACTTTCTCCCCCTTTGTAGTTATGTAGCCAGAAGCAGGCGATGCTCTCAGTGGTTTGTAATAGCACCCCCTACCCACCCCTTCAACTAAAGTGGTCCCATACCTTTAAAAATGGGTGTTGGTTGGGGAAATCTCTCCCTTTAAAAGCCACAGCAGCTAGTAGGAAGGATCTAGCCCTCTCTTTAAAACCAAACTCAAGGTCAGGAGACACTGATCCCAAGTACTACTGCTTTTATATTATTGACCAGAGGAAAACAGTTAGGGACCACTGTATGGGGTTTACCTTGACGTGGAATGGTGGCTTACCAATTTTATGATCATAACTTTGTAATTAAAAACCCTTGTCTTTATACACACATGCACTTGCATGTATATTGAATTATTTGTGAGACAGGGGACCAGGGACTGTGCATTGATTAATAGGATAAATCAGTTGCACTTTCATTGTATTTAAACATATTATTTTTTTCTCTGTAGCCTGGAGTGCTTCCACTTTCTCCCCCTTTGTATGCAATATCATTACCCTGAATCTACCCCTGTCCCTTTATGTAATAAACTGCCCATTTCTACTTAAGCATATCTTTAAAGGATAAGTAAACCTTAAAAATAAGTGAATGTAAAATTGATGAGGGTGCTATTCTAAACACTTTTGCAATGTACATTCATTATTTTTTTTTTTTCAATTTCAAGATATTAAGGGATACATGTACTGTTAATATGAATGAATTTTGTTAGCACCACCTCCTGGTCATTTTCTGACCAGTCTGACCACCAAGTAGTCAAGGAAGAAAGAAATAAGCTGGTCTGATTTTTTTCTGGTTAGGAAAGATTTTTCCTAACCAGAAGAACATCAGAGCAGCCTCTTTCTCCTGACAACTTCCTTGACTACTTGGTGGTCAGACTGGTCGGAAAATGACCAGTAGGTGGCGCTGTTGTAACAAAATTCATTCATGTTAACGGTACATGTAACCTTTAATATCTTGGAATTACAAATAAATAAATAATGAATGTACATTGCAAAAGTTCTTAGAACAACACTTTCATCAATTTTACTTATCTGTTTGTAAGGTTTACCTATCCTTTAACTCTTCACTTCTCAACAACATCACCATCACCCTCTGTAGGCCTTATACTTCATAAACATGTTCACCCTGATCCGCGAGTACCTTCTGCCTTATTGGAGCATTATAGGTGTGTTTATATCAGTAGCACGTACCCTGTGCCCCCCAGATTGGCCAGACAGAGCTGAATTACTGTTGTGTGCAGACCTTATTTCTACGAGACCAATGGGGGGAGGAGTCTACCATAGCATGTAAGTATCAGTGGGCAAGGTGAAGTTCATGGTTATAAAACATTTCAAAACACTAATCTAGATATAGCTGTGCCCTATAATATGTTTATTTGTCCCGCAGCCTGTGGTGCACTAGGTATTTTGGAAGAACTACAAGTTCCTCTGTCCCCTGCTACATCTGTGCACAAGAACTTTGTAATTCCATAACATTGGGGGCACTGCTTTAGGTCGGTGATCATGCAACTTGTAAAAGAAACCTATTACAGTGTCCAAACCAGTGATCCCCCAACCAGTAGATCGAAGCAACACGTTGCTCACCAACCTCTTGGATGTTGCTCCCAGTGGCCTCAAAGCAGGTGCTTAATTTGCTTATTTTTTATAATTCCAGGCTTAGAGGCAAGATTTGGTTTCATAAAAACCAGATGTACTGCCAAACAGAGCCTACTGTAAGCTACCAGTCCACACAGGAGCTACCAAACAGCCCTTATTTGACAACCCATGGACTTTCTCATGCTTGTGTTGCTCTCCAACTCTTTTTACACTTAAATGTGGCTCACGAGTAAAAAAGATTGGGGACCCCTGCTCTAAAGGGTAAAACATTCTTCTTTGTTTCTAATAGGGATGCACCTGATCCACTATTTTGGATTCGGCCAAACCCCTGAATCCTTCACAAAAGATTCGGCCGAATATCGAACCAAATCCAAATCCTAATTTGCATATGCAAATTAGGATTCGGTTCGGCCAGGGAGAAAGATTCGGCCAAATCCGAATCCTGCTGAAAAAAGCCGAATCCTGGATTCGGTGCATCCCTAGTTTCTAATTTAGTAAACAGATTGACCTGACTGAATGCTGTAAATTAACATCTGTATGTTATTCCCTGCAACTTTAACACATCCTACTTCAATAAAGGATTTACCCTATATCCTTTCACTAAGATATAAATCATGTTATTTTTAAACCCCATATGCATAGCCTTGCAATTATCTACATTGGATCTCTGTACATCTGTCTGTTAGATGCCAAACCATCAATCTGTCAAGATCCCCTTGCAGACAGGACACCTTTTGCTTGTATGCTATTTGCCTTCATGCTTTGTGCAATTAGCAAACTCATATAGATCGCTCTTATTACCTGCTTCTAAATCAGGAAAATGAACTTTGGGTTCACGGACTAAGCCCCAATACACTGATATCTCCTCAGTGCTCAAGGTACTTGAACTGTGAATGACTATATTAGGCAGGATGGGATTCCGTCGTTTCCACTGAGGCAATTAATTAGAGGCCACTGTTGAAGACCATTCAGATGAAGCTTTCCACCAGCTGTGTACTGGCTTTTCCTCCAGCATGTGTGTCCTTGTCATAGAAGGTTTGTTCACCTTCAACTCAACTTTTAGTATGATGTAGAGAGTGATATTCTTAGACAATATGCAGTTGGTTTTCATTTTTTATTATTTGTTGTTTTTGAGTTATTTAGCCTTTTTATTAAGCAGCTCTCCAGTTTGCAATTTCAGCAATCTGGTTGCTGGAGTCAATTACCCTTCACAGTGGTGAGGTAAATCATGGAAAACTGATAGTGTGTTGACTTTACTGCAATATAATGAAAATCGTCCACATTCCTCTTCACTTCTGTTATAGAAATGAATGATTCCCGTGGCTTCTAGAGGAGCGTCTCAGAACCCACCCACCAAGTTCCCTTCTGCTTAGAGCAACACTTCTGTATCCTCATTTCAACTCTTCACTGGTAAAGACCGGACTGCTCTGGTGGAAGGCTGGGAACATGCATAAATGACAGTTGAGAACTTTGAACTAAGCACCAGATTGTTGCTAGTATTTTATTCACGGCCTAAACTGTAAATCACATTTATGTGGAATAAAATAAATGTTCTCCATCAGCACATATCATTGTATAAAAAACGGTTACACTGCTTAAATGTTTATATCTGAAATTCCCAATGAGTGAGATCTCTCCTTCCTCGTACTTTCTGTATATAATAATGATCAGTAGGACTTGTGTTGCACTTGTGTTGGGTCCCAGAAGCCTAAAGGGAGCCCATAGGCAAAAAAGTATTTATGTTTAACATTATTGACTACAAAAGGAAACAAACTAAAGCATAAAGGTGTTAAATTTAGGCATTGCTAAGAAATGGGATTAAGAAACTGGACCCCATACATTGTAAAACACCATATTGATTGAAAGGCTCCCATGTAGTCTTTAAAACAATTTAGTACAGGTATGGGATCTGTTATCTGTTAACCCATTATCCAGGAAGCTCAGAATTACAGAAAGGCCGTCTCCCATAGATTCCATTTTATCTAAATAATCCAATTTTTTAAAAAAAGATTTCTTTATTCTCTGTCATAATGAAACAATACCTTGTACTTGATCCCAACTAAGATATAATGAATCCTTATTCAAAGCAAAACCAGCCTATTAGGTTTATTTAATGTTTAAATGATTTCCTAGTATGTTTTTAATGCTAGGATTCACTGGCATCTGTGCACAGTATACTTTGCACTTGTATCACCTCAAATATATTGTTTTTGTCAATAATATTCATATGTGCCCAGTTGGAGCATAACTGGATGGTCCAAATGGCCTTTGTCTGTTTTCAAATTTTATATTTATGCTTCAGCTGTGCCTTTTGAACGTGATGTCATACTCTAACTTTTAACTAAAAGCCAGACTTAGAGGTTAGTTTCTTGGCTCATGGGAAGCCCAATAAAGGTACCAACAATCTATCCCTGAAGCAACAAAAATATTAACCCTTCCATCGTGGACAATGGTTTCAGTAGGATCGCTTGCAAAACTTTTGCTCCCTTTAAACCTACAGTTTCCGAGAAATGATCTGTGAGCAGCTTAATCGTGTCTATCTGAGACATAATTGAGCGACTGATATTTATGGTTAGAAGAGCCTAAAAGAATTGCATGGTGGGGACCAATAACTGGTTTTGATTGACTATTTTGTCACAGTCTTTCTGAATTAATTCTTCTCTTCTGATGCCTTTTTGTGTAGTGTTTCAAGAGCAAAGGGATGGTGAGACAATTTTCATTTGTTATTATTTGTGGTTTTTGACTTATTAAGCTTTTTATTCAGCAGCTCCAGCAGTTTCTTGGTCCAAACTAACCTATTAACCATGCACTGATATGAATAAGAGACTGGGATATGAATAGGAGATGACCTGAAAAGATGAGTAGTAAAAAGTAGGAATAACAATAAATTTGTAGGCTTATAGAGAATTTATTTTTGGATGGGGTAGGTGACCCCGTCTGAAAGCTAAAAACAGAAGAAGGAAAATAATTCAAAAACTATAAAAAAGGAAAAATGAAGACCAATTGAAAAGTTGCTTAGAATCAACCATTCTATAACATGCTAAAAGTTAATTTGAAGGTAAACAACCCCTTTAAATGGTTGGTAACCAGAAAATGGGACCCTGTGTGACCACCTTAAAGGAGAAGGGAAGCTACCAAAGCATTTTATTGCCAATAGCTTTGTCACAATAGTGCAAGCTATAAGACTATATTTATTTTGCAGAATGCTTTACCATACTTGAGTAAAAAGCTCTAGAAGCTCTCTGTTTGTTTAGGATAGCAGCTGCCATATTAGCTTGGTGTGACATTACTTGCCTGAGTCTCTCCCTGCTCACTCATAGCTCTGGGCTCAGATTACAGCAGGGAGGGGGAAAAAAGGAGGGGGATAGGGAGAGAGGAGCAAACTGAGCATGCCCAAGCCCTAGCCCTGGAGGTTTCTGCTTAAAAAAGGAAGTCTGATAAAGAAGCCTATGAATACACAATAGAAGGAAAGAAATGTGATGTTTCTTTTGACAGAGGACTCAGAGCAACCCAACTTTGAGGGTTTACTGGTATATTTCTAATAAATCTTACTTAATTTTAGCTTTTTTTCTTCTCCTTTAAAGAAAAATGT
The DNA here is from genome assembly GCF_017654675.1 of Xenopus laevis. Lineage (NCBI taxonomy): Eukaryota > Metazoa > Chordata > Amphibia > Anura > Pipidae > Xenopus > Xenopus laevis. The sequence goes on along the minus strand of NC_054383.1, from coordinate 108,867,783 downwards.
TAATAACTAAAGAGTGCCATTCTATTGGCCACCCACAATGATTACATTGGCTGACCCCAGCCCAGAGCTCCTCTTTGCTGAAAAAACATGCTGGGCCACCGTCTTCTTGTATATCCCAGGTATTCCTTGCAGCTGGCCTGTGCACATGACCAGTAGAGTAAAATCTGAACTATTGTTCCAATCCTTGTCCTTTAATCACACAAGCAAACTTATTGCACAGCAATCCAGCCATGCTTCTATTCATTTTCATTCTAGTGCTTCAGGGTTTTTAAAGAAAGACTAAAGGATGAATAACTGATGTTGCACAGTAATTAAGTAAGAACAATTCACAGTAGGATTCAGCTTATAGTTCATTTGCTCAGGAATCCACATCCTGACCTCTGAAAAATAAGAATTAGCATGTCTATTAACGACCTTTCTGCCTGTGATGTTTCAAGATCTATGTGTTGCAGCTGCCTCAACTGTGTATCACATGTCAATTAGTTGTGAAAAAACCCTCCCTTTTCTGGAAATCCCTCTGGAAAGGAAAGCGTTCTGTTAATTGGCAGAATTACCCAAACAGGACTCTTAATCTGTGCTATTTTACAAAGAGGAACATGGCTTTGCGGTTGCAGTGGTGATGGAATGCAAACAAGGTGCATACTTCTAGTGAGCAGAGCACTTACTGGCTCATAGATTGAACGTCTGTTTAAAGGGAAGAGACTAGATCCATGCAGTATAAAAAGGCACTTTTTCAATACATTGTGTACGATTCTAATGTTCCCAAAATAGTAGGCAGTTTAAAGCTTTGTGGATTCAGGGTCAAAGGGTGAGTAGCATGTACTTGAAACCCAAAATATTTCTTTTTAGCAAGGGAGGGAATTTCTTTTTAGCAAGGGAGGGAATCTTTTGAGCAAGTGAGGGAATACAGGGTTATGGAAGATAGCTCATAGTACAAGTTGATCCAGGGATTAGTCTGATTGCCATCTTGGAGTCAGGAAGGATATTTTCCCCCTCTGCGGCAAATTGGAGAGGCTTCAAATTAGTTTTTTTTGCCTTCCTCTGGATCAACTGGCAGTTAGGCAGGTTATATATAGACTTAAAAGGTTGAACTTGATGGACGTGTGTCTTTTTTCAACCTAATTTATTATATTACTATATGTATAAGGATGGAGCCATTGCATCGGACCCCAGATAATAATGTAAAAAGATCAAATATCTGGAGTACCATTTCCTTCCTTGTACTTAGTTTTAAATGAGTGCAATATATAATAACATTAATCTGTGGGTTAAGGAGAATAGAGGTAAATAAAAAGATTGAAGTGCCAGCCTTCCCAAAGTTAAAGGAATACTGTTTTTTTTTCTCAAAATGCATCAGTTAATAGTGCTGCTCCAGCAGAATTCTGCACTGAAAATCTGTTTCTCAAAAGAGCAAACAGATTTTTTTAATTTTGTTAATCCTACATGGGTCTAGACTAGACGCTGATAAACTTCATTCACTCCTTACTGCTACACTGCAAGTTGGAGTGATATCACCCCCTCCCTTTCCCCCCAGCAGTCCATCAGCAGGACATTGGGAATATAACAAGATAACAGCTCCCTGGCAGCCAGAAGAATCCATCTCCCACTGAGACTCCTTTAGCTACATTGTGTAGGAGAAACAAATAGCTTATCTGAAAGCAGTTCCATAGTGCAGCACTGGCTCTTTCTGAAAGCACATGATCAGGCAAAATGACTTGAGATGGCTGCCTACACACCATTATTACAACTAAAAAAATATGCACTTGTTGGTTCAGGAATAACATTTGATATGGTAGAGTGAATTATTTGCAGTGCAAAGAGTGTAATTTAGAAATAAAAACTACATCATAAAAATCATGACAAAGTCTCTTTAAGCAGAGATGCCAACCTGGATCGGATGGGATCTGGGTTCATCTTGACCCCAAACCTGCCCCTTTTTGCCCTGTCCCTGCCCCATCTCACTCTGGCCCCACTCCCCTATTGTATTCTACTGCTTGTGTTGTCCTATCACCTCCTAATGCCAGTAGTGACATCACCATAAATAAAATGAGTAAGCTGATCAGCTGACCCACAGCAGCCCCAATAGCCAAAGGCTGTTATGGGGCATTGGGAGTTTTTTAAGAACAAAATATGGAGTCTTTCTAGTTGCCCATCATTGGTAATTACCGGGGTTATAAAGGAGTACTGACATCATTGAAATATTGTTTGTAGTGGCAGGCTATGTTTTGCTAGGTAGGTGTTATTTGCCGTAGGATATATTAGAAACTGATGAATAGATGTGCTTTGTAAACGGACACGGGGGAAATGCTTCAAGTGCACTATTCTCATATGTCCTCTCTCTCAGCTGGAAATCTATCTCACATAATCTCAGGATCATGCTGCCATGAAAGGCTTATGTCTATCACAAACAGGCAGAGACAGACAAATTCTTGGGACGCAAGACACATCGCTATTATCGCTTAAGTGGTTAACATGGTGGTAAAGCTATTTAAAGTCTAAAACACGAATGGGTTGTGATTAAAGGAGAGTTGTCCGTCCACCCTCCTGCGTGAGCAGCCAAGATCTCTCCTTCAAGCTACTGGGCAGCAAGCCCCTTTCCTCCCACACACATAGGTATACAGAAGCCCTGTAAACAGGATTAACTCGCCCACGTAGAGACCAACAGATGGCAATAAACAAACATTGTGTGAGGCATAGATACATGCCAAGGAGCAGACATACAGGTGTATCAGTCAGGCAATGCGTGTGTGTTTTTTTTTAACTTTGTGTTGTGTAACAGTACATCTAGTAGCAATTCTGTGCTCCGAAATAGAAGCACTTGGCTATCCAGAGATATAACAAGGATCTGCATGCAACCGATACCCTAAGTTCCACTTGTATTCTGCTTCCTTGTTGTTTTGCAATCTATTCTTACTCACTACAAGCACATTGATTTATGCTCATGAGCATGTACATTTGTTATTTCGTACAATCATTAAAATAAAATAAACCAATGTTAGAGAAATACAGTGACTTGCAAAAGGACAATTCTCTCCGTTTACTGAATTAAGTATCCTACTTACAAATGCTGTTTTCTAAACCCTAAAAACCAATATGAATAGACATGCACTAGCCTAAAGGTTAAGCACATCCAGAACAGTTATGATCTAGGCTTTCAAACGTCTCTAGTGCTCACCATCTTCGTTTTGTTACGAGAGTCAGTGACACTGCACATGCTCAGTGTGCTCAGGGCGGCTGTTGAGATAAGGGAACAGACAGTGCAAATCATCAAGCAGAAGACGAGGTTCACCTGTCACAGATGTTTAAGCTACAGGGCAACAATTTGGGGTAAGTATGTAGCAGCATTCACACTATTTGGGGTGATTCTTTTCTTCTTGTTGGCAGATTAGCTCCAGGTTCCTTAGGTTAGTCTGGTGTTGAGCTTCTCAATTTTCAAATAGTCCCTCTGATTATCATTTGGATATTATCTGGGCTTTGGCTGGGTTATTATAGCGCAGTCATCTTTTTGTCCTTTAGCCTTGTATCTACTGGATCTCCTGATGAAAGCCTAAGCTTCGACCTTTTTTGCTTACTGCAACAGGTTTTGTTGTAAAAGTTTCCTCTTGTTTTTCACCATCCTTTCCTAATTCTATTTCCATCAGTCTATGATGATGCCCCACAAGAATGACACTCACACCACCAAGTCATATGGAGTCAAGATGCATATTTTTTAGAGACATGATATCCAATGTAATTTTTTATAACTCTTGCTATTTGAATTATAATAAAAAGATATCTTCCATTGTGATACACTTTCCCCCTCTTTTTTTTCTCCTCATTTGGTAACCAGTAGGGTAATAAAATAATGAATTTCTTAGGTATCTTATGAACTTGTATGTGTTACGGTACAAACTTGATAATTAGGGCTCATGTGCAGTGAGCAACGTGTGATTTTGAGTGCAATCTCCATGCTCATTTCCCACAATCTAATGTTTTTCCCCAGAACTCCAGTGTCATTGTGGGCCAAAAGGGGTGTTGAATCTGGTGCAATGAAATTGAGTGCATGCTTGTCACAAATTGGTCTCAGTTGCGGCAAATATTTTCAAAGTCTGTCTGGCATCATTTCCGGCATTTGGCACGTAAATGAAGCGTGCACCTTATCTTGGCGCAACTGTGCTGCGGTAATTGATGCAGGGCACTGTGGGAACCCTGAAGCTATTTTCTGGTCTGGAGGTGGCGGTAGCTCCATGTTTCCTCTGCATCAATAAGTGTAGCAGCGCTTTGTTTGGAACAGAAGGCAGGAATGACTGAGCAGCACTGAGCACAACTATACAGAAGTGTAAAGAGCGTGCAAGTACCTTTCATGAAAGTGGTTTAGTGTCGGACTGGCCCGGCGGGACACCGTGAAAAAACCCGGTGGGCCCCGACCCTCATGGGGCCCCGCCAGGCCAGACCCCCTCTCTCCATTTTGCGGCACGCATGCAGCAGCGTGCCGAGCACGCCTGCATGCGTGCGCGCGGGCCACGCTTCACAATAGGGGCCAGGTGGGGAGGCGAGGGGGGCCCTGGACAGCGGGCCCCCCAGTCCGACCCTGAAGTGGTTTTAGGTGCAACTCACTGCGGGGAAAAGCACAAGTTGCCCACTGTACTTGCAGTTGTAAACGAGCCCTTATTTGTTTTGCATGTTTTTATATGGCATATTATTATTTTAGAAACAAGTAAACTATATTGGGGAAGGGGACTTGTCATTTTTTCCTTCTATATAAATGTGTGTTATCATTTAAGCCTATGATTAGGTGCGTAGCACAAAATGTCTGTTGCAGGTTTTAATATATTGTGCCAAAGGAGCAGGCCTGGCAATTTCATTATTAGCAGTTGCTTCCCTATGCTGTGAGTATGGGGGCAGCTGCAACCGATGCACCAGCTTATATGTCATTAAAGTGGACCTGCCACCTACACATAAAAGCTGTATAATGAATGTCCTTTGCAAATTAAACATGAAAACTAAATTCTTTTTTTTCATTAAAATATCCATACTGGTTATAAAGGTGTTTAAATATCTGAGCTGTCAATCAAAATTATCTGCACCACCTCTTTGCCTGAGACATAGAGGTGGGGCAGTCATTTACTTTCCATTTAGCACTTCCTACTTCTCATATTTCCCCTTCCTTTCTCACACTCTGTAATTATATAGGGCACTGGACATGAGAATTAGGTTCTGGTGCATACACAAGAGTTTGGGGTGATACACAATTTATCTTAATAACAGTGTCCACAAAATGGCTCCTGCCTGTTTGCTGTGATAGCGTAATTCCAAGACAGAAGGAGAAAAATGTAAATAATAAATATAGTGCAAGTAAAGTTTATTTTACTCAACTAACATGATAGAACATAATTTGGAATTATTTCTTAGGGTGACAGGTCCCCTTTAATACTAACCCTTACTTGGCTGGATGTTTTGCTGTTGGTAAATTTATTCGGGAGAGATGGGGCTGCAACACATGCCGGACCCCATAGAACAATTTGGTGGGTAATTGTACATTGTACCTGAAACCTCTTTTCCTCTAAAGAAAAGTGTGATTTTTTAATATTAGTTTGTTGTTTTAAAATAATAAATGTGGCGCCAAAAATGAACACATGCATAATATACATTACAGGAACTGAAGCATGGAGCATAGAATGTCATATACAGGTATGAGACCTGTTATCTAAAATGCTCGGGACCTGGGCTTTTCCTCATGACGGATCTTTCTGTAATTTGGATCTCCATACCTTACAGAAAGTCTGCTAAAAGTCATGTAAGGGGTAATTATATCTTAGTTGGGATCACTGTTTTATTATTACAAAGAAAAAGGAAATATGTTTTAATATGTTGAATTATTTGATTAAAATGGAGTCTATGGGAGATGACTTTCCCATAATTCAGAGCTTTCTGGATAATGGGTTTTCAGATAACCGATCCTATACCTGTATTATAAGAATGGAAATCTTGTAACTCTCTATATATATATCTGTAGACTGCTTGGATTGCGGTGCACCTTGAAGCTGGAAGCGCCACATTGTTTGTTATGGTGTATATTCTGTGATAAAAAATATCTATTAGCTTTGTTATAAGTACTGGCAATTTTTTTACTACAAATGTATGTGTCAACATATGACATTCATTTGTAGCCACTTAATGCTGTTTTGTGTAAGTGCGCAAGAGGTTAATTGTTGTGTAACAGAGACCCATTTAGTACTTCATTATCACATTACGGAGCTACCAGCAGAATCTTGGGCTGCCCGCCAGCGTCTGTCAGTTAGAGGACACCAAAGATGTTGATTGTGGTTTCTTTAGAAATCAAATGGTTGAAATCTGCTTTTTATTTTATAAATCAATTCTGACTATATGATTAATAAAACTCTCAGCAGTAACTGGGTATTTTAATACATTTAATGTTGTACTGCAATTTTATTTGGTTTGACATTTTAAATGATAAAAAAGGGACCCTGACCCTGAGAGGGGTTATTTTATGAAATGTAACTGAGCAATGCAGTTCAGTAATAGAAAGTGACATAGTATTATCCTTAAAACACACTCCAAAACTGACTTTTAACAATATGCAATCATACATTATACACCACCACAAATAGAACCATTGTATCTACCCAAAAACATGCTAGAGCTTCTTTAGAATGCTTTGGTCCTGTCCCAGTAAGAGACGTGGATCCAAAGGCAATACCATAGTCAGAAACATCAAATAGTAGGTAGTGCAGGATAAAAAAGGGCTTGCCCTGGACTGTGTTCTCATTGCTTCCACAACACTAAGGTATATCTAGTAGAAGTAAATCGAGAGCAACTGGACTTGCTGAGTAATCATTGAAGACGTTTCACTACTCAATGGAGCAGCTTCTTCGGTTCCACTTGGGTGAGTAGTGAAACCTCTTCAATGATTGCTCTAGATTTACTTCTACTAGTAGTACCATGACCTGGATGAATGAAAACCTTTATAGACAGCTCTAATGTATAATTGGCAATATACTTGGAATACAAGGTCTAAGAAAGTCACCAGGAGTAGTTGCTTGTACAACAGCTTTGACATGCTCAGGGTCAGGCAATAGTCCATCAGGCAATATTATATGTCCCAGAAATGGCCGCTTTGCTTGTCTAAAGTGACATTTAGATATGATGTCACAGTTTTTGCAGTCCTGCAGACCCTGCTTATCATTAATATGCATAGTTGAGCCATAGAAAATTATATTATCCAAATAGTACTAGACATCAAGTATTTCTAAAGGGGAAAGAAGATGTGAGACTTTGCAAACAACTTGGTGCCAAAGTTAGTCCGTGTGGTACATGCTAGACTCAAAATAAACTGTCATGGGTGATAAATGCCGTGAGATCTTTCCTCATGCAGCAACAATAGAAAAGTAGGTATCCAGGGTAGAAAATAATTTGGAGTTCTGCAAATATTTCTCCCTTATTCAGGTTCACAGAGTTCAACACACAATTTAATACCTCCAATTTTTCTTAATCGTTACCACAATTACCGAGGATTCTGTTATTTTTCATTAGCATCTCCATCATGTATTTATATAGTGCCAGCAAGTTATGCAGCTCTTTACCATTGTTTATAAGAAACAGGGGTCTTACAATAATTTAGTGAATGGTTACAGAGTAGAAAATAGGATCAGAGGGTCCTCCTTGCAAAAGCTTACAATTGAAATGATTAGAGTGCATTGGAAACATAAGGAAGATTAAAACAATTCTTGATTTATGATGTCTGATCAGTCTACATGCATTTCATATGTTTCCCTAAACAGGTGAGTCTTTAGATACTGTATGGAAGGAAGGGGAGAATCTGATAACTGGAGGCAGAGAGTTCCAGAGACAGGCAGAAACCCAAGAGAAGTCTTGCTGTCAGGAATGGGATGAAGTGATGAGACGAGAAGGTCAGAAACAGAGCATAGGTTTCATGAAGGAGTTTATTTTGAAATCAGTGCTGAAATATAGGGAGGGACTTCATTTTTAAGGACCTTTAAAAATTTGATTTGAAAAGAGATTGGGAGCCAGTGAAGGGATCTGCATAGGGGAACAGCTGATATGGAGTAATGATATAGATTAATGAGTTTACCAGCAGCATTTAGAACAGTTTGGAGTTCATTGCATTAAAATTTGAGACAAAGGCTCATATGGCAATTTGCTAACTGCACGTTTAGTGCAGTAAAAAGTAGAGCAAAATTGTGATCCTAATTACTGATTTAATAAGAACTTAATAAGCATCCAGGGTCAGTGTTGAAGGATCCCATTTCTTGGCAATTTAGATTTCTAGGCCAGCTCACTTACCAAGGTTTATATTCAGAGGACACAATGTAAAAATCATGACTAAGGTTTTTCGTTTTTACTACAGTTTGATTTTTATACATATATAAAAAAAAACAAATACCTTAAAAAACAATCATGGGGAAAATTTGTGTTGTAGGGGAAAAAAAGCAATCAAAAACATTTGGAGGCTAGTAAATCAGCCCCTAAGTGTTCCAGTGGTCTGCTCATGAAACTGTTAGTCATCAGAGTGTGCAGCCAGTCATTGACACTGCCAAGGCAGAGTGGTACAGGTCAGTGGTACGCACTTGATTATACAAGAAAGGTTGGTTCCTAATGCAAAACAAAAAAAAAAGCCACAGTATGTTATATTAAAATAATGTGCTTGCATGTCTGTTATCTATCTCGGGAATGTATTTAACACTGTATCCATAACGCCAGGATCTACTCCGAAGCAATAACTGAAGGGTTCATTTAACAAATGAGAAAAAAAAAAATTAAACAGTTCTCAAAACCACATGACTTTTATTTTTATCCATTGATAAATATTCCATTAAATTGCCTTAGTTTGCAGGAATAGAGAATTATAGACAGCAATTAAAAAACTTCTGCAGCCTATTATTCTGTTTGGGGCTGGTCCACAGATAATGAGTGCTGATCAGGAAAACCTCAAAAATGTCTACTTGCTATGCTTGTGTGCCTCCTAGGCACCTCTACTTATTTAATATTTGTCACTGTTTTGTCTTCTACTGTTTACTGTCAATGTCTAGCTTCCTTCAACAGGCACATCCTGTAACATTTTCTTTGAAGTGTCTTGAGTAACAATCCTGCTACATACTAAAGTAAGAAATAAATCCCATAACATATCTACTGGCGTGGCATTTCACCCATAGGTCAGTGCAATCTGATGACCATAAACAAAACAAGTGTCTAAGAGAGAACATCTCATATGTCCAACTCATCTTTAGTCTAGTTGACAATACTACAGTTAGTAGCGTTACTGACAGTCTACCCTCATAATTTAAGTCTTCCATCCCTCTAACAGTTTAGTTGCACTTAAGGACTGGAGTCCAAAACTGCACTGCATACTCCAGATGAGGCCTCACCAGGGACCTATAAAGAGGTATAATTATGTTTTCATCCCTTGAGTTAATGGCCTTTTTTATGCAAGACAGAACTGTATTTGCTTTAGTAGCCACAGAATGGCACTGCCCAGAATTAGACAACTTGTTATCTACAAAAACCCCAAGATCCTTCTCATTTATGGAAACTCCCAAAACACTGCCATTTAGTGTATAAAATGCATTTTATTATTTTTGCATAACCTTGCATTTATCAACATTGAACCTCATTTTCCAGTTTGCTGCCCAGTTTTCCAACTTAGACAAATCACTCTGCAAAGTGGCAGCATCCTGCATGGAACCTATAGTTCTGCACAATTTAGTATCATCTGCAAAAATAGAAACAGTACTTTCAATGCCCACCTCCAGGTCATTAATAAACAAGTTGAAAAGCCTTGAAATGAAGCATTTCCTTTTGTTCCTTTTCAACCTTCCTCCCTCCGACATTATGATGTGTCTCCTGGTTTTACACTTCTCCCACTGATGGAAGACATTTCCCTACTGAACTCTAAAAATCAGCATACAGATATAGCAATGCAGTGGAACCCCTGTAAAACGCATATCATGGTGAAGCTGATTGGATGTGGATAGAATTGCTTCTCAGGGAAGCTAATATATATAAAGCTTGTAAGCACTGCTGTATGGTATTTGAGTATCACTGGAGAGTCTGCTATCGCTTTATTTTAATGCAAATATTTAGCATGGGTTATTAATCTTCTTTCTATAATGCCAGCATCTATCCCTGACCCTGTGGAGCTCATAAGTTGACCTGACCCTAAACAGTAGGGGCAATTTAATAAAACTATTGTCCTAGGTTGCACTGGAAACATCCATTTATACCAAAGAAAGCATTTAAAGTCATTCTTTTATTTTTCTATTGCATATTAAAATTGCCACATGCATTTATGGAAGTGTAGCAATAATGGCACATAAATACATGACCTAATACCAACCATGTCAACCAATCCTTTGTAAACAGATTCAGTCTGCTCGGGTTTACAATGATTTACACTGCTGTGCCCATACTAGTAGCACCCGGATTATATTGCTGCGCAGAATGTCACAGGTAAGCCTCGTTTGCTGATCACTCACTTGCTTGTCCACCCACTCATTGCCTCTTGCAGGGACCTTATGTAATGTCCCAAGAACATGATAGATTTAGCTGAAGAGTTGCCCTTTAACTGTACCAGGAGCAATGCCAGGCAAAAAACCTTGTTAAGTGCCAGTGTGTATACAAATACTAGCTTCTTCTCAATGACAGCATACCAACAGCTGCTTGTAGGAGTTTATTACAACCCTGAATTGGTTTCAGCCTGCCACAAGGACCTAAAGAGTGTATCTGAATTGATTCATGTCTATTCCGGGAGTGTGTGTGTGCACCGTGCACATGTTATTTTAATTGGAGCTACCTGCTGACAGCATCCATGCAACACATTCTAATCTCTATTTTCCTTACAGCTTCTGTAACCCACTCATTCCTTTTAATTCATATATAAATGCATATATATATTTATACTATCCTCAGTAACCATCATATGGAAGAAATTGCAACACTTCAAAAATGACAAAATATGATATTAATCATAGAGTATATGTAGGATCATTGCTGTTGAAGGTATCTATTGCACAAAAGAAGTCACTAGAAGGACAGGCTGATGTAACAAATCAGGTAATGGAAGGGCAAAAAGGGAAAAGGCATGGGTACTGCAGAAATTATTAATGAAGCTTTAGTCATCTTTAAATAAATTATAAATATTCAAACAAATTGTATTTTTCTGTGTATACAGTCTATAGCTACAGTGTTCTCGCTGGCAGTTTAAAAAACACTTACAGTGTATTTATGATATTTTTCTTTATATTGGATGGACAAGATCACAGCTATAAATGTTTTTGGGATGTACATGACCCGTTTCTAATAGTAGCTTTTACTATAGGTCTGCTCTGTCTCACAGGGTCATTAAATATATGAAGAATATCACAGCTATATAAAGCCCCACATCGCCTATCCATCACATCCACCCACCATATGTAAACTCCCAAGAGAGGCGATGATGAAGTTATTAATAAA